>NC_069114.1:13751610-14351610 GCF_025612915.1 Magallana angulata | reverse complement strand
GACAGGGGCGTACAGGGGGTGACAGGGGCTTACAGTGGCACACAGGGGGATGTGTACAGGGGCGCACAGGGGATGACAGGGTACACAGGGGTTCTGTACAGTGGCACACAGGGGATGTACAGGGGATGACAGTGAAAACACAGGGGGTGACAGGGGAAGACAGGGGATTTTCATACGGACAGGGGTTTTTAGAGCCAGTAGTGTAATAATGCACGGTACATAATGATATTAGCACGTAATGAATTTATTTTTGCCATAATAAGACACTCTAGGCGTTCCATAGAAAAGTATGTACTGTGTATAATACTCCTAAAATCTATGTGCCTAATTGTTGTCCCTTATTTAACTGTGTAAATAGGTTTAAGTTATTAAGCTGACGTAGAGGGATGTGCAGTCAAATAATTTATATGGATGGTAAAATTTGCATGTAACTTGTCAATTTTTCTATTTGTAGCAGTCTCTTTGGTATTAACCCCCCCCCCCTTCACTACACAGGTGAAGTCGCTTGTGACTAGTGGTAACCCCTTGACCCCCAGAAGGTGGCAAAAGTTCAGCTAGAGCCGAGTTCGTTGCAAGCAACGAGGGGGTCTTCCGTTACAGCTTCAAGTCAAGAAAGGATTGTCAATCAGTCTTTATAAAACCCCTCTCTTCTCCTTACACTTGCCAGGGACTTACATATATTGATAAGAGATCTTTCCAAACTACCTTAACTTATGACCAATCAGGGCTTTAGAAAATCAATTTGAACTCTTGAAAATTAGTCCATGCGTATTTTCTATGCATAAATTTAACTCCCAGACTGCAGAGCATTGAAGAGTTAGATTTCACGTAAAACAGATAAAGGGATGTCTGTGATAAGTTGGGTATATATTTAGACAAGAAAAGTATTGACTGCGACTTTATTACGCACAGGGAGCTATTGCCCAAAAGCAAAAAGAAAGCGGGTATGCACGTTATGCAATATCCAAACAATACTATATTACAGTTAGATTTATAAGATAATGAAAAACAACTTTTCCAGCGACATCATTATCGTAGCATGTATCGTTCTTTAGTTATACAGCAAAGACTTTCCAGGTGCCAAGATCCCTTATTTAAGCGGCAAGCCCCCTTTATCTGGTCTCAAATGAAAGCCCTTTAATTTAAAAACAACTTTTTTCTATATGCATTTAGAAAATAATTCAAACTAAAACGTTACGAAGCAAAAACATGAGTAACAATTAGCAAAATTTTTAAAATTTAGATATCGATTATATACTTCAAGAGGTACAATTGAAAAAAAAAATACAAAAATCAGAGAAAAACATTCAAAGTGTCAATTTTAAAGATTTCTCAAATTTAGATATCGATTATATACTTCAAGAGGTACAATTGAAAAAAAAAATACAAAAATCAGAGAAAAACATTCAAAGTGTCAATTTTAAAGATTTCTAACTTTAGATGATTTGCTGTGGACCATTTCGGAGCCTTGGCCGGAAACAAATGCGTCTTAAATTTTGAATAAAAGGGGAATAACTCGAACCCGGAAGTTACTATTTCTCATCTTTTCGTGACTTAAAAACTAAATCTAGTTTACAATACACCTTGAAAATTTGAATGAAATCGGATGACAAACCAAACAGTTATTAAAGTTTTAAAAAACGTCTAGAAGAAGAATAACAAAAACGAACAATTACCATCAGAATCAATAAAAGGTCTCTCGTTCGAAACTGAAGACCTTAATAAATGTGTTTTGAACCATGTTCTGCTTGGTTAAATCACTCACATGAATACCAAAGTTAACAGTGAATAGTTTGAAAGGGTAAGATACCTTCTCTAGGTTGCTTGGTTTCCTGGGTTTCACTGTTCTGCAGTGTTAGTTTGTCTTGAGCAGTTAAACGCTTCTTCGCTTTCTTTGCTTGTGTTGAAGGCACAGCTCCTCCTGTAGACTTGCGCTTACGAAGCATTTCTTTGAAATGTTTACAATAGAACAAAAATGAACCTGTTAGATCATTTGACGTTAAATTAGAAGGACGTCTGGAAAGTACATGTAAAAGTTATTTGTATCTTATTTATAAGTTTATAATAGTGGTTGCGAATGTCATTTTAATGTCATCATAAGAAGCACTTTGCAACCACTATTCAATAGATGGCCTTACTGAAATAATCCTTTCAACAGAAGTTGGGATGATTTCATATATTAAATTAACTTTGCAACCTATATATAAACACAAGTGGTAAGAAAGAAGATGTTAATAACTTTGTATTTGTTTGAAAAAGATTTAAGAATGCAAGAAATAGACTTGATTAACCAACTATTCAAAATACACATTTTTGGTATTATAGATTAGCATTTTATACTAGTGGATAATAAAATTTTGATAATGACACTTATATCAACATTTCACTTCTCTGCATAAACTTACCGATATAATCAGTTCTTGCAGATTTATTAATGTATAATATGTGTGTCATTATCTCATTCTATAGATTATGACAATTGTAAATTATTTGTAATAGGGTGAGTACCTAGTTAGTTGCAAAAAAAATGTGTTCAAACCCATTGTATATTTTATATACAAGAAAATATGTTCAAACCATAGAAACAAAACTAAAACTGAAATATGTCCTCCGCTTTCACTCACAGTCGTAGATATAAATGTTGGGTCTGTCAGTGTGACTGTTTATCCGTTTATAATGCTGTTTATGTGTAACACTTTCGTTTACAACTATTAAAACACATTATTATAATAGTGGTTAGGGGTATATTTAATTATAAGAATTTTTTTGCAACTACTATTGAAATACAATCACTATTGTAATATTTTTTTCAATCGTAATTAGGGATGTGTTTTATTACAACCACTATTGAAACAATTTATTTCAATAGTGGTTTGGGATGAATTTAAGGAATGAATCCAATAGCTACTCAATTTATACTAATATAAAATGGGTTGGGACAGTTTACGCTTTATAAACCTCAAAGCGGTTAATAAAGAAACGTAAACTGTTCCAACCCAATTTATATAAGTATAAATTGGGTAGCTTTTGAATTCATTCCTTATAATTTAATTTTTTTAATTTAGATTCAAACGGTCTTTTGACCTTTAAATTGACATTAAATTGTACAAAATTCAAATAACGTCATGCAGATTAATATGTTTTTGACGTTAGTCTTACTGTGATGTAGGCAACATTCTTTATACGATATAAAATATTTTTTCAGCCAAGTCGAATTTGTATTCTTCCTAAACTTAATGACTCTGATCAAACTTGATATATGAAGATAAGGGACTCTATCTGACCATATCACATGTACATTTACAAAACTTAAGAACAGCACAGGCTTGAACCTTTTAGATTATTTAAGCCTTTGATATATTTAAGAGGTCCTATTTTAATGAGGTTTTAAGAAAATTGTGCTCGAAATATAGTTTTCAATTATGGGTCAAAATTTTATGCACCGATATTTTCACCAGCAAATTCAAAGATGACCTTGGTTGAGGAGTCAGACAGGACTGTTCATTATCACCATGCTAATTTTTCTTTAAAATGAACTTTACTTATTTTACAACGATTGATATACCAGTTCTACAACTTATATCAGTATCTCTCGTTGGCACGGATGTAAGCGCGAGGGGGTCATTGGTGTAGGAAGAAGCCGGAGTACCCGGAGAGAACCCACACGACGCAGGCGACCGCTATAACCTATCTCATGCAACCACTGTCATTCACGGCGATCGAACTCGGGTCGCAGCGGTGAAAAGCAAGTGCATTGTCCACTTCTTATTTTTTGTTTATGCGGAATTTCTAGCAACAGCTATGGTACAAAACAATGGAGGTAGGAGAGCAGGTAACACTATTGAAAAAATGTCAATTAGCTGATGATGCAATGTGTTTCCTTTATGATGAAGAGTCAGGTTTTGAAGTTTTGAATATCTTGCAAACAATTTACAGCGTATATGAGTTAAAGATAAATATTGATAAAATGATATCTAATAATATGAAGAAGATAAAATAGAAATAAAACCTGAAAACTAAATGAGAGGAACAAATAGTAATCCTTCATCTATGGAAATTGCACATTTTTTCACTTCTAGGTCAGAAAATAAAAATAAGATTAACTAGACACGATTGCGAGCAATGAAAGGTCTTTCCTTTGAATGCACATTAAAATAGGATGTCTGGATAGTTGTTCCTTTTTACAGTAAATCTCGGTTATAGTGAAGCCAAAGGGACCAACGGATTAACTTTGTTATATTCGTAACTCGTTAATATATCCTTATAACGAATCCGTTATAATAACTACAGCAAATTTACTTTATGATGTTTTCCTTTACCAGACTACATTTTTTTTTTCTTATTGAGACGTAGAATGCAACACATTCCTCTGAACTGGTGAAGTTATGTAAAAATACAAGCTAGTACATTTGATAGCGTATAAATGATTAAAAATGTGTGCAAAATACTTGTATTAAGATCGAATTTATCAAAAACTGCTTAACAGCAAATGCCATATTTATAATAATAATTTTTTACCACAAAGACCGTTAAAAGATTTTAGATACAAATTATGATTTATCTATTATTTGTATTTCACAACTATATCATACATCATTGGAGTTTTGAACTTCTAAATAGCCTGATATTGAAAGACACTTTGCGTAACTATTCACTGAAAAAGTTCTTCAAGGTCACAACACACCACTTATATCCTTGGTGAAACTAAAACTAGATTTGACACAAGAAGGAGACAAAATAGAATAGACATCTGTTTTATTGATGTTAACTTTGATTTTGACCTTTAAATTATAAACTGAATTTAAGATCAAGCACTGTTTGTAAGAAGCATGAGCTAGATTTTTGCCATGAGAGAGAACACTCAGTCAAGACTGCAGTATATTAAGTTGTATGCTATGAGATTGGCTCTCTACATAGACATTGAAGGCCCTTTACGCAAAACAAAATCTTGAGTTATACTGCAATGTTCCTGACATTATTTAAATAGTGTCTCTCTCAAAGGACCCAGCTGCTTAAATAATGAACTTTTGAATTAAAGCTTTGCATGAAACTTTATTGTAGTCTCAAATTTTGACTAAGAATTTATTGAAAATTGACAAAGGGGTCTGTGATGTGACCATGCCATTTCAAAAGAAAATGTATCTTGATTCAAGGTCACTGTACATCTTTTTACTTACAAGCACTTATAGCAATGTATGAGCCAAACATAATCATTGGAAGAAAAATACATTTATGGTTAGACAAGGATTTTCCAAACAGGTTTTATATGACCCTGACGTTTGACGAAGAAACATTGTTTGAGATCACTGGATATCGTACCATTTAACGTAGGCGCTCTAAAGCTGAAGTATTAGAGGTACAGGTAAGTATGTGACATAAATATATGAGCAAGATTCGGTCAACTTCGGAGAATATGAGATCTGGAACCTGACCTTCACCTTTTACCTAAGCAGTCCAGCTGCGAACGATCTCCTTCGCGGATATATACACACAAGAACCCAGGTACATGTAGATTTGTAATGTATGCAGTTTACTAATTAAAATACATTACATTTTTTTAGACTTAGATACCCGCAATTGATATATGTCTGACGTTGTTTCAGATTAGAAATAATATTGCTTTAAATTTATATTTCTTAAACACTCTTTGAAACAATTCTTTGTGTCAACGGCTAAACAAACCCACAAGTAAGCTGCAGATATTGTGTATTAAATAACCACTGATCGCGTTTGTAATTATTAACCGGCTGCGACCGGTGTGTTCCCGTTTTGCACACATTTAATAATTGGGTTAGAACAATAGATGTGATTTGTGATGTGATAACAACTGTAGTCTGCTTTCAATCCAAGATTTTACCTGGATTTTAATAGTGATTTATCAGCGCATTAACGATGAAACAAGAAGAATATAATTATATATTATGTTGTGTTTGTTTAGGATTAATAACTAATAACTATCAGCAATTTTTAATTTGATAAAAAAAGAATATTTTTATTCTTAAATGTCTGCTCATTGATGAAAAATAATGATAGATGATTTAACCTTTACATTTTTGTCCATTTACGTTAAATATAAAAATGGGTGAATTTTGGAAAAAATTGTCGGTCCCAAGCAAATTTAAAGCTAACTCAACGAATACTTATAAAATAAAGGGGAAAATAACAGTCATTTGGGGTATTACGGATCTCTTTTTAAAATTTCGTTGCGAAAAATATAAAAAAAAAACGCCTGTTTATAATTGGACTTGTGGTATCAACAAAATGAGATGAGGTAGGGAAAAAAGTCTTTGTCACAAAGGATTTTAATCTTTGATGTAGCGACTTTGACAGTAGTTCTTATGATATCGCTGCTTTAGTATATTTGGGATCACTTTCTTGGTATTTCTGGTATAACTGGCACAAGACATTCCGACAAAAATAAATATTTTTGATATTGATTCGATACACCACAAACTGAAGAGGGTTGAGAATGCACAAATTATGTGTATATTTGATAAGTTTTGATCTCCTCGGCCGCGGTCAATGGATGCGTAACGACACACACAACTAAGAGTCCAGGTAGATTTTAAATGCTTGCAGTAAAACAACTAAAAGATATTTCATAGAAGTTATTTTTTTTAAACCCAATTTTTGTATTTCGCTAGAAAAGAAAACGATTGTTTAATTATATTTTCTCGCTGTCGTTTTTCTAAAGGATTCTCCACTAGAAGCCCTGTTTAAGAATGACTAAAAAATACAAAAAAAAAACATGTATACTTAACGTTCTCTAATGAATTAAAGCATATAAAAAACCAAAAATACCACAAGGGGGATTTACAATTTCTTCGAAATAGCTTCTACAAAACGTCGTCCAATTAAGAGTAAAAATTCATATCGAACTCATCTACTTTTTTTTTTTGAAAGTGACATCATTTATATTTTTTTTATTCTTAAATTTATCAAAGTCTGCGATCGTTTTTTCTCTTATTATGATCTTGATATCATCAAAAATAGTTATTTGCAAATGTTTCCATTGTCATAAAAGATGCTAATTTATTTTTTATAAAATGGAGAACGTACTCTGTTTACTCACGAAAATTGGTAGTGGCGTTATTATCTGAGTTTTATTAAAATATGTATGCACAGTCCTGCAACAGTTTCCTCGAGGAGGATGTTTTGAAGTATTGTGTAGAAGCTTTCTGTTAACAATTGTTATAAGCGTAAATAATATTCGTCTTCTCTTCACGCCTCTGGATCCGTTGAAATTGTATATTATTTAATCTTAGCGCGTTTGCAAGTCAAAGTGTTTCGGAAATTTTTTTTTTCTTTTTCACAGTACGGATTCCTTAAAGCCTTTTTCTATCTTTCGGTGGCATTTTGAAACAAAAATGGAAAACTGTCAATTTTCTTGACTTTGTGATATTTTTCAAAAAATTGTCTTAAAAATATATTTCTTGTTTATTTAGCAAAAAAAGTCAGCACAAAACTCTAATTTCAGCGAACAAATAATTATCAAATGACAATTTTTTTCTAGCCAATGTTATTGATATCTTTAAAAGCTGTTACATTTTTGTTAACTATTTTGTTGGAAAGTATAAATTAACACCGAATTATTGTGCTTTTACAACTGTTATTATGAAAATCGTGACACCATTAGCACTTCTTTTATTTTCATAATCAAAGTCTACAAAATCTTTTTCTGGTATTCTGACTTCATTATCATTGTGAATCTTTTTTTAAAAAGTGTTGATGGTCAAAAGAGATGACAATCAATATTTTCAAAATGAAAAACCCCAGATAAGATAAGTAGAATTACATGTACATGCTTTGAGATTTGTTTTAAGCTATCGCATGGGCATAAATGATGGAAGCTATAGTGTAATTGAAAACTTTAATTATTTTTCATATTAATATGTATTTACTATAATATGCATTTTAAGAACATTGCACAATCATACAAGTTTTGAAACAATCGTAACTTTATTTGCTAAATAGGTGTGGAGGAAATTTGGTTCAGGATTTTTATCAAAAGGACATCTCAGATTAGAAATGAAAAATGAGTTGTTTAATATGAATTTCGTCATCATCTTTGGGTCCATTGGGGTTCCTTTGGGAAAAAAGATGCACCAGTTTAGCTCTAATCAGATCATTATTATGAAATATTTTTAAATATTAATAATTTAAAATCAATGGATAAAAAATAACGCAAATCAAACTCGACGCATGTTAAAAATTGTTGTGTTGGATCAATGGAAGAATACGATCTGTACGTAAAAATCTCACCCTCGTCTATGGGAACGAACATAAATAAGAGTCATGTTTAACAATAATTACGTACATACCTGTTGAAGCCACACATAAATGTTTGAAATTACCCGCCAAATCATAAACCTCTCTCTCTCGTTGTTTTTACATGATCGGGGCTAAAACACTTCGGGTTGAAATGTATCTGGGGGGAATCGTGCAGGACAAGCAATATCACTTCGATTCGCAAAGCTCAAGGTGTTATCACTTATTTAACTGTTTATACTGTGTGTGGGATAATTCATCAAACTTAAGGTAACTCCGTACCTATGATAGGTTCAAAGTTAAAAAATTAACTTTTTTTTTTTTACTTATTGGACTTGAATTTCATCAAAAAATAAATAAAATATATATTTATCCATACTATTTAAGATGTAAGGGAATAAAAACCAAAGGCTGAAATTATCATCTGAAAATCACACTTTTTTTGTTTTAAAATTAAATATAAGTGGATGGATACTTGTTTCTCTATTTAAAATTTTATTGTTTACTATGCCCGAAAACTAAAATTAATTAAAAAAATAGAAAAAAAATTGTTTACATTAGAAAAATTATAGCATTTAGATATATCACTTAGAGAAAAATAGAAAAGAGTTATTTCCCTTTTTCATTATTGAATTATGTCGAATATAAGGATGAAAAACGATTATTGAATATCTCCAAGTAAACAATGATTTGAGTTTTTGATGTGCACCTTTGATAACATAGAAATTACAAATCTACTTGCAAGAATTTTAATGAATTCATGGTTTATGTAAAATGTATGACGTCACAGGAGGTTGGATTTACTTTAACTTAATCATTATATATCAATTATATTACAGATAAAAGATAATATCTATATTTATAAATTGAGACTTTTTCACAGGATGAATGACCATCTTTTAAGTTCTCCTTAAATATAGCATAAAGGTGCTTAAAGGTAGCTTAAAGACGATCTTTAAGCCACCTTTAAGCTATATGTGTTGCTTAAAGGTGGCCTAAAGAAAGAGTAAAAATGGCTTAAAGGCAGCTTAAAGACTATCTTTAACAACTTATAGGGCCTTAATGTCCAAACTTCTTTAAGTTACCTTTAAGCCACCTTAAGCTTTTAAAACATCTTTTAATTTAATAGAAAAAAGGCCTAAAATAATTTTGAAACCAAATACAAATTTTTAAAAAAAATTAAAGAATTTTTTTAACGGCAATCTTGTAGCACCTTTTAGTTAACTGAATGGCGGAGGTTCATCCTGTGATAGGAGCGGTGTTGATGATAGCGATCTGTGTTTAGTGGAGCGACAAATTAATACTGCCTGGACCCCCCCCCTCCCCCCGTACCTTGGAAATTGAACCCTTGTTTAAAAAATACAAGGATTACTCTGCATCACGTGAAAATATCATGGTGTGGCGTCATAAATTCTACACGCGACAGCAAGGTAAGACTGAAACAATAGATCAGTATGTGTTGATTTGCGTGTAATTGCTAAAAACTGTAAATTCGGGACACTGGAAAATGATATGTTGCGAGATCGCATTGTGTGAGGAGTAAATTCGGAAAAGGTCAAAGAGAGACTGCTTTGCGATAACAAATGACCTTAGATAGTGCTTTAAGTGTATGCAGAGCCAGCGAAGAGTCTGTGATCCATCTAAAAGACCTACACAGTGAAGAAGCGACAGCAGTAACAGTGTTTAATAAACCGAAAGACAAACATTCAGCTTGTGGAAACTGGAGGAACAAAAACAACCAGGACAGTCTACAACAGCCTATATACCTGAAGGCTCACCCGCATCGATGGGCCAAAAAGTCACGGGGAAGGTGTGGTAATACACATGAGGAAAAGAAATGTCCAGCATTCGGAAAACGTTGTCATAGGTGTAACGGAGCGAATCATTACCAAAAATGCTGCAGATCAAAACATGTGAATGTTGTTGATTGCGAGGATGAGTCATAAGCGCTCAATAGTTATTCCAGAAGAGGATTTCACAACACTTCATACACATACCTGGAGTAGAAGTGGACATAGATGACATTTTAGTCTGAGGAGGAAACAGAGAACAACATGATCAGAGACTTTGAAAAGTGCTAGAAAGGTGCAAGGAGATAAACTTGACTCTCAACAAGGAGAAATGTATGTTTCGTAGTCCAGAAGTGAGCTACATAGGACACATCATTAGTAGTGAAGGTGTGAGACCTGACCACAAGAAGATAGAAGCGATCACCAAGATATTCCCACCAGAGGACAAGAAAGGTGTAGAACGACTACTGGGGACAATCAACTACTTAGCAAAGTTCATACCAAACATATCTAGAGTCACACAGCCGATCAGAACGCTCTTAAGGAGGGACATCACATTCCACTGGGAACGACCTCAGGAAGATGCGTTTAAGGACATCAATTTTTTTTTATCAGAAGCACCCATAATTACCTTCTTTGATGTCAAGAACCGGTCGTAGTGAGTGTTGAGGCCTCGAAATTTGGTCTATTAGCTGTGATTCTACAAGAAAACAAATCAAGTGCTTACGCTTCAAGAGCTCTCACCGATGCAGAAACCAGATACGCTCAGATAGAAAAAGAGTTACTTGCAGTGACAATTGGACATAATCGTTTTAACCAATACACATATGGAGTGGATATTGTCGTGGAAAATGACCACAAACCGCTTGAATCCATTTTGAAGAAATCACTATCAAAGGCACCGCCTAGATTGCAGAGATTGTTACTCAGACTACAGAAGTATACTTTCAACTTCAAATACCGACTGGGCAAGAACTTGTCATTGCGAACATGCTCTCTCGTGCATACCTACCTGCAGGCAAGGAGGAGACCCAGTCACAGGAGTTAGAGACTTTTGTACATTATGTGTTCTTAAGAAGCATACCCATGTCACATGATATTCTGAACGACATCTGCCGAGAAACGGAAAGAGATGATGAGCTCAGTCTAGTAAGGGGCTGTATACAGAACGATTGGCCACTCAGCAGAAAAAAGATCTACACACAAATACTGGAAAATCAAAGACCAGTTAACAGTTGCTGATGATTTCGTGTTCAAAGAAAACAGAATAGAAGTGCTTACAGTCTTACAACCAGAAATACTGAATAGGTTACCCACAGGGCACATGGGCATTGAGAAGACAAAGAGAAGAGCTAGGAACATCGTCTACTGGCCCAATATGAACAGAGACATTGACGATATGATCTCACAATGCAGCACATGTATGGACTTCTGGAACACAAAACTACCTTGTAGTAACAAATTACTACTCCAGATTTTTTGAAGTCGTAAAGCTGCCGATCACACACAGCCGTACAGTTATTGAGGGACACAAGTCAATTTTGGCCAGAAATTGTATACCGTTTCACGTTATTAGTGACAATGGAACACAGTACACCTCACAGGAATTTCGTGAATTCGCACAAAACTGGAACTTCCAACACACCGCATCCAGTCCATATCATCAACAAGTCAATGGACTTGCAGAGCGAACAGTGCAAACAGCAAAAAGACTACTGGAGAAAGCCAAGACAGATGGCGAAGATCCATATTTAGGATTACTGGAGTACATGAATACCCCAACGGACACCGGTTCGCCAGCACAGCTTTTAATGAGCAGAGAGTTGCGCTCTATCGATAACCAGAAGCAACTTAGACCAAAAACCATTAACAGAACAGAGACGTACAAGGAAAGGGCACGAAGTCAACATTGACAACAGTACTACTATAACCGTTCTACCAAAAGCCAGGAGGAAATTCCAGATGGACTCTAAGTTTGATTCAAACTGAATAAAGACTGGAAGCCAGCTAACGTCATCGCTCAAGACAATCGCTCATACCAGTTAATCACACCAGATGGGGCCATGTACCGAAGGAATCGAGGGGATATCATAACATCTTAGGAGAAGATATCTCTCAAAGACACAGATTTCTCTACAGACGAAGAGCCAAACCCAGATGTCAGTCAGGAAGAAGTCGTAAATGCTAAGAAACCGAATCCGTTGACATCAGAAGTCCAACCGAGTGCACAAAGTGGATACCGCACGAGGTCAGGAAGAGAAGTGAGGAAACCAAAGCGATTCGAGGATTGGTGAACAGTGTTTATATTTTGTGAATTGGGGCAGAATAATCCCATGTATGTTTATTTTAGGCAGACTAGGCAGTCTACCAAAGTCTACAATTGTTATAGTAGTTTCACATGATTGTTTCCAACTTATTACATGTCTAAAGTAACTTGATTCAACTCAGAATTTAATTTTCAAATTTATTGCCACTCATTTTTGAAAAAGGGAAAGTTGTAATATTATTATGTAAAATATCAAATCGGAACTATCAATGTTGTACGTATATGATTTTGTCTACTTTCGTTTTATACATGTAAAACCAGTTTAGGGACCAGTTTGATTGAATGTTTAACTAGCACAAACATGTTGTTCAACGTGTTGCCATATCTCAGCAATCATCAGATTATTGTATGTCATCCGTCCGTCATAACATTACAGAATAACCAAAAAGCTAGGTTACAAGTTTCCTTTTCAGGCAGTGGGTAAACATTTAAAGGAGCATGGTAACGATTTTGGTCGTATTTAATTGTTCTACTTTTATTGTTTACGGTGCTTCAGTAATGCATATCTAATGATCAACTAGAATGTGTGTATCATTCGTTGAGTTATAAGCAAAATACAGAGCTCATATTTCTTTGTTATGTGAACGAGGCTCTTGCCATGTTTTTGTTTGCATTAATTGAATAATCCGGTAAAAGTTCTCTTTTAAGTTGATTTTTCTATTAGCTTATTCGTTTTGATTATAAATAAAGAGTTCCTAGCGTGTGCCAATTTCAGTTTACATCTGAAGTTGAAGGTTTTTTTCAACATTCAAAATGTAAACAAAAACATGCTTTGCTTTGTTTACACAACCTAGAGTTGTGAGCTCTATATCTCGCTTGTTACTCTACGACTGACACTCAAATTTTGTTTGACTATTAAAATTTCCTTACTGAAGCAACGAAGACATAAAAAAACGGGGGGGGGGGGGGGGTGACCAAATTGTAAATGAAGAGACACACAACATGAAACAGAAAATTGTTAAGGAGGCTCGATGAATAACACATTGTCCATCAGATATTCCTAAAAATTTAAAATATGAATTTTTCAGTAATAAACTATAAAAAAGTAAAGAAAGTATCCATATTTGTTAGCTTTTAAATTTTGATATTCCCCTATTTATTAATATAAAGCTCTTCGTTTACATTCCTTTACATGAATTCAATGCGATCTTAAAATGGTCACGACCAACGAGCCCCTTTTGATAATCCAAGGTAGTGGTTTATATAATAATATTTACACTTGCAAATGTTTTCCCTTATATAACACTGTTTGCGCAATGCTCTGTTTTTCCTGCATAACATCATAATGGGTCAAGATGTCAAAGTAGCGCATGAACAATCTATAGGTCACTACTTTTTCTGTGTGCTCAAACTAACCGACTTGTGCTGAAATACGCCTATTAGATATCGTAATGAAAACATAATTTAGGCATAAAAAAATAAACATATCTGTATTTTATTATACGAAGTTTTATTCATTCATTTTCTTAAAAATAAAACAATAATTGTGGTGGATTAATGATTCATGTTAGATAACACGTCAGGCCTGTAAACAGAATAATGTTTATGAATCGACATCATAACGAAGCGTTCTTGAAAATTACAAACGCAATTTGTCAAAGGAGTTAATTAAGTTAAAATTCATTTCTGACTTTATAACAAGCCTCGATCAAAATCGCAAATGCAATATCACAGATCTTTCGTGTTAAGTCAATTCACGGATTACGGTCAAATTTATCTAATTGTGCTTTTCTGTCCATTTCGTAAAAAGATTTTCGAATTTATAATTGTTTTCCTCTATTATGTCAGAGGAAAATCATTATACTCTTGAATCTGATTCTGCGATAGAGTTTCCTCTAACGATACCTAAGTAGACTCTAACTCAACTTTCGACCGCTTTGTTTTCAAATTTCCAATCGCTCTGCGACTGCAACAAAAGTGGTACTATTCCGCCAAGCTTCAATCGTTTTTTTCAATTGTACAAGTAAATTTTCTTTTCTGATTCACTTTATTATAATAAAAAAATGTTGTCTTGTCAAAAGTAGTGTCGTATATTTATCATGATAATCAAATACCTGTAACATTGTTGTACTATTTTTTGTTACGTCATCTTAATCGGAACGGCTTTCTAGATCTAGGTCATCACAAAAAAGAAAGTATGGAGCATTGTTATTGTCTTAATTTGCAACAAATGTAAATATAAGAAATAAGGTATCATTTTTGGATGTATATCGGGATATAGATACGGGTTGGTACGTGATCAAATCTTCTATCACGTGTCCAACCCGTATCTATATCCCGATATACGAGGGCTGTCCAAAAAGTTCGTGGACAATCGCGTTTTTGTCATTTTAAACGGGTTTATATATGCATATTATATACAAACATCTTTGTCATAAAATTCCAAATCAGATTAAAGTAGTTTTGAATGTTTTCATTAAAACTTAACTTAATTTTTACTGTATTAAAGTGTCGCGAAAAGCACGAACGACCCATTGTCAAAATTGTCCAAACTTCGAGATTGAGTTTTCAGATAAGAATATTAACAGTATTTTTAATACAGGTAAAAACGTCAAAATATTCAACTGATGTAGTCAGAATTGTAAACGTCATTTTCATACGTCATTTGAAGCCGTTTTTAATTGAGCAGAGGATATTTCAAGTAGTTTACGGCAAGAACATGTCTTTGAAAACGCCAGAAAAAGCGACGTCGGTGGATCGCATGGAACAGCGCGCCATCATTAAATTCTGCGTAGCCTCGGGGAAAACACCTATTGAAACGAAACAAATGATGGAGAACACAAAAAGGCATCGACACATATCAAGATCACTAGTCTACAAGTGGCACAAACGATTTTCGGATGGAGTTTGCGATTTAAAAGACGCTGAAAGAAGTGGAAGGCCTTTGCTTTGTGACGATAAAACGAAATCCCGCATTCATGACATTGTCATGAAGGACAGACGTCTGACGTTAAGAGAAGTCGCGTCAATAAGTGATGTTAGCAAATCTTTGGTTTTTAATATCCTCACTGAAGACTTCTGTATGAGTCGTGTTTGCGCAAGATGGGTGCCCAGACTTTTATCCGATGAGCACAGAAAAGACGAATGCAGACAAGTAAGGCTTTCATACAGAATTTCAAAAGAGGAGGAGAGAAGTGGCTTGACAGAATCATTACTACGGACGAGACTTGGCTGCATCATTTTGATCCAGAAACAAAAACACCGGGGTTCACCAGCACCGAAAAAGGTAAAGGTTGCGAAATCCGTGGGTAAACAAATGTACATATTCTTTGCTGATCGGCACGGAATGATTTTGGTCCACGCTGTACCCTCCTGTCAGACGGTGAATGCTGCATACTACTCCAAGGTAGAGAACTACCCATTTCATCACATTTAACTTGTAATTACAGATTTAAAAACGGCCATTTCGCTACATTTAGCAAATCGTTATTCATAAATTTAATACCCGGACATTCTAATCTTAATTTTGATTTATTTAATTACTATATATATTAATAAACCCACATATTCTAAAGCCACATACAGTGTACCAAACGAAACATTGGTTTTATTCATTACAGGTGTTACGCCGCGACTTAGTGAAGGCAATAAAGAAAAAACGCCCTGCCATGGCTGTGGACCTTGGAAATATCATCCTACACCAAGATAATGCACCTGCACATACGGCAGCTTCCACGTGTCTGGAAATCGAAGTCCTAGGATTCAATCTTCTTGAACACCCGCCATACAGTCCGGATCTTGCTCCGATGGATTTTGCAATTTTTCCTTTCATCAAATCACAGCTAAGAGGAGTAAGATTTGAGAATTCTGATGAACTTAAATATGCTACTCGAACCATTGTATCTAAAATCGACAGTAAATGGTATTCGGATGTGTTCGATTCATGGCTAAGAAGGTGTGAGAAGTGTTTGCAGTGCAAAGGTGACTACGTTGAAAAGTAACAGAAACCAACGCGCTACGTACGACGTTATAAAAACGTCGTGTAACCGTCAGACTGGGCCGTGCGGCCTGTACAGGCAATGTTTTTGTAGTGATAACTTCATTATGAGAATGTACATTGTTCTGAATTTTATACACATGCATTATTATAATCTATATTAAAATATTTTAATACTTTTCTAAATATAGCGTCGTTATTTAGAATGAAATTACATGTGTCCACGAACTTGTTGGACAACCCTCGTACATTCAAAAATGATACCTTATTTCTTAAATACATTTTGCATTAAGGTTTTGTTTCTTTTATCCAAGGGGCACTTGGCAAGTGCCATCTCCCTCTTTGTTGCATTTCCTGTAAATCTCGAGTGAACCAAAAACGGACGAGACGCCTGGTTGAGGCCCGACACATTACAAAATAATTTTAAACATATTATTTCAAGGCATGATTAACTGAAACATATTAAGATTATTAATCACAATGCCACATAGAAGAAACCCGAAGCATGTATAATTACAATCTTTATATCAAATGAATAATAACAAATTTAATATTGAGTAGTGTACTCTAAGTATATCATCTACTAGTCTTTCCAATTGGAGATGGTTTCATCACCATTTTATTCACAGTTATAGTGGATAACAACTGTTTACGACCATGAAATTACAGGTCTTCAGTGAGAGAACGTTGATGCTTCCATTCCGAGTATATAATTCCATTATCTAAATAGTGTATTTTAGTAGATCACATGAGATGGCACAACACCTATTATTCAAAATTAATAGAGGTTGGAACTAGAGCCGAGCTCGTTGCAAAGCAACGAAAAGGTCTTCCGTTGCATCTTCCTGTCGGAAAAGGATGTCAATAAGTCTGATTAAAAGCACCCTTCTATTTCTTACAGTGTCTGACAGGTATTGATAGGGGGTCATATTCACACTACCTAAACCTCTGACCAATCAGGGCTTTAGAAAATTTATTGGAACTTTTTAAATGGAGACAGGCAAATAATATATACATGCTTTCTATGTAACCCCCAAACTGAGTATTGAAGAGTTGCACCTCTCATTAACAGATAAAAGCATGTACATGTATTTGGTAACTGAGAGTATATTCAGGTTGTGTGCAAATATGAAGGTCATGTGAAGATGACCTGTTATCGATACCTATCAGACCCTGATGAGTGTAAGCAGAAGGGTGGTGATTTTAATCAGACTCGATTGTCAATATGACCTGAGGGTGCGCTGTACGAAAGGTGCTCAGCAGGAGGGACAACTCTTTGTATAATGTTTGGCCATGCAAGCACTCAGCATCGTTTTTGCTTCGGGGAACACATTTATTAAACAAGTTGAACAAGGAAATAAAAGAAAGAATTACTAAAATTTTCAAAATCTAATTCGTGGTAGTGGTAGGGGAGGGGTGAGTTGTGAGGCAGCTATAACTTATTTTGTTTACTATAATTTGTTTTCAATTTGCCATAAAAATTCATATTGCCATCTACTAAAATGTGTATTGGGGAAGGGGGGAACAATGCCCCAAAATTCTATTTCCTTTATGTTAATTTAAGGGAAATTTTGGTTGCGAGAAAGGGGAAGAGTGCTCTCTGGGGACCAACTGGCGGTTCTGTGAGCAACCTCACAAATAATTTCTCCCCTCCCCACTAAGAAAAAAAATCATAAAAAATGGATGCTTCAGAAATGAGCAAGATATGAAGCCTCAAAGTTCGCGTCTAGGAAGAAAAAAAAAAAGAAAGATAAGAATAATCTTACAAGCACAATAATAGTAAGGTCTTCCGTTGGAAACGGAATACCTTAATAAATCCCTGACAATTTCAAAGCCCGAATTAACAATGCAATTCAATTTTGAATAGCTATTTGCAAACTGTGTTCCAAATTGCATATGCTCATCTTAATGTGTCTCTTTTAAAATATTGACATTCAAAATGTTATCAATAATTCATAACTAGACTTTGATCCGTGCGTGCACGGGTTGGCATTGCATATCGGACATTTACGAAATAGGTACATCGAAACACCTTATTATTGACATTTACCTAACAAAGCTATAAGCCTACAATAATGCTATTATTTTCATTACACTTTCCTTAGTTTGAATAATCTAACTGTGTATCGGAAAAGGCCCTCACCACAGTTAGAATGACTCCCTTATACCCGTAATGTAGCAGAAAATTGCAGAATTGCTCCGGAACGATTTTGGTAAAAGTTAATGAAGTTACCTTGAAAATAACAGTCAAATTCATCACATCAAACCTTTTTGAGACTGCAAATACCTTTCAGCTAAAAATTGTAATCGATAGAATGGAAGAATTCAACACCCTTTTACCAACGTACACGTATTTTCTTTGAAAAACTGGGTTCGTAGGACAAGTTTAGGACATTTTTACGATAAAAAAAATTATGTCTCTACTCTCCTAACAAATATAATGTAACTTTTTTTCATGTAATCAAAAAAAATTTTGTCATCACGAAAACAGAAGTAAGTACTTAGTTGAAATGTATATTTGTTATTTTATATTTTCTCTCATACGAAATCATTAATATTTATGAACAGAATATATAACAATAGTCCAATGAAAATTTACCCGCATTTGAATTATCATTTTTGAGTTTATTCATGCATATGTATTATTGTGGAAACATAAATTAAGACCCTATTAGCGTGAATGTATTGCGCAAGCGCAAGATTGTAAAATCCCAAAAATCCAGGTGATTTCCGGGATTTTTTTTAAAGGAATTTTCGTTTATTATTAATAAGCAAAGCTTAACTGAGAAAAAATAAAAACAAACTAGATGCAATCTCGTTGCGAGCAACGAGTGTGTCTTCCGTCCAATAATTTATTTTCACAGGATTTAATTAATTTAAAATTTTCAAAAAATTTAAAATTCATCCAATCATTTCAAAAAGATGTCATTAGACGCAGAATTCTAAGCGCAACTTAGATATCATGTTTAAAAATTAGTCTGTGGTCGTTTTAACGCGACTTAAATGAGTTTAAATTTTTTTGAAAAAGTTAAAATTCATCCAATCAATTCAAGAAAGATGTCATCAGACGCAGAATTCTAAGCGCAACTTAGATATCATGTTTGAAAACTAGTCTGAGGTCATTTTAACACGATTTACATGAATTTAAAATTTTCCCAACATTTTAAAATCATCCAATCAAATCGACAGATTTGTCGTTAGACGCGGAAATGTAAGCGCAACTTAGATATCATGTTTTAAAATTAGTCTGAGGTCATTTTAACGCGATTTAAATGAGTTTAAAAAATTTGAAAAATTTAAAATTCATCCATTCAATTCGAGAAAGATGTCATCAGACGCAGAATCGTAAGCGTAACCTAAATATTATGTTTTGAAATTAGTCTGAGGTCATTTTAACACGATTTAAATGAGTTCAAAATTTAAAAAAAAAATCAAAATTCATCTAATCAACTCCAGAAAGATGTCATAAGACATCTAATATTAAGCACAACTTATATATCACGTTTTAAAATTATTCTGAGGTAGTTCTAACACGATTAAATTAAATTATTTTTTTAAACATTTAGAATTCGTCCAATCAATTTGAAAAAGATGTCATCAAACGCAGAATTGTAAGCGCAACTTAGATATCTTGTTTTAAGATTAGTCTGAGGTAGTTTTAACAGGATTTAATTAAATTTAAAATTTCCAAAATATTTAAATTTTATCCCATCAATTTCAAAACGATTTTATTAGATGCAGAATTGTAAGTGCAACTTAGATATTATGTTTTAAAATTAGTCTGAGGTCATTATAACACATTTGATATGAGTTTAAAAATTTTGCTTCCCTACTCGGTATTTACAGACAATGATTTTTCTCGTGAGACTAGACTATCATGTCCTCTATCATTTCTAAAAATTTCAGCTTTCTATGTTTTTAGCTTTAAAATAGATGTGTGGACAATGAATACTCATCAAAAGTGTGCCCTATGTTTTGATCCCGGCTAGCTTCCGTATTCGGAAATTCCGGACAATGATTTTCCTTGTGAGGCTAGATTTGTATATCCTCTACCAATCTGTAGAATTTCAGCTATTTTTCTTTACTCGTTTTTGAGGAGATGCGTGGACAAAAAGAATTAGTCAAAAACCTGTTCTATATTTTGACCCCGGCTAGCTTCCGTACTCGGATTTTCCGGACAATGATTTTTCTCGTGAGGCTAGATGTTCATGTCATCTATCATTTCTGAAAATTTCAGCTACCTATCCTTGCTCGTTTTTGAGGAAATGTGTGGACAAGGAGTATTCGTCAAAATGTGTCCTATATTTGACCCAAGCTACATGTAGCTTCCGTACTCGGAATTTCCGGACAATGAGTTTCCTCGTGAGGCTAAATGTTCATGTCATCTATCATTTCTAAAAATTTCAACTTCCTGTTTTTGGTCGTTTTTTAGGAAATGTGTGAACAAGGAGTATTCGTCAAAAACGTGTCCTATATTTTGACCCCAGCTACATGTAGCTTCCGTACTCGGAATTTCCGGATAATGAATTCCTCGTGAGGCTAGATGTTTATGTCATCTATCATTTCTGAAAATTTCAGCTTCCTATCTTTGCTCGTTTTTTAGAAAATGTGTGGACAAGAACTTTTTAAAAGATGACAAAATGGCGGATTAGTCCGAACTGGAAGTGCTTTTTACAAAATAAAAAAAAGCATATAAACTTAAGATAATAATAGATCGATGCTGAAAATTTGACAAAAATCGGACCACCCATTTCCGAGATCTCTTCTGCATAAAAATTGTAAAGAAAAAAAATAGAAAAAAAAGTGAAAAAGAAACAATAGAAGAATAGAAGGGTCCTCCGCTGAAGACGGAAGACTCTAATTTGTAATCTTCATGTACCAATGATGTTTAAAATATATAAAACAAAAGAAGTATTCTTCCGATTTCTCGGTATTAAAGACCAAAAATTCGAGTTTATTATCTTAATGTAGTAGGATTGATATTAATATAAACATAAAAATGCTTTTATATATAACTATACCTCGAGTACTACATTTTTCTTTTGACTTTTTTATCTCTTCTACATCCTCTGCAAGAAAAAAGATTAAATCTGTTAATGTATGGATTTATTTTGGATCCGTTAATATATTTGCTTATTTAAAACTGTGTTTGCCAGTCATATGAATACGTAACATTTATTGATTTAATTTCTTGATCATCAAAGACCCAAATATCTTTTAAAAAATCGTGAGTCATGGTTCATTGTGATGTTAATAAACCAAAACATGAAGTGTTTCTATTACACGTTTATTTAATCTTATTATCCGTTTGTAAAACTAACTTGTCTGTTACCCTTCATATTTGTAAACCCACTCTGCAGCTCTCCAAACCCCTTTGCAAGAATGAATATAAAATCTTTAAACATATAAAATTATTTTGAATCATTTTTGATACATTTGCGTAATAAAAACAGTGCTTGTCATTTACATGAATATGCAGCTTCACTTTATTCACTTTTTAATTATCAAATACCCACACAATGGGCCACGTTGCTCATCTGATCATCAGTTCATTTTATCATTTGATTTTAGTTTTTAAATATTTTCCCAATATATTTGAAAGTAAAACATTGAACCCCTCTTTTCGCCCAGATATTAGTCTAAGGTCACATTTTAGCCAGTTTACAATCTGGTCCTTTTGAAGAACGCTTGCATTCTAGTAACTGATCACTGTACCTCGTAATAATTACATTTTTATAAATTTTGGTGTATATTGCAATGTGAAATTTTGAACCCCTATGAGCCTGAGGCAATAGTTTAGGGGTCACAATTTTTTTAACAATTTAGATTCATAATCATATCAGGATGCTTGCACAGTAATATCATAAATTGTGCCATTATGGTTCTTGAGAAGAAGTTTTTAGATATTAACATACTTTTATGTTAAACTTTGAACACCTCTTAGGGCCCCCGTATTACTCTAGGGGTCACAAATTTAAAAATTCTAATTCGTCGTTATAGGATGATGATTGCATAGTAATCTCACAAATTGTACCACTGTAGTTCTTGGGGAAAAAGAGTTTAAAACATTTCCTCATACATATTTATATGTAAACTTTACGATGAAACCCCTTCGTTTGGCCCCAGTTTTAGTTTGGGGATCACAATTTGAACAATTTAGGATTTCCAATATATATACAAGCTTTGGTATAAATATTGGCAATTATGGTGCAGTGGTTCTTGAGAAGGAAATTTGTAAAGATATGCATCCTAAATTCAACGATTCGCAACTAACGTATTTTTAAAGCATGTTGTGCTATTTATTTTAATAATTAAAAATCTCCTTCATATAAGGATGCTGTGTACCAAGATTGGTTAATATTGGCCTAGTGGTTTTAGAGAAGAAGTCAAAAATGAGAAAAGGCTACAGATGGACTAACGGACAACGGGTAATCAGAAAAGGTAACTTGAACCTTTGCTTCAGGTGAGCTAATAATTTAGAATATACACTGTCTGATGATGCTTGCACAGAAATATCACAAATTGAAACATTGTTGTTCTCAAGAAGAACATTCTAAAACAATTTCCTGTATATTTCTAGGTTAAATTTATAATCTCTCTTGGGGCCCTATTATTAATTCGGGAGTTACGGTTTAAACTAGTTATAACATGTTTCCTATATATTTATATGTTTAATTTTAAACCCCTCCTTGGACTCCATAATTGGTCCTGGGATCCCGATTTCAACAACTTAGAATCTACACTGTCTTGGAATGCTTGTATACTAATATAACAAATTGTAGCATTGTACTTATTCAGGAGAAGATTTTAAAAATGTTCCTTCATATTTATATGATTAAATTTGAACCTTTTTAGGACCCAAGAATTGGTTCGAGGATCACAATTTTAACAATAAGAAATCAACACTATTTGAGGATATTTGCATTGTATTATCACAAATTGTAGCATTGTAGTTCTCGGGAAGAAGGTTTTAAAATATTTTCCTTATATTTTTAGTTAAACTTTGAACCCCTCCTCGTGTCCCAGATTGGTCTGGGGGTCATGGTGTAAAATAATTAAAATTTACATTGCCTGAAATTGCTGGCATAGTTATATAACGAATTGCGGCATTGTAATTCGTAAGAAGATTTTAAAACATTTACCCATGTACATGTATTCATATGTTTAACTTCGACCCCCCCCCCCCCCCCCTGGGACTGCAGTATCGATCTTAGGGTCATTGCTATAAAAATTTAGATTTTTCACTTTAAATACAAGCTATGATGTAAATTTTTGTATTACTAGTGGATTGGTTCTTGAGAAGAAGATTTTTAGACACCCACTTTAGTTTTACTGTTCTTAAGATTAAGCCTTTAATTTAGATAATTTGTAATCCGGTATTCATAAGAATACTTTGTACTAAGTTTGGTTAAATTTGGCCCAGTGGTTAAAGAGAAGCCAAAAGTGGAAAGTTTACAGACAGACGGACAGCAGGCGATCAGAAAAGCTCAGTTCAACCTTCAATTCAGGTTAGCAAGAAAGGCGAACCATGTTTTATCATGAAGCTAATTAATTAAATAAAGCAATGTTTCTACTTTATATTTAATTTAATTTTATGATCCATTTGTTCTAATAACTTGTTTGTTACCTTTCAGACTTGTAACATCAGTCTGTAACTCTCCAAAACCCTCTGTAAGAAAGAAGATACAATGTTTAAATATCTACAATAATTTTGGATCCTTTTTGATACATTTGCGCAATAAAAACTGAATGTCATTTACATAAATATGCAGCTTCACTTTATTTAATTTGTTTACTATCACAGACCCATATACCTTTTGAAAAACGTTGAGTCATAGTTTATTGAGTTGTTAGTTAATCAAAACAAGTATTGTTTCTAATTTATATATTTATTGAACTTTATTATCCATTTGTTAAACCAACTTGTCTGTTACCTTTTATGTATGTAACATCAACCTGTAACTCTCCAAAACCCTCTGTAAGAATAAAGATAAAGTCTTTACATGTATAAAATTATTTTAAATCCTTTTTAAAAACATTGGCATAATAGAAACTCTTTGTCATTTACAAGAAAATACAGCTACACTTCATTGCATCCTTTAATAATCCAGACCCACATGCCTTTTGAAAAAAGGCGAGTCATGGTTTTTTGAGATGTTAGTTAATTTAAACAAGCAAAGCAATGTTTCTATCATATATTTATTTAATTGTATTATCAATTTGTTAGGCCAACTTGTTTGTTACCTTTCAGATTTTTAATATCAGTCAACAGTGTATCTATGTGGAGCTCTATCGATTCAGGGTCCATAAAACAAGTCTTTAACATAATCAGAGTGTCCTGGTACTTGGTTGCAGTCCCAAGATAACCTTCCAGATCTTTTACAATTTGAGAAATATGATTCCATCTTTGTTTAAAATCTGAGTCTGAGAGAGAAAAATCCGTAGCATGTCCATACCAATCGTTTCTTGAAATACGAATTCGTTCTATGCTTGCTGACACACTTTTATCAGTTGGATCTGGATCTTTCCCCCATTTGTTTTTGTGTGGAGGAATTGAACAAATATTACGAAAGAGGAAATAGAGCAACGTAATGTCAAAGTCAGAGTATTTTTTTCTTTTGACGAGATCTTGTTGTTGTTTGTTGATGAAAGGTTTTTTGTTGTGAAGTATGTAAGTTTGAACTTTCTTTTCCAAGTCAGGCGGAGATATTTCTTTTGCGAGAACTTCACGCAGTACATCAATGCAGGGACCTAATAACGCCCGGGCAATTCGAGCAAAATGTGTAGTCCCCCGTGTCGATTCATATTTTGATAAGGACATCTTCTCTCACATTTTGCATCAACAAGATTTCCTACAAAAAATATTATGATTAGAATGTCGAAAAAAATATTTATAGGATACTAAACACCATTTAGATGGTGCCCATCTTAAAGGGGCCTGTTTAAATAATTAAAAATAGGATATAAAGCATAACAGAGATTTTTCTATGTTCCTGACCTATAACTTTGTACTTTTAGGTGGCAGGAAATTTCTTATGCAATCTCATTAATCATTATAGTTCACTGCAAACCCTAAGACCAAAGGCGCATTGGGGGTTAATTATGAGACAGGCTGGACCAATATGAGAGAAGATATACATCGGAAAGGCATATTTCATATCTGCTATGACCTTTACATTATATCTTAAACTTGTTAAAGGTCAATACAAAACCTTTTCCAAAAAGCTTATATGAAGTCTAAGCCAATAAAGGCTAAATGAAAAGTAAAAATACCTTTAAAAAAGAATTTTGCTTGGTCTGATGTGACCTTAAACCTGGACCTTTAAACACAATTCAAGGCATCTGCATACTTTCGGATTAAAAGCTTTCTGAGGGTGAAATTTGAGCCGGATTGCATTATAAAGAAAGAACATATGGGCAAGGAGTGTTCATATAACTCTGCTTAACCTTAGACATAGAAACATGGTTCATGGTCACTGCACACCTATTATAAAAGACACTATTTGGGTGAAGTAAAATGCCAGATTGGGTCAATTGGAGAAAAAATGTGGCCCGAACAAGATATGGAAAGCAGACAGAAGGACCGATAAAAGGAAGGACGGGTGAACGGAACAACAGACGACGGACTGATGACTATAGTTCGTCCGCAGGGCAGGGTCCTAATTTAGACGTTAAAGGTGTGAATATCGAATGGTGTTCGCTGCTGCGGAAACCAATCCAAAAGTTTTTTGTCTTAGATGTATTAATTTTGAGTTCTGAAAAGCTAAAGTAAAATGTATGGTTTCCAGTGCTTTAAACAACTAGAAGGAGTTTGGTGAACCATCAATAGCTAACAAGTGTCGTCTGCAGGCTGTGATTTTTTTTTTTAAAAATTGTTTCTTATGAAAATGCCCCTTATATCTTTGTTTTCCTTAAAATAATTTTTCTGGTAGAATTTTTGCACATATAAAGAATAAATATGGAGCACCAGAATTTGCTGGTCTCCAACTCCTTTGCAATTTTATGTCAAATTGTACTGATAAAAAGGCACTTTGTGAAATACATGCGTTTTAAATTTTTATCCACTGGATAATTAATTCTCCAAAGCCAAAAAGAGCTAACTTTACACTTAACGACCATGACATAGAGTCAGATGCTTTTTCAAAATCAATGAGGACCAAAAGGCCTGGGATTTCATTTAAAGGGGCATGGTCACGATTTTGGTCAAATTTTATTTTTTCTGGTTTTATTATTCGCAATACTTTTGGAATGCATTTCTAATTATAAAATGAAATTTGGGTGCCAGTCCTTGAGTTTTAAGCAAGATACAGGGCTCACAATTCTTCGTCATGTAAACAAGACTCGTGCCCTGTTTTTGGTTACATAGGTTCAATACACCAGTAAAAATCGTTTTCAAGCTGGTTTGTCTACCTTATTATTCATTTAAAGCATAATTTAACAGTTCCTAACGATTAATACATTTATTTAAGGTCTAAAACTGAAATTTTCACTTCAACATTCATAATGTAAAAAAAAGCTTTGTTTACATTGCAAAAAATTGTAAGCTCTGTAACTCGCTTATAACTCATCAAATGACACTCAAATTTTAATTGCCTACTAAAAATACCTTACTGAAGCATTGTAAACATTAAAATCGAAAAAATAATTTTTGACCAAAATCGTGACAATGCCCCTTTAATATGTGTAGGACATCAGATCATACACAAAGCAAGTATTTTCACCTATATATGTATCTACCTATTATGGGACCAGACTGTGCATTGAAATAATAATCTTTAAAACTTTGTTAATTCTAAAACTTAATTACCAACAAGAGATAATCTTGTAGAAAGCATTTAAAAGGGTGATTAATCGCCATTTTTTAAAAAGAAATGTCTAGGTTCGTCTACTTTCTGCAAGAAAGAACTTGTTCAAAGCCTTTTAGAGATAGGACACTCTTATTTAAGGTAGAATATTCCTCTGATAAGAGAGACAACTGTAGAAAAAAAACTTGTTCTTATTCTGTTCGCTCACAATATTTAAGGCATGCAGCAACAGAGGAGACAATGTTTGACCCACATGAATGTTAATTGGAAGGCGACATTGAATAAAATTCAAGTATAGTAAAAGAAAATTTGAACGGAACAAACTGAACCCCAACATTTATCAGAGTGCAAAAAAGCATTGGAAACTTTCACCATAAAATTAAAGGAAACCAATCATATTGATCAACTTTGTATGCGACAATATCTTAGTATATACCTACCCCCTTCCCAAGTTGATTTTTTTTAAATGTAACTAAATTGTATGTACTTGTACTTGTATGTTTGATGTTTTAGGCCACATAGTACTTAAATGGAAAAGTTTTATTTCCCTCTTTAGTGCGCATTCACGGAGGCAAATGAGTCATACATTTTACTGGGAAGTATGTAACGAAGACAGTTGCATATTCTAGACTTAGTTATCATCATTTGAAAATTATAACATTTCAAATTCTAAAATTGAATAAAAGTTTTCTTTTCTGAGAGAGAAAAAATGGGAATAAAATCCGATATCACATTTTATTCAAGACAAACTGACCCAATATTGAGATCATGCCAATAACTTGAAGGCCATTTTATCCCTTACTTGTGCTATAACAAAATGCTTTGCTTTACGTTTTTAGCATTTCTAAAACATATTGATCCACTTACTATTGCATGTACCTTATCAAAATTTAAAAGAAAGATAACTTTTGCTGATTGAAGCAATTTCAACCCCCTCACCCTAATATGGCATGTCAAACGTTGCAATATTCGATCTTTTCCATTTGTATTGTATAAATATTCCTTTGTATTATATGATTTTCTTTTTGTATTCGATAATTTTCCATTTGTATTCTTTAATTTTCCATTTGCATTTTATAAATCTTATTTGTGTTGTAGAATTTTCTATTTATATTGTATAATTTTCCATTTGTATTGAACAATTTTCCAATTGCTTTGTATAAATTTCATTTGTATTATATAATTTTTCATATGTGATGTTGAATTAAAGAATACAAATAGAAAATAATAGAAAAAATGGAAAGTTATAGAATACAAACGAGAGAGAGAGAGAGAGAGAGAGAGAGAGAGAGAGAGAGAGAGAGAGAGAGAGAGAGAGAGAGAGAGAGAGAGAGAGAGAGAGAGAGAGAGAGAGAGAGAGAGAGAGAGAGAGAGAGAGAGAGCTATTATAAAATGTTATTTTTTAAAAATATTGTATTAGTGAAATAAATGGAATTTTTTTTTATGCTTTTTACTAGAATTCGTTTTAACATTTTTCATTAAGTAGAGACTCGGTTTATTTTTTTCATCTGAAATAGTATTGTTAAGCAAAACAAAAGATTTTCGGCCTTTCTTTTGAAGCTTGCGTCAATTTTTAGTCTTGTTAAAGAAGATGAATTTGGCATTAATTAGCAACAGAAAAAGAAAAACAAAAGGAAATAAAGTGAGTCAGATTTTCGGCGTTAGTATAAGTCAGTAATGTCCCGTCAAAATAGTGGCAAAGGGATTTGTGCAGATTTCTTTAAAACAAAGCAGGTTGCATGCATGTTTGTTATGCCTGTTTTGAAAACTTGATAGTTAAATATAGAAGGTACTTGTATGCAGTGTAACATTATATAACTTAAAAATGAAAAGCCCTTGCAGCAGCTTAACACCAATAGATGACTGCATGCGTATGAAGTAGATTAATTGGTCTCGGCTATCATGGTTTTTAATAGTTAAGGAGTGATATTTGTTTCTCCTGCGTGAGTTCTAGATTCTTCTTTTAAAAAGTGCATAAAATTATACGTATCTTAAAGCAACAATATAATTTTTTGTATAAATGCATGTAACAACAACTTCATTAGATTTACACTAATTCCCACCACTTTAAAAAAAATGAATTGTAATTCATGAAGAAAATAAAAAGACTGAAAATTCCAGTAATTCGACCCAGATGTATTTGCATCTTTTTAACTCAAACATGTATTGTAAAGCTCAATAGATATCAATTGTAATTGAACTCCATATGTGGCAATAATTAGCAATGTTTCAATGTTTAATAGCCTTTATCGTCTCTTTGTCTATGATGTACATTTTTGCGCTTTGTGTTGACTTTACATGGCAAATTATATTTCTTGATGGAATGAAAATTAACTAAGTAAGTCCCACTCTATATATTTTAGAAATACACTTATACAGAAAGTTTTGTCATTTTTCAGTAGCATTTGTACTGTTAATAATATATACGAAGAAGAAATAACGCTTGAAATGAAAACGAAACAATTCTAAAATCCAGGAAACAAACATGAAAGAAGACATTCCCAAAAACACAATGAGATCTTTGATACTACATGCAACTAAAATGTATCGTAAGCATGTAATCAATGTAAAAATGGACGACAACGGCTTCTTTCATTTTTACACTTCATTATTATTTTCAATTATTTAATTGCTTTTACATATACGGCAATTACATACTAGTAGGTAAAATGGTGCAAACAGTGTCTATAAAACCAAACTGTTATCATGTATTTGAAAATGATGTAATAAAATTAAACTACCACGGTCATAACTATCATTTCTTATTTTTATCCTAGTGCCAATTTTATTTTATAGGAATAGGCAAATTCTTTATAAAAATAAATATTTTCTTTAGATTTACCTGAAATAAAAACTAATTTACAATCAACTTAATTGATAAAACGCAAATAAGTAAATATTGACGATAAACATATTTATTCATTTATGTATGAATACATTTGTACCTTTCACAATATTTAACGTAAACAAGGATTTTTCCTACATGATGATTCAATTGTTTAATTTGTTACCAGACCATGGTAGACGGGTCATGCTGTTGCTGAAAAGACGCACCGCGCCAAATAGGAAACATTAAATTCCATGTCACGCAACATCGTTTCATGTATGATGCAAACAACATTCTAGTGCCAGTATTAGATGATTGAGCTTTTTTTTTATTGTTACATGTATTTGGAAGCAACAACAACAGTTGATTTTTTCCTCTTAATTACTATCTCATTTGTTTTTAAATGTATTTAAAAGCCAATTATTGGTTTCATACCCGTTTAAAGATAACCCTCTGGTAAGAGAAATTATGTTGATTTAATTGACAGAATACTGTTTTTATGTACTTGTAATCGTATTATAATTTAGGTATTCGTGTATTATAATTGATATGAAGCATTATTTCAGTTATGCAAAATTTAAGTAAGAACTAGAATGCATCATTTCGTTTTCAAAAGTCATTGCTGCAACCTAAGACCAAACAAAATGTTTGTATGCTTAGTGGGTGGATGTTTTGTTTTTAAACAGACAAAACCTCATACTTGTTGCATTTGAGTGTGTTATAATCTTTCTTTAATAAAATCAGATAGAATTACATACAGCAAACAAAACTCGTTCTATATGTATAGAACAACTAGTAGATCTTTGCATTCTCAGTGGTATGGATTATAACGATTTTAAATAGACACGATATAAGCTTGTTTCAACTGAGGTTTTTTTTAGACTCTTTGTATTGTTTACAAGATTTTGTAATGTGTATTTTGCTAATGTTTAATTATTATCTAAAAACATTTAGAGTTATCTTCCATTATCATATTGATATGTATTTTCTGCGGTTATCTTTCCTTTTTGAACCTAGAGTTATCCTTTCATTATATAATCTAGAGTTATTTTCCCTTATTGCCGACTTCCTGTACAAGGACACTCAGTCCATCGAACATGTTTTTTGTATCCGCCACACACTGAAGTATTTTTCTGTTTACTTATATTACATAGGCGGCTATTCGTTTATATGTTTACAGTATCATATTTTATATAAAGCGGTTTATTAGTAAATATCTCATTTCACTCTAAAAAGTATGGAACACCATTATAGTCATTGTCAACCTTAGTAAGTAAACGTACGTTTGTTACAATTTTTGTATGGAAACCCATTTGTGTTAAAATTCAATTTTTTGGACCTTATCTTCAATACTGTTATTTTTTATTTCTATTCTTTCATTACAAACTATTATTATATACATTTTGTCTTTACATGTATATTGTTTTTTTTAGAACATATGGGTAATTCATACTTTCATTTTGTTTCAGTTTTTTACTGCATACAGAATAAATTCAAAGCACTGGATTGTTGTGCTGGTTAAAATATATGTAGACAAAGGCAGAATACTCTTCGTTTTATATGACTGTGCAGTTAGTTAAAACTGCAGCAAATAACATGCGTAATGTGTGAATAACAATAACTAAAATGGATAATTCCCTCCTATTTAAATCAAATTGATTATTACTCATACTGAAACAAATTAAACAAGACTGAAATGTTTACAAACAATCTAGTAAATAACGACCTGTCTGCATCCCTCTAATATTAATGTATTGTTTAACTTATTAAATTTCATCGTTCATGCAGGTAGCAATTATGAAAACGTTTACAATGTTCATGGATGGCTTTGTCTATGGTGACTAGTTGGTGTTAACTTAACGTAAAATACTTCTAAATCGATTGAAACTAAGATTAAATTGAGCGCACGATCCAATGGATTTCAACAGACTGGTCTCCGGCTTTAAAATAGTTGTACAATGTAGCAACCATTTGAACATTTGATGAAGATACAAAGAATTGACTGCGTCCTTCGTTTGAAATACAGATCGACGAAAATAGTAAAATACATATTTAATAAAAGGGTGCAAAGTAGATAATACCATAAAATTCGCAAAATCATATTCCCTTACATGCAAAAAGTGATGTTTTGTTTAAATAATGCCCCAGAAATTTCAGTGTAAAATTTAAATCATAATAATGTAGTCAGAATTCTCTGTTTTCGAATAGGTCCATTTACCTTATTCTTAAATAACTACTAAGATTAGTTGCTAAATCAATATATTTTTTCATTTTATAGGAATTTAGTGTGATTAAACTAAATTTTATGAATTTCAAAAGTATTAAACTATTCAACAAACAAGCAACTCGAACTCTTACTAAACAACACCCTCAGCTCGCCTATTGTCTGGTTTGATGGATTCCAAACGTTAGGAAACAATCTTCTGTCATATTATTTATGATATCTTAAAAGGAATATCGAAATATTTTTATCCATAACATTCTTCTTATGTTAATGGTTTTCATTTAGAAATGTTCCCAGGCCTAAAGTTGATTTTTATGACAAATTAGATAATAACTGATGGCATACACTCCTTTCCTTTTTAAATCTTTGTATTTGCTACACTTTTATGACTTTTCTTTTTTTTTCTACTCAATAGCCAGGTTTGTTTTGATTGTTTGATTAACTGTACAGGTAGATAACAAAAATATCATTATCATCCTTAAATCATCAAAAAGAATACTGGGTACGTCAAATGAATAAAAAAATAATATTCAATAATGATTGTTTATTATAAAGGTATATCATATATTTTACATTTCATGATATTATCAAAGTATCTAAGTGCCTGTATGGTGTCTATAAATATCACATTACTTTGTCAATCAAATTTTGAAATATCGTATAAAAATTGACAAGTACTGCAGATAACGACATATCAACATTGTAATTCTTGTCGAAAATTTTCATTTATGTGTCACGTAAAACGTTTGCGATTTGCAAAGAAGTATACACATGTACACATAACAAGTGATTATTAAACTGTGGTAGATCGCCTTGTTGTTGTAAAATAATGCACCTTGTCAAGCAAGAAATATTAAATTTCATTTCACACACCTCTTTTTTAGTAAGCAATATTGATATTTGCATCATGCATACAAAATAAAAGAGTAGTTACAGTAATTATAATAATACAAACGTCCCTTGCATCTGTCTTAAATAGCGACTAAAATAAATGAGAAAAACAACATAGTAGTTAATCCGACGAAATATTGCAATCTTTTTTTTTACTTTCTTTGTTTCCAAATAAAGATAATTTAAGGGAAAAAAGAGAAAACTTTATAACAAAATAAACTTAATACAATATTATATGTTGTAACTTGTTTTCTAAATGTGAGTTAACTTTTATTTGGGATAACTTTAGTTCGGAATTAAACAGCAATAAACTGTATCATAACAACTAATTTTTGTAACCATTTCAATGTGTATTTTAAGTACATTTTCATGAAACCAATAACAACATAGCAAGAACAAAGTTGGCCAACGATAAGTTTCCGAGGATAAGCTTCCTCATGAGGCCCCATATTTTAATGATTAACAGAAAATGCTAAATGACGATGTCACAAAACTATAATGTTAGCGGCATGAAGAATTAAATTTCTATCTACAAATATGTTTACATAAAATGATATTTTTGTGCCATACATTGGAAACCAGACTCTACCCATATTTGATTTCGGGTTCCTTCAACATCTGATTTTTAAAGATTTGCGCCTAATCGAAGAAATGCCTCTTTTAATAAACACAAAAATGTATTTTAAAACGTAGTTCAATTCGTGAAATTGTCCATATGCATGCAGCCTCTATTCATCCCCGGACCCCAAAAATCAAAAAGATTTCTAGTACCCCATTCAAGATAGATATGTTACCAATACATTTTTACAATGTATAATTTTCGACAAACATTTAATAGTGTTTACTTGCAAGACAATTGAATAAATTAAAAGGAAAGGTTAAAAGAAAGATTTAGAGCAAATATATAATTAACGAATCGGTTATAATTGTGAGCCTGAAATTTATTTATAGTCACTATCATTTTTACCTAAATTTATATTTTGATGCAAATTTTAATCAAGACCAAATCAATAAATGTTTTAAGAAACCGCTTTTATTAGACTTATCTGAATTTACAATTAATGTACAAGCCCGACTATCAATAATATTCATTAAAAGATTGTCCGTAAGAATCAACAATAATATGTTGTTGTTTTTTTTAATTTTAATTTTATAACTTTAAATCGTAGTGCATATAACTTTATTTTTAGGGTCTTCCGTTTCCAACGGAAGACCCTCTTGTTTTTCTTCGGTTTCTTTTTATTATTATTCTATTTTTTATTTTTTTTCTGACTCCTTCTCGGCTTTATATCTCAAAAAGTTTTCATCTGATTTCAATGAAATTTTCAGAGCTTTTGTAAAGTTACTGTGCCTAAAAGATGTTAAAGTTTCAGTTCCGTTTAAATTTGGCGGCCATTTTAAAATTAAAAAAAAAGTGATTTTGTCCGGAAGAAATCTCCGTAAACTTTAAAGATATCGCTTTGAAATTTTTACTGATGATAGATGTATCAATTCTATAATGTACTGGGGGGGGGGGGGGGGGTTTAAAATTTTGTTCATCAATTTTGCTCAAAACCGGAAGCAGTTCCAATTTTTGGAAATTTTCAATTTTTTGAACAAAATAAGACAATACTACAATCTTATAGAACTTGCTATGGTGAATTCAAATCTGAAATCCGTTTGAAAATTGGACGATGCATTACGGAGATATCGGGGTTTAAAAATTGATTTTTCCGGGAATTTTGAATCCGCGTCCTTGGTTTAAAATATAGCGTAATGTTCAAAGTAAAATTAATTTGTACCAACAATAATTGTTAAGTCGTACTTGAACACATTCGGATTTTTTTTGTCAAGTCGTTCTTGAAATCAGAAAGGTATTTGTTAATTCAAACTTAAAATCATTCGGATTTTGTTAAGTCGTACCAGGAATAATTCGATTTTTTCATCTTTTTATTTTATTTACTTTTGTTGTTGGTTTAAGAGCTCTGCTTCTTACAGGAACTTCCGGCTTTACTTCCGACATTAACGGAAGACCCACTCGTTGCTTTGCAACGAGCTTTGCTCTAGTTACTTTTCTGTTTGTCTTCAGCACAATTCTTTGTGAGGGTTTCGGGGGTTGAAATCCATATACGTCGTTAAGGGGGGGGGGATGAAATCCATATACGCCGTAATTAGGGGGTTGGGTTGAAATCCATATACACCGTAATTAGACATGGGAAGGGTGGTTTGAAGTCCATATACGCCTTAATTAGACTTAACAGAATGAAAAAGCCAACTAAATAGATGTTAATAATAAACATATACAATAATCTTTAACAAATATTAAACGATAACCACATTAATATTTCCCTTGCACTTTGATTCGATTACAAATAATGGGTTTTCAAATAGAGATCTGATTGGTTGGCGCTCTGATTCTACAACGCATTTCATCGATTATTTTATTTGACAGGTATATAAGTTATACCGGACCCGGTACATGTTTTCAAAGTCCGCTCTGGTCTGCGTCAGCCTGGAGTTTACCCGCGTCAGCTCTGGGTCCGCCCTAGAGGACCCGAAGCAGTTCCTAACGGACACAGAAAGCAGATCCAGGGTTTCTTTAAGGTAGTGTCTAATCCGCACTGACTTTTTGTGAAATACACAACTATTAAGGTGAACCGTTTACCATGAATAGAAATAAAAATTGTACTTAGACGTTCGCTTAGTACGAGAATGAAGGATAGTACGATGAGTTTCAAAAATCACACTTGAAATACTCTTAGAAGTTTGTGCTGTACAAGGCGTCAAGGCAACAAAACTGTTCTCGACCTAAAAGAAAAATTTCAGTTTTAAACGCTTTTCTGGTCGATTCTATAGAGGGAAAGGGCACGCCTGTTGGGGCACCAAAAGGGTATCTAAAAATTAAAGATTAAATTAATACACGCATGACGAGTTCAATATTCTCGATCCAATAAAGAGTACATGTACGTATGGGAAAGAGAATAAATTCCGCATATCAAAATTGATTTCAAACTTATTATGAGAGTCTATGGATAACCACACCTGTAATCCACTATCCCAAAAGATCACTGCATCTAGCGTAAATAAAAAGAATTCATCCAAATATGGAGACTGTTTTCAATACAATACCAAGAATCCTCTGGTATAGAACACAGGAAGAAGATGGTATTTTTATGCTCGGTTTTGATTACAGAGTCGCATATTTGAAAAAAAAATGTCCTTTGAAAAAATGACATTTTAGATGCATATATAGTCGACGACCTCGGAAATTTGACTTTTACTTGATTTTGTAAATAGGATCGTGTGATTATATAATTATCTGTTTACTAGAAATGCATTCAAAATACGCGGAACAATAGTTTACATTTATTTAAGAATCAATTTTGAATGGTTACAGCCGTAAACAAATATGATCAAAGAGAAAATTGACCTGTTATTCAATTTGTCTGATTTGTCTTTTCTTTATAAAAATCTGTGAACGGCCCTAAATATTAAACTGTATAACAGTTTAATTTGACCCATGTGTTACGTTTGAAAATTAAGCTTTGCGATACACAAAGCATTGTTAACAGACACCACTTGATAAGTGAATAACAGACCATGGTAGACTCGCTTTAACCTTATTGTCGCTTAATAGGACCACCGTGCCAAATAAGAAATATTATATTTCATTTCACGCAAGATTGTTTCTTGAATAATACATACACCATTCAAGTATAAGATAACTCTTAAATTGCAGCTGTTTTAATGATAACTAAGTGAAACAACAACGTTAACACCAGGTGAATATTAATTTGCATCAATTGTGATTTACTATGACAGGTATTGTTTTATACAAACTATCTAAAACCATTAAGCTATATACATTTCTTAATTGTCAACGACTTTATTTCTGACAATTACATTGAAGTTTCTTCTGAAAATTCATAGATTTTCATGTTATATAAAAGTTTGGTATAAATTATTCTCAAATTGTTTAAATCCCATAAATATACTTACAGTACAGAAAAGCAAAAAATTAAATGTAAGGATTCATACTACAATGTATTTATGAATTCAACGTCGTAACAAATTAGCAGGCAGCGGTCATATGATACCCCTATACCTTGCGTAAAAGAAAAGCTAGTTATTTAAAAAAAATAACTACAAATATGTGAATCTTTGACACGCTCCGATAGAGGGCGCCCTTGATAGTTTGGTTCTAAAAGGTTGACAACAGAGTCGCATGATTAAGAAAGAGCATATTTCTGGTAAACAAAGAAAAAAAGCATATTTTTGTTTATTTTATTTATTAAATTCGTGAAACAACCATCAGAAAAGACAACACCAGAAACCCAAAGAAATCTCTAATAGACAACCCAAGAAACCCAAAGAGATCTCTAATAGACAACACAAAAAAACCCATAGAGATCTCTAAAAAAAACAATGAAAGAAACCCAAATACATCTCTAATAAACACTACCCAAGAAACCCAAAGAGATCTCTAATGTCCCTGTAACCCTAATATATCACTACCAGGTGGATGATTACGATAATCTATGTAAATTGACGACAATGGCTCCATCACTTTTACACTATATCACCATCAACTAATTTGTTTTTCGTGGAAGAAACTTACATATAATTAGAAAGAGGGGTTTATAATTAACGAATCGGTTATTGTAAGTCTGATTTATTTAATTTAATTACAGCAATCGTAACAATCAGTTTTCACTTTTATATCAAGGAATTACATTTTGATATACTTGAATCAAAATCTGGTTAATGAACGCTTAAAAAATATCGGAATTTTCAAGAACTTTACGAACCCGGTTTTCAGTTATGAAAGACTCATCAATTATTTAGGTTTTTTTAATTCATTAATTAATAAAGTAAGTTTAACATACTTTGTTCGGCTATTTCATTTTGTTTTCAGCATAATCTTTGGGGGTTGGAAATGTCTGACAGTATAATATCATAGGAACTTTATAAGATTTGAGATTTGTTTCAAATGAAATACTTGAAATAGCAATCCGTTCGTTTCTAAAATATTGTCTTTGTAAAACAAACTATGATTTTTTTTTATCCGAAACAGAAAAGGTTTGGGTTTTTTTAACTTTTGGAGAAAAAAAAATTGAAAAAAAAATATCTATCTATATATACATATAAAGCACAGAGAAATTAACCTTATTGGAGCTCCACCTCCGCCCCGGCCGGGGCTTGAACTCACGACCTCTGGAACCCATTCTCCTATCAGTGTGCAGCCACCGCGCTAACCAATAGGCCATCTTGGCAGGACAAAAGTCTTGCTTTCAATGACGAAGGGAAACTAGCGCGCTGGTCGCTCACTATACGGGGGTTTGAGATACAGGTAAAATGCAGTTAAACGCCAATAGGAGAGGATTGGGACGATACACATTGCTGGATAGATATATTCATTTAATAAGCACAAACATTGCAATAACTCTCAAATTGACATATACATGCCCATAGTGAATGATAAAGATATACATAAAGCACAGAGAAATTTACCTTTTTGGAGTTTTACCTACGCCTTGGCCGGGGCTTGAACTCACGACCTCTGGAACATATTCTCCTAGCAGTGACGAAACACTTATTATATGTATATATCTAAGCAATCTGTATCGTCCCGATCCTCTCAAATTGTCGTTCAACTGCATTCCACCTGTATCTCAAACGACCATGTAGTGAGCGACCAGCGCGCTAGTTTCCCTTCGTCATCGAAAGCAAATCTTGCCTTGCCTAGATAGCCCAGTTGTTAGCGCGGTGTCCGCTCACTGCTAGGAGAATGGGTTCCAGAGGTTGTGAGTTCAAGCCCCGGCCGGGGCGGAGGTGTAGCTCCAAAAAGGTGAATTTCTCTGTGCTTTATATATATTTTATACTAATTCTATTCGTTCCTGTTTCTACAGATAAATAATAAACCTGTCTTAGCATAAGATGATATTTCATACCTTCCTTCGAATGAAATAATAAATTCCAATCTTTATTTTAGACGTATACTTTCAAGTTGACATTCAGAGGTTTTTATGGATCACATATCTTACTCCACCACCACCCACACCCCCACCCCAGCATGCCTCGTAACTAAACGAATTAAAAATACGTAAAAAAAGATTCACTTAGGAATCAATTTTGAATGGTTACAGGCGTTAACATATATGATTAAAGAAGATGTGTTCTGTTACTCAATCTGTTTTACTTCTATTTATAAATCTGCAAGACTGATATTTATCTAATATTTAAAACTATCTTATACCAATGGCTATGTAATGCCAAATAATGGGATCTAACCCTTATTATTGTATTTGCATCTGATCAATTCAATGCATGTATTACATGTATGTATGCAAATTACACATTTTCGATTCACAAAGTAATGGGATATTTACAGACACCACTTGATAATTTGTTACCAGACCGGGCCTTGTCGCTAAATAAAAAACCTTAAATTTCATGTTATGCACCATCGTTTCTTGTGTGATACATACAATATTCTAATACCGGTATTGGATGACTGAACTTGAAACTTTTTTATTATGTAAAGCAGCAACAATAATTAATTCTTTTTTTTTTAAATACTTTTTGTTTTGTTTTTTTTTTAAGTATTTGAAAGCCAACTATTTCATAATCGTTAAAAGATAAACCTTTGGTTAGAGGATTTGTGTTGACGTTATTTTAACAAAATACTTGTTGTATGTAATCTTATGAAATGTTGGTATTGATGTATAAAATTTGATATGTAGCATCGTTTCAGTTAGGCAAAATGTAAGCCAAAACCTGTATATGGTGAAACATCATTTCGTTATTAAAAGTCATTGCTGCAACCTAACACCAAAAAATGTTGGTATGCTTAGCGGGTTTGATGATTCGTCTCGGCGACGACGGATTTTAATAGACAAGACATCATACTTGTTGCAGCTGAGTGTGTTTTAATCTCTTCTTTTGATAAGATCAGATAGAATTACGTACATCAAACTATATTCGTTCTGTTTTTATGACAACTAATAGATCTTTGCGTTCTCAATGGTATGGATAAAAACGGGTTTAAATAGACATGCTATCAGCTTGATGCAACGAGTTTTGTAGACTCTTCATTCAATATATTCAGTTAGTTAAAACTACAGCAAATAACAAGCGTTATGTGTAAATCACAATAAAAATAGATAAGTCCCTACTACTATGAACATTTCGATTATAACTCATATGAAAACAAACAGGACTAAAATGCTTACAAACGATCTAGTAAACATTAAAAATGTATCGTTAATGTTGAATTCCATCGTTAATATAAGTAGCAATTATAAAGACGTTTACAACAATCATGGATGGTTGTGTCTATTGTGACTTTTTGGTGTTGACTTTACGTAAAATATTTCTAAAACTATATGGAGCGCATGTTCCTATGGATTTGCTCGAATTGGTTTCCGGCTTTAAATAGTTGTACAATGTAGCAACTGTTGTTACATTCGATGAATATATAAGAAATTGACTGCGTTTTTCGTTTAAAATACAGATCGACAAAATTAGTAAAATACTTATTTAATAAGAGGGTGAAAACTAGATAATACCATACAAATTGGCAAAATTATATTCCCTTACATACAAAAAGTAATGTTTTGTTTAAATAATACCCCCAAAGATTACAGTGTAAAATTTAAATCATAATAATGTAGTCAGAATTCCCTGTTTTGTAATAGGTCTATTTACCTTTTCCTTATTAGTTAAGTAACTACTAAATTATTGTTAAATCAATTTTTCATTTTATAGATATTTAGTGTAGTTAAATTTTTAATGAATTTCAAAGATATTGAACTTTTCAACAAACAAGCAACTTAGACTCTTATTAAACCACACCCTCAACTCGCCTATTGTCTGGTTTGTTGGATTCCAAACGTAAGGAAACAATCTTCTGTCATATTATTTATGACATAATAAAAGGAATATCGAATTATTTTTATCCATAACATTCTACTTATGTTAATGGTTTTCATTTAGAAATGTTGATAAATTAAATAATAACTGATGGCATACAATTCTTTCCTTTTTAAATCTTTGTACTTGCTACACTCTTATGACTTTTCTTTTTTTTCTACTAAATAGCCTGGTTTGTTTTGATTGTTTGATTAACTGTACCGTCAGATAGATAACAAAAATATCATTATCATCCTTAAATCACCAAAAAGAATACTGGGTACGTCAAATGAATAAAAATATAATATTCCATTGTTTATTATAAAGGTATATCATATATTTCATATCCCATGATATTATCAAAGTATATAATAACCCCCCACCCCACCCCCACCCCCCGTCATAATTAAGATAACATTGAAAAAAAAATAGTAGAACTGATGTAAATCAAATTTTAAAATATCGTATAAAAAATTGACAAGTACTGCAGATAACGACATGTTAACATTGTAAGTCTTTTCAGTTATGTGTCACGTAAAACGTTTGCGATTTACAAAGGAGTATACACATGTACACATAACAAGTGATTATTAAACTGTGGTAGATCGCCTTGTTGTTGTAAAATAATGCACCTTGTTAAGCAAGAAATATTAAATTTCATTTCACACACCTCTCTTTTAGTAAGCAATATTGCATCATGCATATAAAATAAAAGAGTAATTACAGTAATTAGACTAATATAAACGCCCCTTGCATCTTTCGTAAAAAAGCGACGAAAATAAATGAGAAAAATAACAAAGTAATTAATCTGACGAGATATTGCAATGTATTTTTTACTTCTGTTGTTTCCAAATAAAGATAATTTAAGGGAAAACAGAGAAAACTTTATAACAAAATAAACTTAATACGATATTATATGTTGCAGCTTGTTTTCAAAATGTGAGTTTACTTTTATTTGTGTAAACTTTGTTTTGGAATTAAACAGCAATAAACTGTATCGTACCATCTAATTACTGTGACTATTTCAATGTGTATTTTAAGTACATATTTATAAAACTAATAACAACATAGCAAGAACAAAGTTGGCCAACGATAAGTTTCAGGGGATAAGATTCCTCATGAGGCCCAATAGTTTAATGATCAATAAAAAATGCTAAATGACGATGTCAAAAAAACTATAATATCAGCGGCATGAAGACTTAACAATGACTCTGTAATCAGCAAAATGATTGTATAATTTTTTTATCTACAAATATGTTTACATAAAATGATATTGTTGTGCCATACATTTCAAATCAGACACTACCCAAATAGTTGACTTCGGGTTCCTTCAACGTCTGATTTTTAAACATTTGCGCTTGCTCTTTGTTAATCGAAGAAATGCCTCTTTTAATAAACACAAAAACGGGATTTTAAAAAGTAGTTCAATTCGTGAAATTTTCCATATGCATGCAGCCTCTATTCATCACCGGACCCCAAAAATCAATAGCTTCTTTCATTTTTACAATGTATACTCTTCGACAAATATTTAATAGTGTTTACTTGCAAGACAATTGAATAAAGGTAAAAAGAAAGGTTAAAAGAAAGATTGAGAGTAAATAGATAATTAAAGAATCGGTTACAATTGTGAGCCTGGAAATTAATTATAGTCACTATCATTTTTACCTAAATTTATATTTTGATACAAATTTTGACATACTTTAATCAGGACCAAATTAATAAATGTTTTAAGAAACTGATTTTATTAAACTTATCTGAATTTGAAATTAATGTACAAGCCCGACTATTGATAATATTCATCAAAAGACTGTCCGTAAGAATCAACAATAATATGTTGTTGGGTTGTTTTTAAATTTTATAAGAAATCCATATACGCCGTTAAGGGGGGGGGGGGGGGTTGAAATCCATATACGCCGTAAATAGGGGATGGGGTTGAGATCCATATACGCCGTAATTAGACATAGGTGGGTGGTTTGAAGTCCATATACGCCTTAATTTGACTTAACGGAATGAAAAAGCTAACTAATAGATGTTTATAAAAAAAACATATACATTAATCTTTAACAAATATTAAACGATAACCACATTTCCCTTGCAATTTGATTCGATTACAAATAATGAGTTTTCAACTAGAGAGCTGATTGGTCGGCGCTCTGATTCTACAACGCATTTCATCGATTATTTTATTCGACAGGTATATAAGTTATAGCGGACACGGTATATGTTTTCAAAGTCCGCTTTGGTCTGCGTCAGCCTGGAGTTTACCCGGGTCAGCTCTGGGTCCGCCCTAAAGGACCCGAAGCGGACCCTAACGGACACAGAAAGCAGACCAAGGGACTTTTTATGAAATACATAGCTTTTTAGGAGAACCGTTTACCATGAATAGAAATAAAAATTGTACTTACACGTTCGCTTAGTACGAGAATGTACGATAGTACGATGAGTTTCAAAAATCGCACTTAAAATATTCTTTGAAGTGTGTGCGAAGACTCGGAAATAATGCTGTACAAGGCGTCAAGGCAACAAAACTGTTCTCGACCTAAAAATAAAAACATCTCAGTTTTAAAACTTTTTCTGGTCTATTCTAGAGAGGGTACACCTGTTGGGGTACCAGACGGGTATCTAAAAATTAAGGATTAACTTAATACACGCATGAGGAATTCAATATTCTCGATCCAATAAAGAGTACATGTAAGTATATGAAAGAGAATAAATTTCACAATTCAAAATTGATATCAAACTAATTATGAGAGTCTATGAAAAACCATACCTGTAATCCACAATCCCAAAAGACCCCTGCATCTAGCGTAAATAAAAAGAAATACATCTAAATATGGAGACTGTTTTATAATACAATACCAAGAATTCTCTGGTATACAACATGGGACAAATATGGTATTTTTATGCTCGGTTTTTGATTACAGATTCGCATATTTGTAAAAAAAAAAATGTCCTTTAAAAATGACATTGTAGATGCATATATAGTCCACGACCTGGGAAATTTGACTCTTATGTAATTTCGTAAATAGAATCGTGTGATTATAAATCTGTTTATTAGAAACAAATTCAAAATACGCAGAACAATAGTTTACATTTATTTAAGAATCAATTTTGAATGGTTACAGCCGTAAACAAATATGATCAAAGAGAAAATTGATCTGTTATTCAATTTGTTTGATTGTCTCTTCTTTATAAAAATCTGTGAACGTCCCCAAATATTAAACCGTATAACAGATTAATTTGACCCATGTGCTACATTTGATAATTAAACTTTGCGATACACAAAGTATTGTGATATTAACAGACACCACTTGATAAGTGATTAACAGACCAAGGTCGACGAGCCTTAACCTTATTGTCGCTTAATAGGCCCACCGTGCCAAATAAGAAATATTATATTTCATTTCACGCAAGATTGTTTCTTGAATAATACATACACCATTCTAGTATAAGATAACTCTTGAACTGCATTTTTAATGACAATTATGTGAAACAACAACGTTAACACCAGGTGAATATTAATTTGTATCAACTGTGATTTACTATGACAGGTGTTTTTTATACAAACCATCTAAAAACAATTATCAGTTTCTTAATTGTCAATGACTTATTTCAGACAATTACATTGAAATTTCATCTGTAAATTCATAGATTATCAGGGTATACAGAAGTTTGGTATAAATTATTCTCAAATTGTTTAAATCCCATGTATATTCTTACAGTATAGAAAAACTAAAAAATTAAATGTAACGATTCAAACTACAATGTATTTATAAATTTAACTTTATAACAAATCAGCAGCCAGCGGTCATATGATACCACCATACCTAGCGTAAAAGAAAAACTGGTTATTTTCAAAAAATTACATACTAATATGTCGATCTTCTACACGCTTCCTCCGATAGAGGGCGCCCTCGATATTTTGGTACTAAAAGGTTGACAACAGAGTCGCATGATTAAGAAAGTGCATGTTTCTGGTGTACACAGAAAAAAAATCCCATATTTTTGTTGTATTTTGTTGATGGAAAGTAAGTATTTTATGTTTTTTGGTATTATTTAAAGTGTACAAGAAATGCATTTGCGATAATTTATGATGTTAAAAATAAAGCTGTACCTTTAGACACCCAGTGTATTAACAAGGTTTGTCCAATATATATCACCTTCAAGTCAGATGTTTATATGCATGTTTTATATAAAACTATTGGTTGCTTATTATCTTGTAGTGTTTAAGGGATCGGTTGTTTAAAATATTACGTAGCATTACTTCAGTTAGGCAAAATATGAACGAGTACTTGTGTACAGCGAAGCATCATTTCGTTTTTAAAGTAATTTCTGCAACCTAACACCAATAAATGTTTGCATGGCCAAAGGTGTAAATAATCCGTCTCAGCTCACGGTTTTATATGGACCACATATTTGTTGCATCTGGATGTGTTCTGAACTCTTCTATTGATAAAAGCAGATAGAATTAGAGCGAACAATATACGTCCTATATAAATACACGTAACAACGATTTCTGCCTCTGATTTTCAAACGAATACTATTCATATGGAAACGAACTTGACTGAAATCTAAGCGTTCTGGTAAATCGATTTACATACGTCTGCAACGTTTTAATATGGAATGCTACACAAAAAGTTTATTCTATATTGAAAAATATGAACAAAAGATAGTTTTTATTTACATAAATAATGTTTATTAAAAAATCTAAAACATCTTTTTGACATTACTGGTAATGGTTTATTAGATATCTATATTAAGAATTTACCCACATCAAATTTTAAACACTACATTGTCTTATTTGCTACTAAAACAGATTTTCTACTTTTTCATAAAAAATATTTAAAAAATCGTTAAAAAACAAGGGCATACATGTATTTTCTTCTTTAAACAACGAAATCTTGCTTCAGATATGATACTCTAACGATCCATAAAATAAAATTTTGGTGTAGCATTCCACCTTAACTTTAACTTTGTAGAGGTCATTAAAGGTTTAAGTAATTGAAGTACAATATGTAGCTATGACAAACAATGTTTACAACGTTCATTTCTGATTCTGTCCATGATGAACACTCAGTCCTGTGTTAACGAAAAAATATTTTAAGATCGATTGAAATTGAAACTATATTGAATGCACGGTCTATTATTAAGTAACATGGACTGGCCTAATATTATACAGTATGTATTTTTAGAAAATTTTCCCATGAATAAAAGAATTTGATGTTGCTCCCGTTTCATGTACAAATCGCCAAAATTTATTAACTCTACCCACTTTAAAATGACATTAACTCCAACTGAAAAGAAAATCCACAGATGATAATGAAAGGTTATCTTGTGAAAGTTTGAAATGGTAAAACTGATCTTTATCAGAGCTTTGCAAAAAAAAAATAGTTTGTACAAATGGTCAAGTATTCCAGTGAACGACACCAAATATTGTTTCACATATCGAATCAATATTATCCATATGTAATTTATGAAAAGAAGACGTTGAACTGAATATTTAGGTAACAAGAAAACAAAATTTTCAGGACTCTCCTTGAGTTTCCGAGGCTAAGCTTTCGTTAATGAAAACTTCGAGTTATATTATTGTTTATTTTATTTAAAGTGCATAAGAAATACATTTGCGATAGTTCATGCTGTTATAAATAAGCTATACCTTTACACACCCAGTGTATTAACAAGATTTGTCCAACATGTTACACCTTCAAGTCAGATGATTATATGCATGTTTTAAAATAAACAAATATTGGTTGCTTATTATCTTGTAGTGTTTAAGGGATCGGTTGTTTAATTTAATACGTAGCATTACTTCAGTTAGGCAAAATATGAACGACTACTTGTGTACAGCGAAGCATCATTTCGTTTTAAAAGTAATTTCTGCAACCTAACACCAATATATGTCGCATGGCCAAAGGTGTAGGCAATCCGTCTCAGCTCACGGTTTTAAATAGATAAAACCGCACACTGTAGCATCTGAATGTGTTCTGAACTCTTCTATTAATAAAAGCAGATATGATTGAGCAAACAATATACATTTCTCCCTCTTTTTCTTAAACGATTGTAAATCAAATGGAAACAAACATGACAGAAATCTAAGGGTTCTTGTTAATCGATTTACATAAGTCTGCAACCCTTTAACTTTAACTTTGTAGAGGTCATTAAAGGTTTAAGTAATTGAAGTACAATATGTAGCTATGACAAACAATGTTTACAACGTTCATTTCTGATTCTGTCCATGATGAACACTCAGTCTCGAAATTGAAACTATATTGATTGCACGATCTCTATTATGAACTAACATGGACTGGCCTAAGATTGTACAGTAGTTTTAGATACTATTAGAACTTTCCCATAAATAAAAGAATTGAATATTGCTCCAAGTTAATGTACAAATAGACAAAATTTATTAATTATTATGATACCCACTTTAATATGAATGTATCAGTTTCATATTTACATATTTTTTATTTAAAAATGATAATATTTGCATCAAAATAGGATTGTCAAAATGCACTACATGTATGTGCTGAAATGTTTCGGATAAACATGATGACATGGTGTCCGAATATTTTCTATTACAGACTGTAAGCCTTGCTCCTGGTTTATCAGATATACACATGTACGGAATACTCTGCCGTACATTTATGCCGGGCTCAGGTAGCGGTTTTGCACACGTCTAAGCTGTATGTATCGAAAAATTTAATTATGCATATTATAGACAATCGCTTAATGAGTTTCAAACCACCTTTGTTATTGATGTATATTACCTGTCAAGTGAGATATTTACCTTGAAAAATTAATTTCTAGTGAAAAATAGTTTTTCCCACAGAAAAAAAAATTCTTTAAGATATTCGAAATGTCTTACTGGAATTCTTGAACTTCTAATGGTGATTAAAATTAACTGTCAGATGAGACACACTTAAAACAAAAGTGCTTATATATTCTTTTCACAATGTTCTATCATTTGGTGTACATAGATTTTTACATATTTGCGTCTGAAGAGGATGCAAAATTGCCACATTTGCACTGGCATAATTATCCGGCAGTGTTACACACAGGTTAATCATTCTGTATACCAATTGCACATGCATTCATTAATATTTTTACTACAAAATGTAGGATGTAAATCGAAAAAATGCTGCTTTGTATGAATCTTCCGAAAGAACTTTAAATATATAATTTGACGAGATATTGGCGCTTCTGATTGGTCGAAAAATTCCTTTGATACCTGCATCAATAATTTTTTTTCAGGATCTACTGCATCAATAATTTTTTTTTCAGGATCTACTTTTCTCTACTGTTTTGATTAAACTCTATCTATAGAATGGGAATTTCCAAAAAACACTGTCAACAAAATGAAAAGTTGTGTTTGTTTAATTGCAAGTAGAAATACACTTTAAAAATATATAAAATCAAAAGTTTAACTTTGAAAATAAACAATACAGATTACTAGTAATTAATAGAGGTTAGCGCAATATGATATTTAATACCTTCCTTCGAATGAAATAATAAATAATAGAATAATCAATAAATTCCAATCTTTATTTTAGACGTATACTTTCAAGTTTACGTTCAGAGGTTTTTTAAGGTTTACATATCTTACTCCACCACCACCCACACCCCCACCGATGGTATGTCTCGTAACTAAAAAAAGAATTCAAAATACTCAAAAAAGAGTAGTAGGAATCAATTTTGAATGGTTTCAGACGTTAACATATATGATTAATGGAGATGAGTTCTGTTACTCAATCTGTTTTACTTGTCTATTCTATTTATAAATCTGCAAGACTGATATTAGTCTAATTTTTAAAACTATTTTATACAATGCCATCTTGCCATCTTGTACGATGACATTGGTACAATGGCCATCTTGTACCCATGGCCAAGTTATGCCAAATAATGGGATCTAACCCTAATTATTGTATTTGCATCTGATCAATTCAATGCATGTATTACATGTACGTATGCAAATTACACATTTTCGATTCACAAAGTAATGGGATATTTACAGAAACCACTTGATAATATGTTACCAGACCGTAGTAGACGAGTCTCGTCGTTAAATAGGCACACCGTGACAAAAAGGAAACATTAAATTCCATGTTACGCAACATCGTTTCTTGTATGATATATACAACATTCTAATACCGGTATTGGATGAACTTGAAACTTTTTTATTAGGAGTATGTAAAGCAGCAACAATGATTGATTCTCTTTTTTGAAATATTTTTTTTTTGTTTTTAAGTATTTCAAAGCCAACTATCAGTTTCATAATCGTTAAAAGATAATCCTTTGGTTAGAGGATTTGTGTTGACTTTATTTTTAACAAAATACTTATTGTATGTAAGCTTATGAAATTTTTGTATTTCTGTATAAAATTTGATATGAAGCATCATTTCAGTTAGGCCAAATGTAAGCGAAAACCTGTATACGGTGAAACATCATTTCCTTATTAAAAGTCAATTCTGCAACCTAACACCAAAAAATGTTCGCATGCTTAGTGGGTTTGATGATTCGTCTCAGCTAAAACGAATTTTTTATAGACAAGACATCACACTTGTTGCAGCTGAGTGTGTTATATACTCTTCTTTAATAAGATCAGATATAATTTCATTTTATATATACATTTAGTTCAAAAACTACAGCAAATGACAGGAGTTATGTGTAAATAACAATAACTAACATGGATAATTCCCTCCTATTTTAAAAATTTCGATATAACTCATTCGAAAACAAACAAGACTAAAATGCTTACAAACGATCTAGTAAAAAATGACCTGTCTGCATCCCTCTAATATTAACAATATATTGTTAGTCTTGTTAAATTCCATCGTTAATATAAGTAGCAATCATAAAAACGTTTACAACGTTCATGGATGGGTTTGTCTATGGTGACTATTTGGAGTTAACTTTACGTAAAATATTTCTTAATCGACTAAATTGAACGCACGATCCTATGGAATTGGTCGGACTGGTCTCCGGCTTAAAAATAATTGTACAGTGTAGCAACCGTTGTAACATTCGATGACGATATGAGATATTGACTGCGTCTTCCGTTTGAGATACAGCTCGAAGTAAATAGTAAAATACATATTCAATAAGAGGGTGCAAACTAGATAATACCATAAACATTGGCAAACTTATATTCCCTTACATAGAAAAGTGATGTTTTGTTTAAATAATGCCCCAAATTTAAGTGTAAAATTTAAATCATAATAATGTAGTCAGAATTCTCTGTTTTCCAATATGTCTATTTTTTTATCCTCAAATAATTACTAAGATTAGTTGTTAAATTATTATTTTTTTTTTCATTTCATAGATATTTAGTGTGATTAAACTAATTTTTTTAAATTTCAAAGATATTAAACTTTAAAGTACAACCAAGCAACTCAAACTCTTATTAAATAACACTCTCAACTCGCACATTGCCTCACCTGAACAACAGTTCTTGTATCATTTTATTTCGAAAAGGTTTATTATGAAGTGAACTCTGAGAAAAATATTGTAAAAGTATCATATATTTGAAGATTTTGCCATATATGAAACAAAACATAAAAAGGAGAAAAAATCACATCTTTGGCATGTGTGTATTCATAATTATTTTACACATCAAATTAAACTGAATTTAAAGCTCCAGAATACCCATTTGAAGAAAATAATTCCCATTGCACTGAAAAATATTCATTAAATAATTAAAGATGATATTGGTCTATGTTTTGTTTTTCAATCATTAAAATATTCTTTATTAATTCATCAAATAAAATATTGCAGGTGTGATGAGGACATTAGACCTGTTAGCTTTTGCATTTTCGTCAGTCTTATAGACTGAACTAAACAAAACCATGGTCTATATATGGTTGATATAGTCTATTAATGATTCTCACTTTTCTCTCCATAACCTTTATTATCTTTAGTTCCTTTATCTTTCCTAATTGTGTGTTTGTGAATTAAAACTTCGTAAGAACTAAAATCCACACCTTTTGAAGTTGTTTGAATTTGTTTTTATCTTTGATCCCGATCACTTGGATCCCGATATGTTAGTTATTGATGTCGGGATTGAAATTCAAACAAATAGTCGATAAACTATTTCAAGATACATAAACTATCATAACCTTATCATGTAATTTTTTTTAAATATTTCTTTTAATAAAAAATGATTTTGACAATTTAGAATCTACACTATCTTAGAATAATTGTATAAAAATCTCACAAACTATAGCATTGTAATTTTTGAAAAGAAGAGTTTTCACAATTTAGAATCTACACTATCTTAGGGTACTTGCATAGTAATCTCACTAATTGTATCATTGTAGTCCTTGAGAATATATTTTTAAAAACCCTTTTTCCTATATATTTCTATGTTAATTTCGTCTTTCAGTTAATAAACTTTGAACCCCTCTTAAGACCCCAGTATTGAACGGGGGTCACGATTTTTACAATGTAGAATCTTCACTATATATACAAGCTTTAGTGAAAGTATTGGCATATCTGGTGCAGTAGTTCTTGGGAAAAATTTTTTTTTAAGATATCCACCCAATTTTAACAGTTTTGCAATTATCTCCCTTGTAAAAAAGGGTTGTGTGCTTTATTTTTACAATTGAAAAATCCCCGCTCCATAAAGATGCTTTGTACCAAGTTTGGTTAAATTTGTCTCAGTGATTCTAGAGAAGAAGTCAAAAATGTGAAAAGTATACAGACGGATTGACAGACGGACGGACGGACGACGGACAACAGGTGATCAGAAAAGCTCCAAGTGAGCTAAAAATGATATTCCATTGTTTATTATACAGGTATATCATATAATTTACATTTGATGATATTCTCGACCCCCCCCCCCCCCCCTTTGTCTTGAATAAAATAAAATTGAAAAAAACAATCGTAAAACTGATGTCAATAAAATTTTAAAATATAGTATAAAAATAAGAAAAGAGTACTGCAGATAACGACAAGCTATTATTGTGAAGTCTTTTTTTAAAATTAAATTTGAATATTATTTTAAACATTATTTTTCAATAAAATTTTTATTTCTGTGTCACGTATAAAAACTTTGCTGCGATTTGCAAAGTATTTATATGTACACATAACAAGTGATTATCAGACCGTGGTAAATCGCCCTGTTGTTGTAAAATAATGGACCTTGTCAAGCAAGAAATATTAAATTTCTTTTCACGCACATCTTTTTTAAGTAAGCAAGATTGATATTTTGCATCATGCATATAAAATGAAAGAGTAATTACAGTAATTAGAATAATATAAACGCCCCTTGCACCTGTCCTAAAAAGCGACTAAAAAATGAGAAAAATAAAGTAGTTATTAACCCGACGAAATATTGTAATATATTTTTCACTTCCTTTGTTTCCTACTAAAGATAATTTAAGGGAAAAAAGAGAAAACTTTATAATAAAATAAACGTTATACAATATTATATCTTGTAACTTGCTTTCTAAATGTGAGTTAACTTTTATTTGTGATAACTTTGTTTCGGAATTAAACAGCAATAAACTGTATCATAACAACTTATTTCTGTAACCATTTCAATGTGTATTTTAAGTACATATTTATAAAACCAATAACAACATAGCAAGAACAAAATTGGCGAACGGTAAGTTTCCGGGAATAAGCTTCCTCATAAGGCCCCATATCTTAATGATCAACAAAAAATGTTAAATGACGATGTCACAAAACTATAATATCAGCGGCATGAAGACTTAAAAATGACTCTGCAATCAGGAAAATGAATATATACGTTTTCTATCAACAGAATGATATGTTTATATAAAATGATATTTTCTGTGCCATACATTTGAAACCAGACACTTCCCAAATAGTTGACTTCAGGTTCCTTCAACGTCTGATTTTTAAACATTTGCGCTTGCTCTTTGTAAATCGAAGAAATGCCTCTTTGGATGAATACATAAATGGGATTCAAAAAAGTAGTTCAATTTGTGAAATTTCCCCATATGCATGCAGTCTTTATTCATCCCAGAATCACAAAAATCAAAGAGATTTTTAGTACCCCATTCAATAAAGATATGTTGTCAACAAGTGGATGATTTTCTGTAATCAATGGAAATTGACAACAACAGCTTCTTTCATTTTTACAATGTATTATCTTCGACAAATATTTAATTGTTTTTACTTGCAAGACAATTAAATAAAGGTAGAAAGATTGAGAGTAAATACATAGTTAGCGAATCGGTTGGAATTGTAAGTCTGGAAATTAATTACAGTCACTATCATTTTTACTTTGATATTTTAATTTAAATTTTGACATACTTAATTCAAGACCAAATCAATGAATGTTTTAAGAAACCGATTTTATTAGACTTCTCTGAATTTACAATTAATATACAAGCCCGACTATCAATAATTGTCATCAAAATATTGTCCTTAAAAATCAACAATAATATGTTTTTTTGTTTTTTTTTTAAATTTTATAACTTTAAATCGTAGTGCATATAACTTGATTCTTACTATGTTGTTTGTCTTCAGCAGAATTTTTTGTGAGGGTTTGGGGGGTTGAAATCCATATACGCCGTTAAGGGGGATGGGGGTTGAAATCCATATACGCCGTGGGGGATTGAAAACCATATACTCCGTAATTAGACGTAGGTGGGGTGGATTGAAGTCCGTATACGCCGTAATTAGACTTAACGGAATGAAAAAGCCAACTTAATAAATGTTAATAAAAACAAATATCTATATGTGAAGTATACATTTATCTTTAAAAAATATTAAACGATAACCACATTTCCCTTGAATTTTGATTCGATTACAAATAATGGGTTTTCAACTAGAGAGCTGATTGGTCGATGCTCTGATTATACAACGCATTTTATCGATACTTTTATTCGACAGGTTTAAAGTTATACCGGACCCGGAATATGATTACAAAGTCTGCTCTTTGAGTCCGCTCTGGTCTGTTATGCGTCAGCCTGGAGTTTATCCGGGTCAGCTCTGGGTCCGGCCGTGAGGACCCGAAGCAGACACTAACGGACACAGAAAGCAGACCTAGGGTTTTAATGGAGTTTCTGTTAGGTAGTGTCTAATCCGTACTGACTTATGAAATACACAGGTATTAAGAAGAAATGTTTACCATGAAAAGAAATGAAAATTGTACTTACACGTTTTCTTAGTACATGAATGGAGGATACATCATGAGTTTCAAAAATCGCACTTAAAATACGCTTTGAAGTGTGTGCGAAGACTCTGAAATAATGCTGTACAAGGCGTTAAGGCAACAAAACTGTTCTTGACCTAAAAATAAAAACATATCAGTTTTAAACGTTTTTTCTGGTCTTTTCTATAGAGGGTACACCTGTTGGGGCACCAGAAGGGTATCTAAAGATTATGGATTAAATTAATACATGCATGACGAGTTAATATTCTCGATCCAATAAAGAGTAAATGTACGTATAGGAAAGAGAATAAATTCCACATATCAAAATTGATTTCAAGCTAATTATGATAGTCTATGGAAAACCACACTTATGATACACTATCCCAAAAGACCCTTCATCTAGCGTAAATAAGAAATACATCCAAATATGGAGACTGTTTTACAATACAATACCAAGAATCCTCTGATATAGAACACAGGACAAAGATGGTATTTTTATGCTCGGTTTTTTATTACAGAGTCGCATATTTGAAAAAAATGTCCTTTAAAAAATGACACTGTCGATGCATATATAGTCCACGACCTGGGAAATTTGACTTTTACGTAATTTCATCAATAGGATCGTGTGATTATATATCTGTTTATTAGAAATGAATTTAAAATACACAGAACAATAGTTTATATTTATTTCAGAATCAATTTTGAATGGTTACAGCCGTAAAATATATGATCAAAGAGAAAATTGACCTGTTATTCAATTTGTTTGACTTGTCTCTTCTTTAAAAAAATCTGTGAACGGCCCTAAATATTAAACCATATAACAGATCAGTTGACCCATGTGTTACGCTTGAAAATAAAACTTTGCGATACACAAAGTATTGTGATATTAACAGACATCACTTGATAAGTGATTAACAGACCAAGGTAGACGCGCTTTAATCTTATCGTCACTTAATAGGCCCACCGTGCAAAATGAGAAATATCATATTTCATTAAATTTCACGCAAGATTGTTTCTTGAATAATACTTTATCCATTCTTGTATAACATTACTCTTAAATTGCAGGGTTTTTAATGATAACTATGTGAAACAGCAACGTTAACACCAGGTGAATATTAATTTGTATCAATTGTGATTTACAATGACAGGTGTTATTTATTCAAACTATATAAAAACAATCATAAGTTTCTTAATTGTCAACGGCTTTATTTCTGACAACTACATTGAAATAAAATTATTTCATCTGAAAATTCATAGATTTTCATGGTATATAAAAGTTCGGTATAAATTATTCTCAAATTGTTTAAATCTCATATATATATATATATATATATATATATATATATATATATATATATATATATATATATATATATATATATATATATATATATATATATATATATATATATATATATATACTTACGGTACAGAAAAGCCAAACAATTAAACGTAACGATTCAAACTACAATGTATTTATAAATTTAACGTCATAACAAATTAGCAGGCAGCGGTCATATGATACCCCTATACCTAGCGTAAAAGAAAAGCTAGCTATATTTTAAAAAAAATAACATACAAATATGTGGATCTATTACACGCTCCAATAGAGGGTGCATTTGATATTTTGGTTCCAAGGGTTGACAACAGAGTCGCATGATTAAGAAAGAACATATTTCTGGTAAACAAAGAAAAAAACAATAATTTTATTTATATTATTTGAAGTATATAAGAAATACATTCGCGATAATTTATGCTGTTATACATAAAGCTGTACCTGTAGACACCAAGTGTATTAACAAGGTTTGTCTAATATGTATCACCTTCAAGTCAGATGACTATATGCATGTTTTGATAAAAAACTATTGGTTGCTTAATATCTTGTAGTGTTTAAGGGATCGGATGTTTAATTTGATACGTTGCATTAGTTCAGCTAGGCAAAATATGAACGAGTACTTCTGTACAGTAAAACATCTTTCGTTTTAAACGTCATTTCTGCAACCTAACACCAATAAATGTTTGCATGCCCAAAGGTGCAATTAATCCGTCTCAGCCCACGGTTTTCAATAGACAAAACCGCACACGTGTTGCATCTGAATGTGTTCTGAATTCTCCAATTAATAAAAGCAAATATAATTAGAGCAACCAATATACGTCCTATATAAATACACGTAACAACGATTTCTCCCTCTGATTTTCAAACGATTGTTATTCATATGGAAACGAACATAACTGAAATCTAATCGTTCTGGTAAATCGATTTACATACGTCTGCAACCCTTTAACTTTGTAGAGGTCATTAAAGGTTGAAGTAATTGAAGTACAATATGTAGTTATGACAAACAATGTGAACAACGTTCATATCTGATTTTGTCTATGATGAACACGCAGTCCTGTGTCAACGAAAAAATATTTTTTGATCAATCAAAATTGAAACTATATTGATTGCACGATCTCTATTATGAACTAACATGGACTGGACTAAGATTGTACAGTAGTTTAAGACACTATTGCGACTTTCCAATAAATAAAAGAATAGGATGTTGCTCCCGTTTCATGTACAAATCGACAACATTTATTAATTCTACCTACTTTAAAATGATATTTACTCCGACTGATATTTACTCCGACTGAAAAGAAAATCCACAGATGATAGTGAGAATTCATCTTGCGAAAGTTAAACACTTTGAAATGGTAAAACTGATGTTTAGCAGAGCTTTGCAAAAAAAGTTTTTACTAATGGTCAAGTACTCCAGTGAGCGACACCAAATATTGTATCACATATCGCATCAATATTATTTACATGTTACGTATGAAAAGACGTTGAAGTGAATACCGGTACTTATGAAACCAAGAAAACAAAATTTCTAGGCTGACCGTCGTTAAGGACTGTCCATGAGTTTCCTAGGCTAAGCTTCATTGTGTTATTGTTCAAGATTGGCAAAAAGATTGATGAGTTACGGAAATTATGCAATCAGCATTGTTATATTCAGTAGTATATTCTCACTATATAACTCTATATAGACGAATAGTCAATAATTGTAATATCAGCTCGTCCGAAAAATATTGACCGGTCAATATTTTTTAGATATTGACCGGCTAGGAATAATATCTAGAGAACATTCCCTCTATTTCAAATAATCGCCTCTGATTTGTTGATTCGTAAACGGTGACGTAAATAATTCTTCGCGACTCCAAAACAAGGTGACGTCATAATAGACAGTCAGTCAAGGCAAGTAAACAACGAACGCGCAATGCAACGGTTTGCTATCATAACGGATATAAGGATTTGCGAATTACTGTGAAGTAAAATCAGGTAGAACACCTGTCTGATAATTCTTACGGTCGGCGGAATATCACAAGTGACGGCGCCGTTTGATGCTGAGGATATTTTTGAAATGAACTTTGCACAAATATGAATTCGTGAATTCTTTGTTGAGCTGAGAAAATTACGGCGATCTGTTTTCAATTAATTTCTTAAATTTTGGTTTGTTTCTTCATATAACAAAACAAATGTTGACTGTGTTTTCGGGCAACATTGATTATATTAGCCCCCTTTGGACGAAAATATTGCCCTCCGCTTCGCGTCGGGCAATATTTCGTCCCTCGGGGGCTAATATAATCACTGTTGCCCTCAACCCCAGTCAATATTTGTATAATATCAATGTATACATTTTATATTTACAGATTATTCATTTAAAAATGATAATATTTGCATCGTAATAGGATTTTGAAAATGCATTCAGTGTTAAAATCTTACAGATTAACATGGTGACATGATGTTCGAAGTAATCTTTTGGGACCCGCTTTATGCACTGAAATGTGATGTGGACCCATCTTTTTTTTATTCTTGCCTGTAAGCCTTGCTCGCGGGTTATCACATATACACATGTACGGAATTACTGTGCCGTACATTACGCCTGGCCCAGGTGACAGTTTTGCACACGTTTATGCTGTATGTATCGAACAATTTAATTATGCCATATTAGAGACAGTCGCTTAAAGAGTTTAGAACCACCTTTGTTATTGATGTATCTTACCTGTCAGGTGAGATATTTACCTTTAAAAATAATTTATAGTGAAAAAAAAATTCCCACAGAAAAAAACCCAAAACAAAACAATTTCCGTTTAAGATATTCGAAATTTCTTACCGAAATACTTGAACTTCTTATGGAAATTAAAATTCTTTAAGGATTTGAACAAAACACCTATAGTATTTAAAGTTCCGATAAGAAATCCTACTTTCCGATATCAATTTAAAACTGCTTGTTTAAATCGAATTCCTGCAGGGAATACTTTTCTTCAGTGAGAAATATAATTCCATTAGTGTTTTAGAATGGCAATTTTAATATTTCTTATAAAAAAAAATATTTGTTTATGGGAATTATTAATTACTATATAATATTAATTTTTAAAGATAATAAAATGATTTACCCGTCAGATGAGACACACTTAAAACAGAAGTGCTTATTTATCCTTTACACAATGGTCTATCATTTGGTATACATAGATTTATACAAAACTGCATCTTTGCACTGGGATATTTATCCGGCAGTATTACACACAGTTTAGTCATTCTGGATAGCATTTGCATAAGCATATATTAAACTTTTCACTACAAAATGTAGGATGTAAAATGAAGAAATGCTGCTTTGTATGAACCTTCCCCAAAACAATAAATATATAGTTTGACGATATATTAGCGCTTCTGATTGGTTGAAAATTTTTATTGATACCTGCATCAATAATTTTTTTTTCTTTTTCTTTTTTCTATTTTTCTCTAGCGTTCTGATTTTACACTATTGATAGGACGGGAATTTCCAAAATAAACTCACTCAATCCTCTTTGCGCCGTCAGGTGCTTGAGGCGTCTACAAGGAATTTCCACCTGGCTTGGCCTGCAGCTACTCTAGGTGCCGTCTCCATGGCCATGCCTCTGCTTTTAAGATCTTTTGGGGTAGTTTTTCTCTAGGTCTCCTTTGGCCGGCCTCTATTCCTTTTTCCCTGGGGTGTCCATCTTAGGGCGACCCTGAGTAGTGAGTTGGGGGCCTGCGCAGGACATGACCAAGCCATCGCCAGCGTTTTGCTTGGATGATCTCTGATATTGTAGTCATCCCAGTTCTTTTCAACAGATCTTCATTTGAGATGGTGTTTGGCTGAAAGATCTTTCAGATGCGTCTGAGGGATTTGATTTGGAAAACTCAAGTTTACTTTCAATCAGTAGAGAGGTTTTCAAGCACTCTGAACCATATAGAAGGACGCTGAGTACATTACTATTGACGATCTTGATCATGGTGCGGATGTTAATTGCAGTAGATCTTCATATAGTTTTCAACATTGCAAAAGCTTGGTTTGCCGTGCTGATCCTTGTGTCGATTTCTTGTTCTCCCGTGGTGGCTTTGTTGCCCAGGTAGGTAAACTCCTCAACATCCTCTATTGGTTTGCTATTGATAGGTACTGGATTTCTGTTGGTAGTGTTTACACGAAGAACCTGTGTCTTTTTGTTGTTGACTTTCAATCCGAGTTTGCTCGTTGTTGCTCCGAGCAGCTCTGTCCTCTGTTGGATGTCCTGGTGTCTGTTTGATAAGAGACTCAGGTCATCAGCATAATCCAGGTTCTCTAGGATTGAGGTCAAAATAAACACTGTCAACAAAATTTAAAGTTGTGTTTGTTTAATTGTAAGTAGAAATAAACTTTATAAATATATAGAATCAAAAGTTTAACTTTGAGAACAAACAATACACATTACTAGTAAATAATTTACAAAATAAAAAAAATTAAGTGTCTTCTCACGATTTCGTCTGATTGGGGCGACGATCAACATTTACGGCGAGGATGGATGTCCCAGGAATAATCATAATGAACATATAAACGTATACACTTTCACTTTACACTACTGTTTTTAAAATATTTCTAACATTTAGTTTTAAATTGACTCACGTACATGATCGGACATCAGGATAATATATTATATTTACATCTACCAAGTATTATTCCTGCTATTTCTTACCAAAAAAATAGTTTATTCATAGCTCTATAGAAACAGCCAGACTGAAATCTACACGCCCTGTTAATTGATTGGTCGAAATATAGCGGCTGAAACTGACAAGAAACTGACAGGATTAAAAATCGACACGTCCTCTTTATCGAGTGGTCGAAACCTACAGCGACCTAAGAAAAATCACGGACTGCACGAAATAATGATGATGATGTACTCAAAGTCTCACAGGAGACGATTTGGCTGTTTCTTTTAGCTAACGAACTTATGTACATTTACAGAACTTTATTGAATTTTACATACTTTCATAATCAATTTATTAATTAACCAAAAGAAAGATATTAATATAAACAATAAAATGCTTTCTATGCGGGTTCATGCGGGTTATGAAGGTATCGATCATTGCAGAAAAAAATTAAATAACCCGCTAACGTTGTTACATGGTTTCTAGGTAGAGAACCTGTCTACCTGTCTAATATATTCACTTAGACCTGAATTCACCTTCACTCAAAACTTAGCCATACTGAGAAAATCGCTAACGCCTGTAGAAAAGGACGACAAGTCTATTTTGCCTTAAAAATACGTGAACATCTCAACCCAGATACCATACCCGGCTTTACACCAAAGTTGTTCTCCCTTCAATCGTGTATAGCTGTAAACTCTGGTTTGACCGCAAAAAAGGTCTCCAAGATCTGAACACTCCTCAGCATTTTATCTGCAAACATGCACTTGGTCTTCCAAAGAGTACCAGATCCGACAATTGCGAATCACTCCTTGGGATTCTCCCAATAACATCTGAATTTGAAAAAAGGAAACTTCAATTCTTCGGCCGCCTATGCAATCCGGACACCCAAACTCTTACTAAGATGTTTTCACCGACTCTTTTCCTACAGCAACTCACTTGAGCGCAAACAATTTGGGTACATTCACAACGTTATCAACATTTTGGCTAGATACAATCTCACTCAACATCTCTTGATTTACCTGCAAGTTGGTTACTTCCCCCTAAGGATCTCTGGAATAAGGCAGCTGTAATCAACCCCCACATCGACTCAGGCGTCAGCGCATGCTCTCTGACCCCGCCGTCATCTTATTTAACACCATAAATGCAGGAAGACCTCCGTTCGCTATTTGGAAATTTCCATTCAACATACACGAAATAGAACTCTGTAAATTCTTTGTCAAGCTATGGAGTCTTCCAACCTTACCTCCGGAAATATGTACTGTGTGTGACAGTTGCTTCACTGATGTGTTTCAGCACATCTCGACCGTCTGACTAGGAACCGTTGCTCTCCGAGACGCTTAATGGAACACAGTGATTGAGGGCTTTGACATTTCACTTAGCGGCCTTTGTTCACAAGACCTCTATCTATTCCTACTAGGATCAAGACTTCTCTCCGTCACCGTATCATATCACAACGAGCGCAGCCTGCACATCCCTAATTTCCATTTCCTAAGGGACGCGACTGTTCTCGCCAGCAGTTGCAATATACTTATTCAATTATGTTCCTTTTTTTTCACTATAACTTCTATTTAACTTTGTCACTCATGTGCTGTATTCATGATTTGTGTTAAAATGTTATTCTTCATGCAATCTCCTATGGGAAGAAATAAAGATAAAATGAATGAAAGGGACTTATATTAAAATAGAAAATTGTTCTCTGTGTCCGCACTGGTCTGCTCTGCGTCAGTTTTTAGCTTACAGACCCAAGGGGACAAAGAAAGCAGACCCGGAGTTTGGATGGTGTTCGTAAAGTTGTGCCTGACATTACTGAATTATTATGAAATTTATGGTTATCAATTAAGAAAAATATTTCACCATCCATAAAAGTAAATAATGCACTTACACATTCGGTTTGAACGAGAATGGAGGATAAAAGAGTTCCAAAAATCTATATTTAGATACACAATAAACACATTTCATTTTTAGCCGGGCTCTGCTGAAAGCAGAGTCCTGGCTGTAGGCAGGCAAATCGCCAATGTTACTATAAATAGCACAACTTCAAAAGTAAACAAAAAACCAAACAGCGTCAAAGTAAAAGCTTCCGCTAAACCAAATAGTTACACAAAGAGCCACGTTTTGTTAAAAGTGTTGGCATTTTGTTTCTTTTATTTTAATTTCGAGAGAATTGTCTATCTTTTCTAGTTTTCTTATTAATCACTTGTTTTAAAAACAAGACTATCATTTTGGATACATTCAATGCGCATGAATTTTCATGAACTACTTTGCTGCGCGTTGAAGAAATGGGGATTGAATATATGACGGTTGTTGCAAAATTCAAGGCAGCAACTGTTGAACGTTTTTCGACTAGACAGAAATATTTTTGTTTATAGCCGCTAACAAAAGTCTGGCTGTTTCTATAGAGCTATGAGTTAACTATAACTTTCCGTAAAAAATAAAGAAAGTTATACTTGGTATAGTTAAGGTCTTCCGTTTCCAACGGAAGACCTTATAGTGATTGTAATGTTTCTTTTTATTATTATTATTATTATTATTTTTTTCCCCTTTTTCTCTCGTGAATTTCTCAGAGATGTCTTGATGGATTTTTATAAAATTTTCAGGAATGACAGAAAATAAAAAGATCTAAAGGATTTTAATTAAAAATGTTCTAAATTCACTTCCGGTCGTCCGTTTCCTGTCCCGCGACAAAAAGCTTGTCACCTCGAGATCTAAGAAACGGTAAAGACTTAAACATTCAAACGTTGTGGGATGATAGACCTATAGCTGTAGATGTGTTTAAACACTTTTGTTTTGTTCGTCATAACTTCCGGTCGTCACCGGAAGCACTTAAAAAATAATTTTTTTACGCATCAATTTTTTTGTCAATAGAATAAATATATAAGAATAAATCTATTCATAGGAAATCTCTGCGATGTAATATCAACAAAAAATTTCTACTTCCGGTGAGATATCTCAATTATCTCAGGTAGCTTTTTTAAAACACATTTTGTACCCGCGAGATATCAGAAACTATAAGCGTTCAAGACACGAAACTTTCATAGATGATAGACATTTGATTGAAGATGTATTTAACCGGTTTCATTTTGTCTTCCGTCACTTCCGGTCCATACCGGAAAAGTTAAAAAAAAAGAGCTGTCTATAAGTTTAACTGTTTTCCTTTGATATATTTTAGTTAGATAAATGAAAAATAATGTACAAAAGGCAAGTATACAAGAAATATTGAATACAATTTACATTGAACACTTCCGTTTGCCCGTTTCCTGTCCAGAGACCAAAAACCTGATTTCGACGAGATCTCAAAAACAGTAACGACTTGAACAACCAAACTTTGTGGGATGATAGACCTATGTATGTACATGTGTTAACACTATTTTGTTTTATCCGGCATAACTTCCGGTCGTCACAGGAAGTACACCCAGTTTTGATATTTTTATCATTCACAATAATTTTCGTATCCATTTTTTATTTATGTTAGAGAAGCAATGTCTTACAGTTAAATTGATACTTCTATATCAAAACGGAAGACCTTTTTGTTGCTTTTGCAACAAGAGTCTAGTTGTAAATATTGTTTAATGAAATACAACCAGGAGAATTGTGCAGGGATAAAGAACAAAAGATGAAACGAAACAAAAGCAAACGTCCTCGATTTTTTTTTTAATTTAATAACCTAGATCTGGTAGAAAGGGGTTTCCATCAATATGCTAGATTGACAGCGTCTGTCACGGTGAGTTAACAATCAAACATCAAGTTAACAAGGAGGCCTTCTACGTAATTGTTAATGTTTTGATCCCAAGGGTAGTACAACTTCACTTTCAGCTTCACTGTTCATTTTCTAATTTTAACTTCATTTTATCGCCTTGTTTCAAATAGGAAGCGTGGAAGGGGGGGGGGGAATTCTTGATGATACACTTTTTTATACGTGTAAATTTTAGAAACACGTTTAATGCGACCAAAAGAGGGGGGGGGGGGCAGTTTCGTGCTGTTTCTTTAAAAACAAAATTGGCAACTTATAATTACAATATTTATTATGCTGAACGAAACACATATGCATGTTTATAGAAAAAAGTTTGGTCATTTATTCAAAATCAAAACGTGTATAATATTACTAATGTCACAATAGGTCTAGGTTACAGGACTTTTATATTACACTGACTGTATGAATAAAATAGCATCTGTCTATCAGACGGCATAACCGTCACTATAACATCAACTAAATTACTTTGTCGGACTAAATCGCCAGGCCATGTCCTTTTTTCCCTTTACATCCAAGTAAATGTCATTTCTAGATTCAATACTTTGTGTGTTCTAGAAATTCCACTTTCTAGAACGAGCCTGATTCTCTTTTTTGAGTTAGGAAAGAAACAGTTTCGGATAAAGGGCAGTTTCGAATAAAGTACCCGTCAATATCAATTAATTTTATCAAATAAATAAAATAAGACGTTCTGAATCCGCCTCGCTTTTCAAACAGTTTGAGATGCGGTATCGGTATCCGAATGTCTAATTTTAAAGAGATTGCGTCAATATTTTCGTTTTGAGAGTTGCTGTACTTGAAGGATTATGATTGTTGCTAAAATTCATGGAATAATTTTTCATGATTATTATTAGGGATAACACATGTTGAAATTGGTATGCAATATGAAGGCCTCTAATGTTAAGTACATGAGTACTGAATGTAAAATACGAAACTTGCGGATATGATTGTAGTGCAACTTTACACAGTGAAAAAGTTACAGACGGAACCTTAAATTTCACAAAAAGTCGTTAGGTGGGACACTGTAGATTATACATCGTCAAGTTTTTGACATCCGATCATGCAACTTGCACAGGGTTCGGAATATCAATCCTTAGCAGGGTATTAGCTCGGGTTCGAGGTCTGAAAAGCTGAAAAATCATAAAAATGGGTGAAATATGAGAGTCGAAATCTAAAAAAAAAACCATAGAACATTTTACACGTTCTGACTAGTAATTTTCCTCAGAATTAGTCGTTTCCCATTTTAGAAGTGAATGAAATGTATTTTTGCTTAATGGGAACTGGAGAAATTCTAGTTACAGAGTTTTGAATATACACATCCCAGGCTAAAGTGAATTGTATAAAAAAAAAACTGTCCAGCTACATATACATGTACGTTAACGGTCCTTGTTAGTCACATCAAATGGCATTTCCTTTAGCATGTTTTTCTGACAGCACTTACATATAGTTTCTATCGTTCAGGTGCAAAGGGCGTGGACACATGATTTTGGTTATGATCGTGTTCTGATTATAATGTGAGCTCTCTGATTTGAGATAGATTCCAACATACCGATAAAGAGTTTTAGGGAATCACGGAAAAGTATTTAATAATTACAGAAGGATTCTCATGGTCTTGAATGTAATATCAGAATTAAATAACGAATAAGGAATCGTTTTTTGAGTATTATGAGGTGCAAATTTTGGTCGGGGCGTGATCAAATCCAAAAAAGCCCAAAGGATATTATGACAGATTTGATCACGCTCTGACCGAAATTATCACCTTATGATATTCAAAGAATGATTCCCTATTACTTATATGTATATAATTTTCAGCAATTGTACGATTAAATATTAGAATGCTGATATGTTAATGTGATTTTCATTTCTTTTAATTAGGAATAAACTCCGCTTGCGCCCCAAAAATATTTGAATTTATTGGACTCTATAATACAAAATCTATTCGTAGTATTACCACAGACAAAGACACTAAAAATGTAAATATCAAGTTATTATGTTTATATGCAAATAAAGGAACTATTTTGGCGTGTAATGATAACCTTATCACTCTCTATTTTCCCGCGTTTTCAATGATGGTATGTCTTGGCGTATGATTATACTATCATAAGGTACATTTGACCCCTTATCAGAAATATTTTATTATAGAAAATTTTCCTATTTTCTACATATTGTATCTTTATATTGTAATTGTGTTTCAAACTATTTCAGGAACAAAATGCACAAAAAGTAACTAATATCTTTGTCACTATAAAACCCATTTCGCCGCAAGGAAATACTTTCTTTCACTTGATAATCAGTTTCGTAAATATTCACACTTATCACGGCGATGAGTGAAATATCTATCTAGTTAAGGTCAAACAAATTTTACGTAACAAATCACTTCTCAATTAGAAATTTCTTTTGATGTTTGATCTACTCAATTAGTGTCAGGTCATCGGATTAAGCCCCTTTGTCTGTACCCACGCTTTACCTATCTTTTTGTCAAGAGGCCCTCGCAAGGGAATCCTTTCTTATTTTTATTGATACAATAAGTAATTAACCTATAATGTACCTCACCTGGACTAAGTCGATTTTTGTCCCAAGATCCCAGCGCGTCACTTTATGCTGGATCTTCGTGGAATAAATATCTTCATTGTATATCGACTCCATTTATCAATTACAGGTAGGACATTATTTTATATACATTTTTATATGCATTTTTATTACAACTATTTGTCTTTTTAAAGGGTAAAACGTTCAACTTTTCCTGTCATTGAATTTTACAATATCTTGAAATTACATTTATATACATGTATATTACATGCTTTGATAAGAAAATATTGTTAGCCAAAAATATTAACTGGAATGTTTATTTTCTCAATCATTTTATGTTCATAATCATTTTCCCATCTGTTCTAATATTTTGTTATTTGATTTATTTTTGATTCTCTTACTTATCAATAATTACTATTCCCCGCTTCTCACTTTGATAATTGCTAAAGCGTCTTCCGGAATTACCACGTGATTGGTTCTAAATTTAGTCATTGTTTATACTTCCGCCCAAGAGGAAATGCGGGTTTTACAAATCTATTTCGTTAAGAGAATGCGTATTTCATTATATAATTACAATCGATCGTTCCTAAATTATAATGTAAGTGTTTAACATGTTTATTTTTATCTACGCTTTCTTTTATTTGAACTTAAGATCTATATTTAACTTTAATCACTCTACGTCTTTATTTCGGCTCGTCAACATAGCCGGGTACATGTGTACTCGCGCTAAGTATAGGTTCGTAGCTTACTACTACATGTAAACAAATATAGTTGACTTTTCAATAATTATGGTCCTCATCATAGCCAAGCGATCTCTCCATTTTAGTTAATTTTCCCCTTATTTTAATTTTTATTTATAATCATATGATATAGCTATGTACTTATAAAACACAGATTTAATGTGGTCAATATTCACTTAGCATGTGTATATGTTACAATTGTGTTAGAGTATGCAAAGACTCATTTTTATTGTGGTCCTTTTTATGTTGCATCTCTATACATACGAGGGTTGTTCGGAAATTATTGAGACATTTACTCTTATTTCCTTTGGGAAAAAGATAAATCCTTGAAATTTCACCAAAACGTACACCAGGATAGAGTTTTTCAATGTAAAAAAATTATTGTCCATAGCATGATTGGATCATTCCTGGTAAGCTGACCAAATTGCCATCGCCCAGTGACCCGGCGCAACCGCAAACTTACCGCAACGTCATTTTGACGCTTCTTATTGATCCAATGTTTTAAAAACCTAACAAACGAAGGGAAATTAGAATTAATTCTTCATTTCTCATCTTTTGTTTACATTTCAAGATGTCAACATTCGCATATTCCCCCCATTCTTGATTTTGTGGGATAAAAACGGGTCATTTCTAACTGAAAGTCAAATTACTGTGAAATGTCTCCTACAGTGATTCTGTGTACATATTTTAGAACTGTTTACATCAGTTAGTGTGTAAAAAGTACTTGATATTTAGTCATTTTGACTGAATTCTAGTTAAAAAATTAGTGAAAAAAGACGATAAACTAAAGTTCTTTATCCCTTGCCATCGTATAGATTTTGTTAAAGCAGTTGGGTGGTATTAAAAGGTCTTTTTCCGAAATTTCCATCAATTTGATGTTTATTCGCTGCGCCGCCTTGACGTCAAATTTCTATATACTGTCGTTTTCAAATTCCTATTGCTTGGTAAATATGTTTGTACCATATCCGTATTTCAACTCACACACTCGTGAAAGTTGATCAAAAGTTAGTCACAATTAATAGCAAAATGAACATATATAATTTGATTTCTTTTAGTTTAAGCTGTAAGTTTGCGGACACTTAGATAGACGATGTTTTAGTTTTCTTATTCTCCGAGTTTATGCTTGCGCCGGGTACCGCGACCACCGATTTGTTAATCTACCGTTTATACAAAATATTAAACATTTTTTAAATATTACTTTCTTTAATTATTTGCTAAGGTTTCTTCAATGTTCATGCCAACTTTCACCATAATTCGTCACTTAGAAATGGAAATATCTGTGTTGTCTCAATAATTTCCGAACAACCCTCGTATTTTGTAAAGACTCATTGTTTAGTACTCTGTTTTATTTGTCATCACTTTTATCATTTGTTTATAATTGACTTTATGCTGGATCTTCGTGGAATAAATATCTTCATTGTATATCGACTCCATTTATCAATTACAGAAAACTAACCTTAACAACAACAATCCTAAGCACAAAACATTTTCGTGACAAATGGTGGAAGAACACGGTTCATCCCTTTGAAGAGTCAACTAGCAAGCTCCAGGACCTATAGCCATGACAAACTGATGACTAAAGAACAAGGGAGGGAATTATCATAAGGTACATTTGACCCCTTATCAGAAATATTTTATTATAGAAAATTTTCCTATTTTCTACATATTGTATCTTTATATTGTAATTGTGTTTCAAACTATTTCAGGAACAAAATGCACAAAAAGTAACTAATATCTTTTGTCACTATAAAACCCATTTCGCCGCAAGGAAATACTTTCTTTCACTTGATAATCAGTTTCGTAAATATTCACACTTATCACGGCGATGAGTGAAATATCTATCTAGTTAAGGTCAAACAAATTTTACGTAACAAATCACTTCTCAATTAGAAATTTCTTTTGATGTTTGATCTACTCAATTAGTGTCAGGTCATCGGATTAAGCCCCTTTGTCTGTACCCACGCTTTACCTATCTTTTTGTCAAGAGGCCCTCGCAAGGGAATCCTTTCTTATTTTTATTGATACAATAAGTAATTAACCTATAATGTACCTCACCTGGACTAAGTCGATTTTTGTCCCAAGATCCCAGCGCGTCACTTCATGCTGGATCTTCGTGGAATAAATATCTTCATTGTATATCGACTCCATTTATCAATTACAGGTAGGACATTATTTTATATACATTTTTATATGCATTTTTATTACAACTATTTGTCTTTTTAAAGGGTAAAACGTTCAACTTTTCCTGTCATTGAATTTTACAATATCTTGAAATTACATTTATATACATGTATATTACATGCTTTGATAAGAAAATATTGTTAGCCAAAAATATTAACTGGAATGTTTATTTTCTCAATCATTTTATGTTCATAATCATTTTCCCATCTGTTCTAATATTTTGTTATTTGATTTATTTTTGATTCTCTTACTTATCAATAATTACTATTCCCCGCTTCTCACTTTGATAATTGCTAAAGCGTCTTCCGGAATTACCACGTGATTGGTTCTAAATTTAGTCATTGTTTATACTTCCGCCCAAGAGGAAATGCGGGTTTTACAAATCTATTTCGTTAAGAGAATGCGTATTTCATTATATAATTACAATCGATCGTTCCTAAATTATAATGTAAGTGTTTAACATGTTTATTTTTATCTACGCTTTCTTTTATTTGAACTTAAGATCTATATTTAACTTTAATCACTCTACGTCTTTATTTCGGCTCGTCAACATAGCCGGGTACATGTGTACTCGCGCTAAGTATAGGTTCGTAGCTTACTACTACATGTAAACAAATATAGTTGACTTTTCAATAATTATGGTCCTCATCATAGCCAAGCGATCTCTCCATTTTAGTTAATTTTCCCCTTATTTTAATTTTTATTTATAATCATATGATATAGCTATGTACTTATAAAACACAGATTTAATGTGGTCAATATTCACTTAGCATGTGTATATGTTACAATTGTGTTAGAGTATGCAAAGACTCATTTTTATTGTGGTCCTTTTTATGTTGCATCTCTATACATATTTTGTAAAGACTCATTGTTTAGTACTCTGTTTTATTTGTCATCACTTTTATCATTTGTTTATAATTGACTTTATGCTGGATCTTCGTGGAATAAATATCTTCATTGTATATCGACTCCATTTATCAATTACAGAAAACTAACCTTAACAACAACAATCCTAAGCACGAAACTTTTTCGTGACAATACTGCCTACATGGGCTGCCCCCAGTCTCCATTAAATCGGGAAACCTGTTACACCTGGTACTTTCAAGATCCTTTTATACAATGGAAAACCTATTGTCAGTACCATAGAACTTAAAACATACTTTCTTAACTTTAATTAATAGCATGAAATCTGATTTTCAACTAATTCTAGTTTGTCTTCTAATTCAGTATGTTTCACCTTGGCCTTTGTTTACTTTCAGTTCTCGTGTTCCATCTTCGTGGTTCTGTATAGTTTCTTGGAAGATATACTATGAAACATAATGTATAAAAAAAAAGTCATAAATGCTTAAAAGAAAGTATCATGCATGTTATACATAAAAATAAAGGAAATGACCATTATAACTTCATGAGATGTACAATAAAAAGAGAGAAAAAGACATGATGTATGTTAACATGTAGTTATTTTCTTGCAAGTTCAATTTCCTGCTCAGTTTAGTAGAGTACACCACAACTTATCTGTTGAACATAAATATGTGAGAGATTTCTCTTCATTAACATAACAACAATAGATAAAAGTGATCACTGCCGTGTGGCTTGTTTGCGGATAATCCATTGAGCGGAAATAGCCACTTTGTTGATGTGACGCCCAAATCGAGTTCAACAAAAATACATATACTTAACATACATATACAATGCTCGTCTAAACATCGTAACTTGCATCGAGAGGTCTCGGAGGATCCGGAAAATAATCGTAAGTATTCTTTTTCCCCTTATTTTCTTAATTTGAATATGAGAGAGAGAGAGAGAGAGGGGGAGAGAGAGAGAGAGAAAGAGAGAGATTACATGATAAGTAAGTTTATTGGTGGGGTTTCCGAAGAGTTTAATCTTTATTAACGCTGATAAAGTTAACTAAAACCTAAATATTTTTTTTCTTTTATTTAACTGATGATAACTATCTCAACGTTTGCCTTCTTTACTTCCTCCTCCTGACTAAAAGCATGGCCTATAAAGGTTTTTTTAAAAGTTTTCTACATATATCAAGCAACCGGAGATTACTAAGTGTATATAACTAATAGATAAGTTAATAACCAGCTATATTTGTTTTGACGATGAAAGCAACGAGAAACGGAACAATGACCAGTGAACTGATATCTAGAACTCTCCCATTTTGACCTTTGTTAATCAGCTGCTACATGTAATAGCGATTTAATGTAAACGGATGTGTGTGAGGGAGACTGGTTTCTTATTTCTATCGTTATACATGTATAACGCCCTGATCCGACTGTGTGCTCTTATCATTATACAGGCCTGTTTACTTTGCGAAGGGTTAAACATTTAACCAGCAGTTCAAAGATATATTTAATATGTAGGTATAGATGACCATCCACAATTTAGGAGAATTGTTTAAAATATAAAATAAATATATAATCAGCAATGGGTTGTTACATGTACATTTATAACATTTTGAATAAACAAATTTATTTGGCAATGTCAGGTTATTATATCGGGAAAATCAATTTATTTATTAAGACTTACCATACATCTATCCTTAAAGGATCAATTGTATATAACAAAAGAATTGACGTATAGGGCCGGTATTGGTTTCTGTTTATAGAAAAAGCATATCTATTTCCGTTCCACTTCTTGATTTTAGGTCATACACCGTAAACTCTTGGGTTCTACTTCTCATAATGTACTGTGATTGAAAAAAAGCTTCACAGTCGTTGTCTGAGACATATGAGTTCTGGGCAATTTATTTTACTTTATTATCTTTTAATTTTATTTTCAGTTTACTTTCTATAATAAGATATATGTACTCTATATGTGTTTATTTACACCCAGGGACATATTAGCAACTATCGAAAGATTTCAAGTCATTTTATGCATCAATTTTCTTTTATTCTATTGAAAACCTTAACCAAATATCCTATTAAAGATAAAGACATTTCATGTCTTATAGAGTGTTCTAATCATACCAATATTTCATTAAAAAATATGTTTGTATCTCACCTTAATAAACCGATTAGTTAAAATGACTAAAAACGTTTGTAACAACATTTATAACGTATTCATACTTTTTTGAAAATTGACATTTAAATAACATACACAAAAATAAAACAAAAAGTCAGAGATGTTATTGCAGTTTCATAGGCTAGCTATACTTCTTAATGCAGGCACGTAGCATCGTTTTTGAAAGTGGGGGGGGGGGGGGCAGACTCATCCAAAAAATCTTGACAAGCAAAAAAAAAAACAAAAAAAAAACTAGGTTGAATTGACTGGGGGGGGGGGGGGGGGGGGGCTGGCGTAGTATATCTATAACTACCAATTCCTTACATACTCCCAAAAAAGTGGGGGGGGGGGGCAACTCCATGATTATTCATTTTTTATATGTAAATTTTAAAAAATTAGTTGCTACGAGAAAAAGTGGGGGGGGAAGCCCCCCCCCCACCCCTAATGCTACGTGCGTGCAATGGTCGTGTAAACCAAATCATTTTTTAGAGTCAACGGTTCCGTCCTGATCAAAGGTGAACGTTTAAATATGAGATCGTATATTTGTTAACGACTCCCATTGATAGTACTTCCATTATAACGTACATGTAATACCTTCGCCCTTTCAAGGCCAGCTCAATAAGTCAATGGTCAAGCCATTTGGAGCGACTATTTTTATTATTTTTTGTTTCTCGTGATAATATAAGTTAAAGGAAGTCTATGTGGATTTTGAATTTACGTTATTTAGATTACCTACGGTAATTTGAATAGTGAACCGATCACAAAAGCTGAAATGCTGCTTTAAAACGTACGATTTTAGCGTGTATTATTATCTATTTCATTTCATTATTTGCCAACAGGGTTAAATAATAAAATGAATGAATATTTACATTACCGTAATGAATTACAAGGATTTGAGAGACACACTAATCAAAATTAACTAGTTTCTCCGCATGATACATTACATACATGCATCTGAATTCACGAAAATATCAATTTTTTTATCAGTCTGTCTGCTTCCGAAAAAAAAAACCCGCACACACCAAATCAAAAACAAAAACAATTGCTAAGTAAAATCAATAGGACACGGAAGGATGGCTTCAAGTTGATTTCTAAGTAGATGTTAAAAAAATGCCAGTTATTTTCATTTGGGGCTTTACTTTCCAGACAGGAACTACATGTTTTTAGTTATTTCTATTTCGACGAATTAATGTCATAGGGGGCAGCTGTTGGACCAATATGAAAGAAATCCTTACCCCAGTCATTTTTTTGACTTTCACAGGTAAGACTAATTATTGACTTACATGTATATAGGTAAGAATACCAATTCATTGACGAATTCATTGTGTTATAATAATATTTTTGAGAACATGTATATTCTGTATTCTATGGTTGGTGGCATAATGTTTGTGGATTTGTTAAAACTGTATTTTGCATATAGGGAGGAAGTACTTAACGATGTATTAGTCGACTTAATGAAAAAAAAATGTAGTGACGAAATACAGTATCATACAGTGTTATAAAAAGTAAAATCATGACATGAACTTAAGGAAACAGATAAATTCATAATTAATACTTAGACAATTAAAAGTATAGCAGATTAAAACAATAGTAAAACAAGATAACTCACGACGGGTAATTGTTTTTCTAACATGTTCCATAGCATATCTTAAATATTTTTAATAGTTTACACATCAGAGTGATCACAAATCAACAGTATTTAGAGAAGAGGAATGTGTCCAAAAACTGTGCTTAAGGCAATATGAGCTGCAATTTTCATGTTAAATACTTTTTTTTACGAAAAGGTGTGTTTCTTCTAAAATGACAAAAAAATCATGCTGTAAGCTGTATTTTTCTGGGAAAAGCCGTTAAGAAGTTAAGAAGCCTGTATTGGAGCAAAATTGAATTATTGTCGTCCTGTACAACAATTGATTTGCTATATATTCTTTAGAAGAGAAATCTTTCCTCTGACAAAAATTAATGAAATTTTCAAACTTTATGCACCATAAAAGTGTAAGTTACATGCAGACCTCTCATACTAACAGGTTTCTGCGGCAAAATAAAATTCTAAAAAATACAGCTCATATTGCTTAAATGAATTTGGAAAGAAAACAAACTACTTTATCCAAGTAATTTTAACCTAATCCAAATGAGACATACATCTATAAGATATATAGATTAGTAAGGTTGAGAGATATGTTTGATTGTGGTTTTAATAAATATATTATGATTTCAAAACCGAACAATAGAGATTGTTATGCATGATTTTAATAGACCAAGACCACTTAATGTCACTGGGAGATGAATATTCCACACATCAAAGTTTGTCACTGATTCATCATAAAGAACCGTGGAACATTTTGTTTATTGCTGGCAATTTCATGACAGTCACAAGGCATATATTTATTTATTTTATTTAATTACAAAAGTTCTAGATTGAAACGATGGCTGTTGATATCATCTCCGGTGATTTGTAATGTCTATTAAATTTGATTTATTGACTTTAGAATGATTATTTCAACTTTTATGTTGTTTGTGGGTTTTTTTTTAATAATAAAACAACATATTCTTCATAAGGCAAACTATTTAATCTCTCTCTCTCTCTCTCTCCTCTCTCTCTCTCTCTCTCTCTCTCTCATTTAGACACGTAGGTTACATGTCAATCACATTCATAATATTCCCTGACCCAACCATAAACAACACCAATTATACCAAAGCATCACACATAATTAGAGCCCGATGTCTGCGTACGCGGGGGACACTCTGACAACATGGACAAGATGAAAACGTCCTACAAAATACTGTTTGTTATGAAGCACCTGTCTCTACTTGTAGGTGTTTTGTTCTTTCCTTGCTCTGGTCATCGCATCGAAAGATCTGTGAGTCTTGTGTTTATCTTTTTTCCAACTTTATTCTTTTATTTGGTGGTTTGTGTATCTCTATTCATTTACTTGTTTATTCTGTATTGTTGTGTATAGGAACTTCTGCATGCTTAAGTAACGCACACTTTCAATCGCCCATCTTCGCAAGCCAAGGGTTTCTGATCCGCATCGCGGATCAGAAATCCTGGGCTAGCGAAGATGTCAATCGCCATACATTGAACTTGCAAAATCTAATTAATCAGTAAAAAAAACTTTTAGTTTCTTGACCAGTGACCATCTACTCAAGTTGTAAAATATATTTTAAAAAATTATGAAATATTATTATTTTCCAAAATTATTTTATTATATATAAATTATTCTTATCATGAATTATTAAAAAGTCGAAATTATTATTGCTTGAATGACTATTGCTGTTTGTTTTTATGCTGAACAATTTGTTTTCAGACAAGTTGTGCTCAGAAATACCAGGTAATTCCAAATCATTCTGCGTGTTTACAAAAGACTGCCATTGCTACTGATTCCGGTAAAGTCTGTTTGTCTGTCTGTCTGTCTGTCTCTCCTTCTCTCTTTCTCTCTCTCTCTCTGTCAACTTATTGTGTGTGTATACAGATATATCGAGAAAACATAAAGAAATCAAGAACTGTAACTCTTACAAATTATGTTGACTGTCAAGCAAAAAGATAAATGTTGACTCTTCTTACCTGCAGGTATTTCTGATGAGGACAAAAATGTAATAGTCAGTAAACATAACGAGTACAGATCAGGTGTAAACCCGCGTGCTGTTGCCATGGCAAAAATGGTGAGTAAGAGTCACAAAACACAGCCCCCAACCGTTAAAATCGAACGTGATTTGTAATACTTGGAGTTGTAAGTTTGACCCATTAAATTTTCAATTACTAGAACTTAAATTTTGTACATCTACATTCATTGTAAATACCTTTATATATTAACTTATATCAAGATGGTTCGTATGATTTTAATTTAAGTCTTGGGATGATGAAATAGCCATGATCGCTCAGAAGTACGCTGACGCCTGTAAGGGTCTCGTTCATGATGGAGGTCGACAGCGGAGTATTCCGGGTGAGTGAATCGAACGCAACTTTCCGTGTCGTGTTGCCTACTCGGGATGAGTAAATCGAACGCAGTTTCCTATGTATTCCTATTAGTAAGCTGATCATTTTATCGTGAGAAAACAAAATAAACGGTTTATATGTTACTTAATGTTGTCAAAATTTAATGAAGATATTATGATTGTTACTGATTAATCAACAAAGGCACTAGTACTGTTCTCTTTAGTTTCTTTTGACATCTGATTGCATGTCGAGAAAAAACAACGTTGTTATAATCATATTGAGTCTATTCAATTGAAAACGTTACCAATTCAAAATTGACTGCATGTATATTACACTTATAAATTAAATGGTTTGACACGTATACATTATCAGCTCAGCTAAAGGACAAGTGATGTTACAAAAATTAATGTTAAACATGGTTTAGAGGAAAATTGATCTTCGTCCTTTCTACATCAAGGTCGTTTCTCTGTGGGTCAGAACCTGGCCAGTGCGTCCTACGACCTGGCTTGGGCAGGCGTGATCAAGCTGTGGTATGATGAGGTCAAGGACTTCACCCTGGGGGGAAACAATGACTTAAAGAAAGTGGGCCACTATACCCAGGTATAACAAAAATGTGTATGTTTATAATAGAAGGACTGGGTACGTTGTATAGACAGTATTGCCAAACCAGTTGCAAGTAGCTGCGTTTCATGAAAACTTTAAAACTAATGGCAATGAATGCATTACAATATGTTTTTGTCTACTCGGAATCTGCTATGTTAGGTTATAAATTGATAACTAAAACGTATAATGATAAACAGATAGTAGAATCGAAAATATTAAAATTTATCAAAGTGGCAATGAGTTTTTTTTTTCATTTACATAATCAGGCACGTAGCATCAGGGCCCCCCCCCCCCCCCCACTTTGTCTCGCAGCAACAAATTTTTAAAAATTTACATATAAAAAAATGAATTATCATGGAGTTGGCCCCCCCACTTTTTTTTGGAAGTATGTAAAAAATTGTTACGAAAATTAGGAAATGAGGAGTCAAATTAAAGTCACCTTCTCCCCCCCCCCCCCCCCCCCCCCCCCCCCAGGATTTGGATTTTGAAGATTTGTGGAAACTTTAAATCTTGTTTTTTGGGGTTTTTTTCTGTTTTTGTTTTTGTTTTTTTGCTTGTCAAGAATTTTTGGATGAGTCTGGCCCCCCCTCCCCACTTTCAAAAACGATGCTACGTGCCTGATAATATATATACAAGATGTTTAATAAATATTAAAAACATAGTACGTTAAATGCTTCAACATATTTCAAATTGTGTCCCTATATAATTTTAATGTAATTCTCAAAGTACGTTGCAGAGAATATTTGCTATACCAATTACATCATTTATTTAAAAAAGAAAACAGTTACGTAACCATTTTGCGAAATCATATTTCATAATATTAAAATTACCTAAAAAAAATAATTATACTAGTTTGTCAAGTTATTTAATTTAAACGATGACGATGGCTTACCTTTATAATTTGATTAAGCATCCACATATAACCTACATGTTTTAACAATTATGGTCTATTTCTAGGTTATCTGGGCGACTTCCATAAAGATAGGTTGTGGGTTTGCCGTCTGTGGCTCAACGAGGAGTTACGTGTGTAATTACGGACCCGGGTCAGTAACCTCAACACAAACTTATAAGTTCTGGCGTTATCTCTGCCCATAATATTGTTTTTCTGTGTGGTTGTCTGTCTTCCTGCTTTGATGGCATTGATATTTACACGTTGTGTAGCTCGAATTGTCAAGTCGTATATAAAACGTCTAAACATTCGGTACATATAATTCAATAACCATATCCTTTTATTTCTTACTCAATGTAGTACTGCTTGCCCATTTGTACGTAATTTCTTAAATAATTCGATCTAAAATATCTCTTTTGTTTACCAAATTCTCATATGACGGCAATAATTGTCTGCTAAAAAAACACTTTTCTCACACAGACAGCATTAATTTTCTTTCTACCAGAAAAAAATACTCCCATACTAGGATGTAGGCATCTTGAACAAAATTCTATGATACACTGCCCCCCCCCCCCCTGCTTTTAATTAAATTAGATATACATGTAGTCAATTTTGTCCCAAAGTTACATGTATCCTGTACACATGACTATTTTCTTTACTGTCTCATACCTTCATACATGTAACAGTGCTAGCGTCCAAATATTGCTTGTGCGTCTGTTAGTTTGAATATATATCATTTACTCTATCAATGAAAAAAATATATAATTTATTTCCCAAAATCGTTTTATAGTTTGACAGTTCATCCCAGATAGGTTAGCACTATCTTTGTTTTGTAAAATTATATGTATGAACATAAACTTGCGTATTATTAGAGAGCAGGCGATGATAAATTTAAATTGTTTCGTTTTTATTCATGGCATGTTTTATACATTAAAAAAGAACAGCTAAATTCTTCTGATTTTGCAGAGGTAATCTGGACATAAATAACCCGTATGAATCGGGATCGTCATGCAGCAAATGTCCAAACAGCTGTAATGATAATCTATGTGGTAAGATATTACGTAAATTACACATTAGAAACGCAACGTAAATTAATTTGTTCGTGTTTATCTCTCACTTCTTTGTCCAACCTTAAACTGACAATATGAACAGTGATATCTTTTTACACACATATTTAATCAAGCATTAATTTTAAGGAGGTTGGGTGGTCAACATATTAAACATCAAATCTTTCTTAAAGTTTTGAATATGATTTTTTTCTAAGCCATCAAGTACTTTTTGTAAAGAGAAATTCCAAATATTTTACTTTATAAAAAATTAATATATTTCCGATAATTATCATACAAAGCTCTTTTTCTAAAGGAGATTTGTATAGTCTTAAAACGGCCTCGACTATCCAGCTCTCTTAAGGGCTTTAGATGAATCATTGATTAGAAATTTCAGCTTAACTGATTTAGAATAAAACAGTTATCTTTCGAAATGATAATTGAAATGAATATAATGAGCCAGGATCCTGCGTAAGGTGGTATGGGACACCGCCATATTGTGACGTACTTCCTATCGAAATAAACAATAAAATCAATTAAGTATAATTTTTAATTATTCTCTTTCTATACACTGTGCCGAGTTTTTGTTTTCACCACTTTTCGCTTATACTCTGTCCCAAGATATTTTGGAATCACATTTGGCTTAATTGCTTGATATTTATAAATACCTCAGGATTCAAACGATGTTCATTCAAAAGTATGAAAAATTTCCAAGATATCTCAGTCAAAACGCCCCTGTTAGCTTATCAGGTTTCAATACAATGCTAAAAAGTGTGATGTCTACGGAGATTTTGTATTGCAGCAAGCCCAGATGATAACGTTGAAATATTGCGCGATGTATTCCGAGTGTATTCCGAATGGAGAAAAGATGTAAACATTCCCCATTATAAATCTCCGTAAGGAATCTGTTTTCGTTCCTGTGAATTTTTCCAAGTGAAAGATGATAATGTGTCAATGAAATTATCTTGGAAAATATCCCTTTCAACTATTTCAACTGCACTTCTTTCACAGGTAAGTGTATTTTTATTACAAATCGTCCAAATGTGCTGCATGAATATCTTGGGACAGACTATAATAGCTCGCTTTGCTCGCCGGCGCGCAGCGCCGGCGAGCGAAGCGAGCTCTAAGAACCAGTGTGCGCGGGAAAAAGAACGAGCTAAACCTATAGTTCATCAAACAAAATTTTTTGTCTACGTCCCATAATGCTCTCTAATGTTTTCACCCGTGGTGCTATGCCAAAAATGGCCGACTTTTAACTTGTATTTTACAGTGGCTTAAAGTTTGAAGACACGTTTTGAGTACCGCATATGCTATGGCGAGACTCAAAAGATTTGTTACATTCTTCCATACCTCCGTATTGAGTCGAGAAACGTAAACAAAGACGATCAAAGTCATGGATGACGTCACAGTGCACTCGCGCTATATTTCCCGCGATAAATTTAGAGGTGGATCAAACATCTGTAATGCGTGTACTAGCTATTCCAGAATAGACTGCGATACCTGCCTCATTGACGGATGACTTGTTTTTAATTTTTTTTGATATAGAGATTTTATGTATATATAATTATATTAGCAAGAGCCATACTTAACTGTCAAAACGATCCATTTTTAAGCTAATTGTGCATGCATGAGTAGGGAGGAAATAAACAATAGGACATTTTGAAATATATATAAATAAAAAGGATTAAAATGAAAAAATAAACAGTTAAAAAAAATTATGTAGATATTGCATATAGTCAGACCATTAAATTTAAATGTGGGAAATTACACACCTACAGACAGGAACCGGTCTCTCTCTCTCTCTCTCTCTCTCTCTCCTCTCTCTCTCTCTCTCTCTCTCTCTCTCTCTCTCTCTCTCTCTCTCTCTCTCTCTCTCTGGGAAGGGGCTTGCGCTGTATGTATCATAACCATTAAAATTAGTACATTTGGCATACTTGTTGTAGAGCAATACTCTCTCAAAAATTCTTTGACGTTCGTTGATACCTAAATAAAACTTTAAGTTGACAATGATGCAAGGTATGTGTAATTCTTGCTGCGCTCGCCATAACGGTAGCACCGTAAAACATATTATTTCGGTAATAATAAATACCTTTGTGCTTAATCTACATTCATCTTTAATATGAAAAATGTCCAGATTATCTGTTTTGAAACGCCCCCTCTAACGCTTCAGGTTTCAATACACATCCCAAAATAAAAAGTCTACGGGGATTTTGCATTGCATCAGCCATTAATAAGCCCGGATGATAACGTTGAATAATTGCGCGAGGTATCCCGAGTACTTCCAAATGGAGAAAAGATGTAAACATTTCCCATCATAAATCTCCGTAAGAAATTTGTTTTCGTTCTTGTGAAATTTTATGAGTTAAAAGGGATAATTTGTCAATGAAGATATCTAGGATATTTTCCATTTCATTGATTTCAACTGTACTTCTTTCACAGGTATGTGTATTTTTTTTTAAATCATCAAAAAGTGACGGAAGCAATTACTTGGGGCAGACTATAACAATTGGTACCTATCAGCGTAGCGTAACGGGTTAGAGCGTTAGCTACTAAGCTATTAGTCATGAGTTCGAATCGCACTGGGGCTTTTATAATTTTCTTAAAGCATATTTCTGGGTCAAATTATGTTACATTTGAAAATTCTAAAACAGTGAATTATACATTATGATTATAATTTACTTTAATCCAAATTAATATCGACAGGTGTCCCATACCACCTTAAATTGAGTGTTTACTATATCTGGACTATTTTCAGATTGTCAAGGCAAGGCATGTGAGAATGGAGGAACTATGGACTTTAATGCGTGCGCATGCACCTGTAAAACACCGACCACAACTTATGTCGGTCCGTCCTGCCAGTGTAAGTACAGGCTGAGTAAGAAATTACAAATCTCGCGCCACGTGAGATTTCGTCAGATATTGTACTTCTGGAAACAAGCGGCCATAATACAGCGGCGTGTTATCTGAATTTTTTTTTAATTCTGCAATACTTAATTGTACCTAATTGCTTTATACGTACATGTACGTGCCTGTTTATATTTTTTTTTTAGAAGTGTCTGACCATATTCTTGATATCCTAGGGCTATTGGCTTCTGTCAGTGTACACGTAGAGAATGCAAATTGCTTTTGATATTTATATTCCGTGTTCAATTTCTTTTTAATGTAAAAAAAACATTACCTAAATACATTTAATTATTTAGAGATACAAGCTCAAATATTATGATTTATAGGTTTATAAAAAAAAATGTAAGGGCAATTTAAACTGGACGGAACAAAAGGCAATCATTTCCTTGAATACTAGCATGTTGTATTATTTCCATAATCAGCTCAGTCTGTAATAATAATAATGATAAATTTTCGTTGTTGTTCTTTTTTTCAGTGAACTGTACCGGTCAAAAGGACCGTTCCTACATCTGCGGCCCACAGTTCACCCCAGCAATGTGTGACAGGTTCACTAATGTCCCCCAGGACTGTCCCACCATGTGTAAAGTGTGCCCATGTAAGTCCCTGACAAACACTTTTACATATTGCAAAGCGTTCCCATGTAAGTCCCTGACAAACACTTTTACATATTGCAAAGCGTGCCCATGTAAGTCCCTGATAAACACTTTTATATTAAATGCATTGTATTATGTACCCAAGTAAGTCCTTGATAAACGCTTTTATATTATAATTCACTTGTATATACTAGTATACACGTATACTGTAAACCAACTGTTAAGGTGGTATGGGACACCTCAATATTGTGACGTGTTTACTATCGAAACAATAAAATCAAGTATATTAATTTTATGAATATTTCCTTTTCCGAAATTGTTACTTAACAGCTTAGCGCAATTGGTTATAGCGTTAACTACAAATCTGTAAGTCATAAGTTCGATTACCGCTGGGGCTTTAATAAGTTTTAACTTTCTAAAAAAAAAATTGAAAACTTATTTCTTGGTTAAATATTGTGAAATTTGAAAATTCTAAATCTGTTAAAGTATATTGATATTTCTTTTCTTTTGTCCACATTAATATCGACAGGTGTCCCATTTCACCTTAAACGCGTGCAAGAATTTTACGCGACGTTCTCGAGTATCTCGTCATTACAAAATAATTCTCACCGCGACAGTGATATTTGTTTTATGGAACGATGTGGAATAGAATGGAAGCTTTTTTTTAAATAAGGTTTTATAAGTTTTGGTATGGAATGGTTACGGTGATACTGTATGGTTTTATGACACGCTCTGGTATAGAATTGTGACAATAAGTACAATTTGTTTACAGATGCTGGGATCGGATTCGCGGCACCTGACGGGGGACAAGAACCAGTCAAGTCAAATACACGGTTATCGATCTTAACAACGATGATTGTATTGATTTCATTTCGATTAATTTTCTGAAAATGAATGTAAATGATATCGTGTTATGTTTTTGTGTCAGACATTTTTGTATGAAATAACTGATACAGTTTTTTAAGGAGGAGGGGGTCACTATAAATATCTCTGGACCACACTTGTCAAGATTCATCGGTAAAAGAAGCAATGGGATAAAATTGAAGAATAAATAATAATAATAATAATAACCTAACAGATTCTTACCCTTACACCATAAATCCTGGTTCTATATGGGGGGGGTGTTATCTCACAATTATATAGAGGCCCCCTTGTTCACCAAAACTATGTGCATATATGTACGTTATTTGTCTGCTTACAGACAGTAAACTATAAAAAATCAACTTTAACTCAAATTTATACCCATAATACATGGCCCCTGGTAAATAGGGTCTTAACTTTTTAATGTTTATTTTGCTTTGTATCTGTAGTTTTATCAGAAAATTAAAATGTTGAAATCTTTACGACCGACACACCAAATCTGTTTGTCGGGTCACCCTTAAATCTTAATTTATGTTACTTTACTGCTCAATGTAACGTCATGTATCTTTATAAATGTACAATATATTATGACAATAAAGAAAAAGAACAATTATTATTCTATTGTTCTGCTTATATTTAGCCAATATTTAAACGTCCTTATATTTTTCTGTTTCCAATTACATGGTTTTATACACATTCGATACATACAATCATATAAAATACTGTTTTTTGCTATAGCGTAGCCTCAAAACTTTTCATCCATGGCTTGCTATTCAACCCTGAATGAAATATTTAAACTATTAAACAATGCCAATTTTGTTTACATTCAAGAATTGCAGTTACACGTACCATCTAAAATATCTCAAAGGTATTAATCATTGGTTACTTCTTTATCAGATGTATGTGTTTACAGTTTACTTCAGGAAATAGAGTTGTCGAACTTTGCCTAAATCCAAAGATTATTTTAGAAGTGAGATAATAAACAAATTGATATTTCTCAGCCTTTTATAGCACTGAATATTATGAATAATTCATAGTACAAAATATATGTGAAAACAATTATAACAAATTAAATGTACATGTCAAACATTGAAAGCTATAAGAAATTTATACAAGATCATGAATTATTACAATAAATTTTGATAATAGAATTTAGTTCGTAAAAATTATGGTTTACATTTCATGATATTAGTTGTTTGGTTTCAAGAAGCGACCGATAAACAATACAGTTCCGGTCGAATTGTCTCTGATCAGGAAGAGGAAGGGGTGGTCCGCTTTAAACACCATGGGTTCTAGTGGCATGCACATAAACCTCATCATCACTGCTGTAGCAGCGGCGGCTTCCGTGCCCTCCTCGTTGACCTCAACAAACGCTTTGTGAATGACGTCAGATACATGAGTGCCATCTGGCGGGTTTCCCATCATGGCGCCGAAGTCGGCTTTTCTGGAAAAGATATCGGTGATTCCCATCCCACCAAGAACTTTATCCAGTTGAAACGAGCTTTCTAGTTTGAATTTCGGTATGGATACAATGACATCCTCGCTGTACATTTCCTTTGTTAGTTCCCGAAACGTGTCAGCCGACAAGCTTGATTCCAATGACGACAACCCGTCAACCTTGTTCGGAAGAATAATTAGCATACTCAGTTCCCCCCCTTTGTATGGAAGATCCAGAACTTGGCAATCCAGTGATTTGGACATACCAATTAGCCACTTTTCCTTTTTCATATTCATCATTTCAACCGTGCCCGACTCTGTCTCGGATATTCGAAATGGTTCGTTCTTTGTATTCGAGGCCTTGAATGCATTTTCCCAATCCCCTTTGAAGTAAATAGCATTGGTTAAAACAATTAACGAAAGGGAGTTAATCCCTCCCTCTGGAATCAATTCCTTGATTTTATTGTTGGTCTGGTCCTCAACCCAGGTGTTGATTCGAGTTCTCGACCCTTCCGGGTTTCCCACAAAATCCAACAATTCTATTTCACTGTTGTAATAGTCTAGCGATTCCTTTTTATATGACTCTTTTATCTCCAGACCGAGTTTGGAAAATATCCGGTTGGCTATAGCGAGCTTTGCCCCGACCTTAGACTTTCCCGTCAGGGTGGCGTGTAGCTTTTGATACGCCTGGTGCGGGTTAGGAACTCCCGCTACTCCCAATACATGTTTTATCTGCTCCTCGGATTCCCCTTTGGCGCCCAACATCGTTAACATAAGAGCCGCCGATACACTGTAGGGTGACATAAACAGATTCCCACCCCCTTCGCATAGAACTCGATAGAGTTTAAAAGAGAAGTCTGTGACTGCACTCTCCATGACTGATCTTGTAAAGATCCAGTTGAAATTAGAAAATCTTGTAGAGCTGATAAATTCTATCACTTCCTGTCTCTTTCCGTGTTTATCTCCGTTCTGGCGTGATTCCGTGGGATTATGCGGATTATGCGGATTTCACAAACTGCACAGATCGTCTGCCACTTTTATAGTGTGCAATAAAGCTGTAATTTTATTTACCTGTGTTGCTCGATAACTATGTGATACCTGCACTACCTGGTCATCCCTCACTATGTTATTTATAATCCTCCGTCTTGTTTACAATTGTCATTCATTTTGACCTGTAGATGGGGCTCCCCACAGGGTTTCCGTATACAAGCTCTCTATACGTGTATAACACGTTTATGGGCTCAGTACTGTACAGCGTTGGTATTTTAAAAAGTATGCAATAAAAAGGAATTTTAAATGTAGTTAATCATGATAAGTTCTTTGCCCAAGTAGCCTATGTGAAACAAAGAAGATTGCAGCTAGTGGTATTTTTGTTTTCTTACAAGAGATGTACCGTAAAAATCAAACTCAATTGTTTTGTAAAGGTGTATATTTGAATAGTATCGACAGCTGAAAATATAGTATGAACTCAACAAGCGCAATTATACATACATATATTAACGATAGTGTAGACTGAGAGGCATGCACATGTGCAGCTCAACATGTAGTGATAACATATATAGCATATACGCTTGCATCTATTTTTGTATATAATACTGAATTATTTAAGAAAAGAGAGATCTACTTCAAAACATGTACTTTTACAGTTTTAGCTTTTATTTATCTCACGCCATTATGTTTATATCCTTAAAAAAATCCTCAAAATTTTAGCACACACTTGTATTGGTACAAAAGTAGACTTTTGATTAACTATACATGCGTAATGTTCTGTAATTTGTCATAATGTTAAATGTATAAAAGAATAAAAATTATGTTCGAATAAAAATTAAAACACTCTATGTACAATCAATGAATTGTGCTAGTTTCGTTAATTTCTTAATTGTTGTTGTTTTTTGGTGGTTTTTTTTTTTGTTTTGGTGGGGGGGGGAGGAGGGGGATTCTTTTTTTCTATTTGTTTTGGAAGGGGGAGGGTAGGGTTTAAAAGATAAGGCAAGCTTTCTTTATATAAAGCAATTGGAGGGGGTAGGGTTTAAAAATAGGGCAAGATTTTTGAACATTCAATACTCAAATAATTTTAGAGTAAACATCTGCTTATTAGCATATTTTTTTTAAAGAAACAAATTCCAAGATTCCTAAGAAATTTATACTAAAGACGTGTATTAGTGGTTTATCGCAACAAAAATTGAATTCTTTCATCATGATCATCGTTACATAGAAACTTGAAATCCTAAAGAAAGTAACGAATGTAAAATCAAATTTTAAACACCTGCTTCATATGACTTACAAATATTTTAGTTAAGAATTAATGGAATACATCTTAATGAAGTAAAACCTAGGACCAGTGCATACATGTATATGATGCAAGGTGAAACATTTTTATATGCTAGTGTCTAAATAAAAGTTTTAAATATTATTAATAAATACCTAAACTTAAGAATATATATTATACTATATAGACAAAACAGAGAGAGAGAGAGAAAGAGAGAGAGAGAGAGAGAGAGAGAGAGAGAGAATATGACTGTATAATACACATTATATCAACACATCTTAAAAAATACCTATCAATAATTATACAATGTAAATATTAATTTAAAATTTAAGAAATGCGTTTATTCATTCGAGAGAAACACAAATTAGCATTACTATCTACACCAGTAAGGACAGCGGATTTCATGGCACAAAATGTCCGACATTATATTGGTGAATGTATTACAGTTATTGCTGAAGATTTTGTAATTTCCAAATTGTATATGATAATTCTTTGCACACTTGACTATGCAGTCAACAGAAAGATAAGAGAACCCAGCTGGAACAGGCAAATATGCCGACGGACAACTTTCAGAAAACATAGGATAACCCTGGTACTCGATCCGCGTACCATTGAGTCCAAATTCCAGTAGCACGTTTTCGTATGACAGATAAGAATGCGACATATCTATCGCAGGAACTTGAAAAGCTCTTCGTTTTCTTCCGATAAGAGCCATGTTTATACCAGTTTTTCTAAAATTATTGGTTACTTCTTTATCAGCTGTATGTGTTTACAGTATACTTCAGGAAATGGAGTTGTCGAACTTTGCCTTGTATTGCAATGAATATTATGAATAATTCATAGTACAAAATATATGTGAAAACAATAACAAAATAAATGCACATGTCTAACAATGAAATTACAATGTATAAAGAATTTATACAAGATTGTGTATTAATACAATAAATTTTGATAATAGAATTTAGTTCGTAAAAATGATGGTTTACATTTCATGATATTAATTGCTTGGTTTCAAGAAGCGACCGATAAACAATACAGTTCCCGTCGAACTTTCTCTGATCAGAAAGAGGAAGGGGTGGTCCGCTTTAATCACCATTGGTTCTAGCGGCATGTTCATCAGTCTCATCATCACTGCTGTAGCAGCGGCGGCTTCCGTGCTCTCCTCGTTGACCTCAACAAACGCTTTATGAATGACGTCAGATACATGAGTGTCCTCTGGCGGGTTTTCCATCATGGCGCCGAAGTTGGCTTTTCTGGAAAAGATATCGGTGATTCCCATCCCACCAAGAACTTTATCCAGTTGAATTTTACGTTATTATATTTTAATGTTATTTTCAGTTTACTTTCTATAATACGATTCATGCACATTGTACTCTATATGTGTTTATTTACAACCCGGGACATATTATTAATTATCGAAAGATAAGTTTTCTTTTATTATATTGAAAACCTTAACCCAATATCCTATTAAAGATAAGGACATTTCATGTCTTATAAAAGTGTTCTAATCATACCAATATTTCATTAAAAAAATATGTTTATATCTTATCTTAATAAACCGATTAGTTAAACGTACGTAACAAAATTTATAACGTATTCATATTTTTGAAAATTGACATTTCAATAACAAACACAAAAATAAAAAAAGAAGTGAGATATTTCATTGTAGTTTCAATAGGCTAGCTAAACATCTTAATGGTCGTGTAAACCTAATTATTTTTTAGGGTCAACGGTTCCGTCCTGATCAAAGATGAACGTTTAAATATGAGATTGTATATATTGTAACAATCACATATATCAGGTTAGCTTTACGGCCCTGTATTTTAAACCCGGCTTGGTATTACCCACAATTCTATAAAACACGTGATCGTTTGTGACGTAGTAGAATCGAGCCATTTTCTCAGGTGTGCGGTCGTGCTGCGAGAGGGGCGCACGATTAATCTACTATCATGTCTATGCATATAGCTGCATAACTTACTTCATAACACGGGCACGGAAACAGACCGTGGTGAGTACTGTACAGTGCATTCGATATGTATTCTTGTTATCTTTGCGTATAAAGTAAAAGTTTGTCGTTTAACCTTTTTTTAAATATAGCTTGGTTAGCGTTCACAAAACTTACCTGTGTTGTTCACTCAGGTGTGACAGTGGAGAGAAAGTTTAAATACCCCATTCTTATTTCTATCGATAATGTTAAACGCCTTTTGTATTTTTATTTTTACTCTCCTTATAAACGTATTTTTGTAATGTGGAGATACTTTTTTAGTAAAATGAATTATATGTTGTGGGCGGAAGTGATTTCCCGGAAGTGGAAGCCATATTGGTTTAAACTGTGTTTACATGTTACCATGCATATGTATTTCAATCATTATAGACAGCTATAAGATATTATATACTATAGTAATAGAATAATGTTGCCTATGGTTGTTGCCTACATGGATTTACATGGATTTATATACTGTGCGTTTTGATACAGTTGATTTATTAGTGTTGACTTTGTAGCGTTGTGACAGTGGTCGATGAGCATGATGATGATGTGGCACACGTTTGGATCCATAGAACTGTTTCACTACCACGCCACACCACAACCAGTTCTAGGACTACAGCCCCAGAAATTGTGATGAGGGTGGACATGTGATTGTGGTTTTTTTTTTAGCCACCAGCGTAGACGTTCGTATGTCGATGGTTGAGATAAGTGAAACCCTATAGCGATAGGACTAGTGGACAAGAAGTGTTCTTGGGAACGTTTGGCAACATATATATAGAATATAATATACAATACAATGGTGTTTGTAAACTGAACATTATGAATAAGATCATTTAGCTGTCTATTATTTAAAATTTATACAAGTTACATTGTATTGTTAAGAAGGGAATTTAATTTTTGGGGTTTAGATGTAAGCATTTAGTTTTTGAACGAACGTGAGTGTGTGAGTGAGGGTGAAAGTCAGTGAGAATTTGTAAATATTTTCTTTTGATTTATTTTCTTGTAAATAAATTCATTATTTGAAACTGTCTTGAGTGTTATTTGGAGATCGCCTGGCTCAACTACGTTACATATATGTTAAAAAACCCATTGATAGTACTCCTATTATTACGTACATGTATTACCTTCACCCTTTCAAGGACAGCTCAATAAGTCAATGGTCAAGCCATTTGGAGCGACAATTTTTATTATTTCGTTGTTTCTCGTGATAATATAACTTAAAGGAATTTACGTTATCTAGAACACATACGGTAATTTGAATAGTGAACCGACCACAAAAACTAAAATGCTGCTTTAAATCGTACGACTTTAGCGTGTATTATTATTTATTTCATTTCACTATTTGCCAACAGGGTTAAATAATATCAAAGTACTGAGATTACAGAAAGACGGGGTCTTGAAAGTTTGAATTTGTAATTGTCCTGAGTTTCCTCGAATAAGCTTCCAAAATTTATGAGTTTGAATTAGTTGTTACATTCTATGTTAGTTCGGCTTTTTTGCAATTGTCTGATACTTTGTCTAAATTTTTCTCAATCCCAGCCTTCATAATTGTAGAAAATTGACACAATGTAATAGATTATGTAAAATAAGACCCCAAAGAAAACTTTTAAAAATTACTACTAACCGGGAAAATCAAACAACTATTTCAAAGTAGATGATTTTAATCATTAGATTTATTCAATTTTGTGATCCAAGGGAAAATCCACAAGTCGGACGGTATCTGTAATAAGAGTTTTATTTAAAAAACCCCGAAAACTCTAAAACGGCTGAATTAACAAACAAAGTGAACATTTGTATATCGATAACAAACACAGGCACCTGACGTTAGAAATATTTTTTTACAATAAGATTCCAAGAACTTTGACAATAAAAAGATTTGTCATGGTCGCCAATTAAGACTGACTTATCTGACACGATTTTCTTCATTGTGATTCATGCAAAATTAATTGGTAAAAATAAATCCGTTCGCCACTTACTACTTTTTTGTGTAAACTCGTGCATCGATTCACGAATTACGATACAACCGTTCCTTTCCTTAAAAATTATACTCCGAAAATCAGAGACATAAATAACAGAGATTGTCAACTCTGCCATTAGCGTGTAAATGTTACGGGACCAGCCTTACTTTGAGAACTACAAGTGCAACAGCAATATTGTATATGTCATTAAATTTGAACCTTATAGTGAACATGAACGTGAACCTTTAAATATATTAAGCATGTTTTATTATTCAAATATTTACAAAAACTCTTCATTTAGTTTTTAAATTACTTTTTGAAAACTTATTGACCTTTCACAAAGTAATGGTAATTGTACTTTACTTTGTACTTTACTCATGTAATTGTAATGTAATGCATTACTTTTAGAAAATTAGGTAATGGTTATTTAATGCCCTAATTCATGAAGTAATGGTAATGTAATGCATTTTTTTACAATGTAATTCACCCCAAGCCTGATTCCAACTAAGCCGGAAACATGAACATTAACATTTAACTTGGTTCTTCAATCGATAAGATTGTGTATATAATATGATGTATAAGTCTTCCTTAATGTATAATCTAATATAAATTTTGCTTACAATGCATTGTTTAGAATTTAAATTCAGTTTAATCAACTAAAGAGCCAACGAACGAGAATGCAAATTCAGACTTGTTTTTATTTTATTTGTACAAAATTCCTTTCGAGGCGAACAGCAGTCATCCTGCAAGTAGACTGAGGCCAATGAAATACCTATTTGATTTGTAAAACAGCTGTATATAATCCGTCCCGATTTTAACCTCCGCTTGCGCTTGAAGTTTGGTAGTATAAAGGTGAAAGATTGTCAAAACAAAATTCAAAACTTTTCAAAAATGGCACATTGCGTTTGGGAACTTTAATTTCGATTCCACCATTAACCTCTTCTATTGCTTCATGAGCTCGTATACCAACTGAATCGTCAACGGCGATGTGCATTCAGTTACGTAACTCATTTCACTTTTGAACCCGAGCAAGAATATTTTGATTAATAAAACTATTTGTTTATTTTCTAAATAGAATTTTGTTTATACACAAAGGACTTAAAAAGATTTAATGCGTGTTTTTATAATACATATTTACTGAAATGCATGAAAACTTTCTGCACTATTTTCTATCGCGTAGACTCAATTCATGTGTTCTACGCTTTCCATCCGGTTTGAGACTTCGGCTGACAGTAAACCAATAGACGGGGTCACGTGACCCCGTCTAAAAATGAATGAATATTTACATTACCGTAATGAATTACAAGGATTTGAGAGACAGACTACTCAAAATTAATTAGTTTGTCCACATGATACAATACATACATGTATCTGAATTCATGAAAATATCAATTATTTATATCAGTCTGTCTGTTCCCGAAAAAAACCCCGCACACACCAAAACAAGAGGCCCAGGGGCCACATCGCTCACCTGAGCAGCTTGCTAGGTAGAAGCCAAAATGAGTTCAGTATTGAAGTGAGTGCAGGGGAGGGAGGTTTTGTACAAACTGAAATCTATACTTCCTACCGATGCTTTTAACTAAACAATTTGTAAGTATTTCTATGTACCGTAAAAGGTTGATCTTTCGACAAGCCTCGGCTTATTCCGTTACCTTTTCTTACAGCATTTCAACCAATGAAATAATTTTAAAAAAAATTTTGATCATGCAATCTACCAATCTCAAAAGAGAGAAAATGCATATGCCGAAGACTTTAATCGGGAAATGGCAAATAGAAATTATAGAATACAGCAGGATTTACATTAAAAATTAGCTTTTAAATACAAGTACAATTAATATATTTCTCATGAACAATATATTTAACTTTATATCAAAATACTTATATAAAAGAATACATCATGGAAAATACACTATTATTTAACCACAGTCAGGCAGCTGACATTACTTATTTTTCTTTTAATAATAAAATATCCATACCTAGTATATATTTTTTATTAAAAGAAAAATAAGTAACGTCAGGTGCCTGTGGATTTAAGTTATCGTTGGTACATGTACCTATTTAGTACTGAATTTATTATGATAATATATAGAGTTACCTCCCATTGGCCGCCACATATTAGAGGTCGACTCGGTGAGTTTTCGTCTTTGTCTTACCAAGTTTAAGAAAATAAAGCAGAAATATTTGCTTGAAAATCTTTAATATGTTGACAGTGCGACCGTTATGGCGAGCGCAGATATTTATTTTGTTTTTTAAAATAAGATCAGGCTTGTCAAACTGCACGTGACATTCGTCTAGACTTTGGCGTCACATGACGTCGTAAGTTACATTTAAAAAAAAAAGGCCCAGGGGCCATATCGGTCACCTGAGTGGAAGACGTTGACTTGCAAGAATTATGCATGTAGATGTTAGAGTATGGACTTCCTCTTTTTATTCATTTTGTTTAATTGGGCTTGATCTAAGCATAATGGCTTTCTTTCCAACCAGTGCTTTTAAAATGCCTACCTCATTATCAATTTAGTCATAAAGAGGTCAATCTCAGTATTTCTGCAGAATATAGCACTTGTACTGTCAACTCTCAAGTGTAATATTATGCTTTAACATTTTTCTCCTTTTTTGGGGGGTGGGGGGGGGGTTAATATTAGCTAAGATAGTTATAATAAAAACAGAAAATGTGAACAAGATTTTACTTTTATTTGTTTACAAAATTCAACAGATTTGGTGAAAATTTTTCAGACAATAAGTAAATGTAGATAATATAATAAAAAGTAAGAAGCATTATTTACTAACAATGAACTATCTAAATTTTATATGACTTAAAGACATATTTATGTACACAGTATCAAATATGCAATATTGCAACAATTTTGCGACAGAAATGCAGAAGCTAGTTCTTGACAATAGCATTACATGTAAACATAGATGCTTTTTAAACAGTTAAGGTATTAAAAATTGAAATTAACAAAATTCACAAGACTCATAACATGAAAGGAGATGCATGGTCATTTTGCACATTTAAAGTTTTTGAAGAGGTTTTGCCCTTGATGAAAAGTAGAAAATTTCTGCGGTAAAAAATTCATTTATTTCATATTTTAATGAGGAGGGTGTTTATGCATATTTCCAACCAAGAGATTTGTTTGAAATTCAAATCATATTTTACAATATCATATAATTCATGCACTGCCCATAGACTTCAATGCAAAATTCAATGTGAAATTATTCGGCCAATAATCAAAATTTTGTAAAGTCCTTTGGTGGAGCATTTTTATTTGATAACATCTTCAAAATGCTACCATGATTAAAAATATTGGACCATTCATTTCTTAGGTACGAAATATGGTGGTTATATATTGAATACCTTAATTCAAACATTTGTTTAGAGAAAAGTTTAACACATCAAAGGAATGATTTGAAAGATATGAAATATACACTTTTTTTTTAAGTTCTCTCGGTAGTAAATCTTTCCTATACATAACGAAAGCGAAAACCGGAAAGATTGCAACTGAAAGTAATTAATTATATGATGGTCAACAGACTTTGACTTTGAATATCAAATATTATCTTTAAAGAATTTTTAATAGGTAACATTTAATTGGAGTACCTGCAGGAATCAGATCACCTAAACTTGATGGTAATATTCCAAGATGGAATGATTAAGATCTTTCTGCAATCAATAATTTTGATTTTAAAGACCAGTCATGAGAGATTCTAGTGATCCACCTTTTTTCCTCTCTTTTATAGGAAAAATTGTAATGTTAAAAAGAGGTAGGTTTACTTCCCTTTACGGGCTGTCCATTGACCCCCTCTTTTGATACTTACCTGCCTATAAGTGTTTAATATATAGTCGATTCTCATTAGAGAATAATATAATGGTGGTCACATATTAAATATCTCAATGCTGGAGAAAATTAAATATCAATTAATATGGAGTTAACTGAAATCAGCAATATACTAGTAACTTAGAATGAGATGTAGGTATCTCTCTGATTAAGCAGGTTGCATTCCTATTCTACACAGGTAACTAGAGCTAGTAAAGGTAAATGTTTAAAGGAATTTCTGACTGTTTTGAAATACAAAAATACAATAAACTTAAACATATAAGTTCATATATACAATGAACATTATTTCAAAATAAAATGATGTAAATGATATATATGGAAAAAAAATCTCTAACTGAGCTGCACATGCTTTCAAAATTCATGTATCAAATTCTAATTCAGCTTCAAGAATAAACAAGTGACTGAAACAAAAATCAATAAGTATGCTGGATGGTCATGATAAGTAATCTAATTTCTTGGAGCTCTGAATAAAATCATAGATAATGGCTTTTAATAGAGTGTGTGAACTTTTGCAAGTACATGTATTTCATTTTCAGGTGCATCTATTGAATTTGGTTAATTTGTAGACCACACAGCCTGTTTAAAGCCTCAGCAATTGGGATTTCTACAATACTGCATTAGGTTGATTACAAAGTAATTACATAAAGACTTGAATTTCATGTATGATAAGAATATTGACACTGAAATTGTTATTATATTTGCTCTGGAAAAAATATGAATTCATATACACTGTAAAAGTTTATATTCTCATGTACTCCAGTATTGTTCTGCAGGGACTAAATGACACATACATAGTAACATTAATAAATTTACAATTTTTCTATACAGCAATTATTTCATGAAGAGGTAATATTCGGTGAATTTACTTGATAAAACTATAGAATACAGTGTTGAACATATATCAATGATACCAATTACTTGATGCAAGTGTATATTTCTAGTACAACTCTAATCATTATTTACCAGAAGTCATTAATTTCTTGAAATTAAACTTTGTAAACAATTCATGTAATCTCAAAAAATTTCATGTATATTCAAAATATTAAGTTCATGATATGCATGTATCATTAAAGAAAAGAATATAAATAGCAAGGGTAAAACTAACTCACAAACATCAATACAGTATATTCATAATTTATAAATATTAATTATCATATAATACAATGATCATCATTTTTTTTACATGAATGATTGTCATTGATGGCACATGAATTTTCAGTAACATACAATATTCAATTAGTTTGTACATTTATTAATTGTCTGTTGAAAATTAATAAAAAGTCATAATGAAGGGTTCCTGTTTAGTACAACTGTTTTGTGATCATTAATGATTTGTTTGCAATTTTTTAAGCTATTCCATGCATGCATATAAAAATAGTTTAAGGTCAGATGACATGTTCCTCGAGAATCTTTTTTCTATCTCCTCGTAATAAAGAGTTCCAATAAAAAATATTAATTTTATAATTACTTTAGGAATGTTCAAAATTTACTTGGATTTGGTTATGTGTCTAGATGGTCGAGTGGTTAGAACCGTGGCCGCACACTACCAGAAGTGTTTAGGTTCTAGAGGTCCGCACACTACCAGAAGTGTATAGGTTCTAGAGGTCGTGAGTTCAAAGCCTAGCCCCGGTGTATTTTTCAAGTGTATTTTCAAGACGATTATAAATAAAGAGTTCCAATAAAAAATATTAATTTTATAATTACTTTAGGAATGTTCAAAATTTACTTGGATTTGGTTATGTGTCTAGATGGTCGAGTGGTTAGAACCGTGGCCGCACACTACCAGAAGTGTATAGGTTCTAGAGGTCCGCACACTACCAGAAGTGTATAGGTTCTAGAGGTCGTGAGTTCAAAGCCTAGCCCCGGTGTATTTTTCAAGTGTATTTTCAAGACGATTATACAGGAAATTGCATACTCAAGTATTTTGCAGAAATGCCTGGTAAGGACCCTAATTTTTTGCAAGAAAGCTTGTCAAAGTAGTTGTAAACCATTAACAAATTACTGGAAAAAGTTATCTAAAATTGAGGAAAGTGTCGTCTGACCTTAAAGTATACATATGTTTAATAAGAAACAAGATTTTACATCAAGTAATTGGTGCCTATCAGATACTGTATACAGGGAAATATTCGCCCCATTTTATTTTCCCCCGTCATCCATCTTAGAGGTAGACAAATTTAAAACGGGGTAAATTAAAAGAACATGGTATGATTTCTTCATTAAAACTGCGACTGGGGAGAATTTTAAATGCTGCAAAATTACGTGAAAGGGTGAAATTAATTAACACAGCTAGGGCAAATATAACCCTGTATACAGTAATCAATGTACCAAATGTCACTAAGTGACACTGGCACATTGGTAGGTGGGAGAGGGGACAAGATGACTTATCTCTCCCAAATAAATACTAGTGCGTCCCTAGTATCAGATTTATAAAGTAAATGTACAGTAAATCATTTTATGGTCTGACCAATATGCCTCAATCACATCAGTTTCACAATGAGGAAAGTTTGTGAAAATCAAATCAAGTTGTGAACCCGACTCATGAGTTGCCTTTTTTACCAATTGTGTGCATTTAAAATTCAAGTTCATAAAATTCAGAAATTCTTTGTGACCTGTAAACAAATCAAAATTGAAATCTCCAAGAATTATCAATTTCTTCTCTGTGTCTACAAAAGGTATTAAATGCAACATAACTTCACGTTCAAATTCTGTAAAAGAACATGCAGGGAACTTGTATAAAACAATTATCTGCACTTCTCCAAGGTCTTTGAAATGTATTAAAGCTATGATGAATTCAAGCAAAGTGTTGCTGAATTTTGAGATACATTTCATCAAATGGTCTTCTTTAACATATAATGCTGTTCCATGATGAGGACGATAGCTGTCACTTCTCTTTTCATGATTAAACAAAGTCAAGTAACCTTCCATCATAAAATTCTGTTCATCATTGATGGTTAATCTTGTTTCTGAAAAACCAATAACATCTGATGCTAAAACATTGGGTTCATTTTTAATTTCATTGAAATGTTTGTGAAGAGATCTTGCATTATTAAACATAATTTTTAGTTTGTTCTGCTCTGTTTTGTACAATGGAAAATAACACAGTTTTAGAGGTGCTTCCTTCCTCATTCTTTCCATTTCTTCTACAACTTTTTTATCAACAGTTAATGCTTGTTCATTGAAATTCAGAATATGCAATTTGTCAACAGATCTAACTCTACTAAGAGCTACATAATGAATGTGGGGTGTTTTCCTTATCATTGATTGAGACAAATCTACTACAATTTCATCAACAGTGCAGCCCTGAGCCTTATGAATTGTCTTACCAGCAGCTGGTCTTAAAGGAAATTGTATTCTTTGATATGTAGTTGAATTGAAAACAAAAGATCGCTGACAGTCAAATATTGGTGTCCAATCATCCATAACATCATCATGGAAAAGATGTCTGTATTTCTGTCGAGCAATTCTTCCTACTGCAGAATCTAAAAACTTCACCCACACAATACTTGGACTTGATACACCAGGTAATCTGTTTTCAACAAGAAATACAGTACATGATGAACCATTTGTCAAGCCATCAGTAACATCAATATTAACCGTAATGTCATATATCATTCCAATGGCTAGAGTTAGTCTTGTCATGAGATTTGCAGTTTTGCTTACATCATCTTGATATTGCAATGATCTGAGTAGTTGGTCTTTCACATATTTATTGTGGTCTTGGAGGACACTGTCAACAGCTTTAACAATGACTTTTTCACCAGGAAGTTGCTCTATAAGTTTATTGTTATATTCATCTACTTTTGCATTCATTGTGAAAAGATGGGGAGCATTGTGTGGATAATTTGGACTATTTTTAGCAATGATGCGCCTGTGAATTATATTTAAGTCCTCAGAAGTCATCTCATTGTGACGAAGACGGTTCAAAAGCTGTGCAAATTCTAAATCATCCTTTTGTCGCATTACTTCATCTAACTCAAATAAGGTGAAGTTTTCTTTCCAAAGATTACATGCAAGTGCTTGGGCATTTTGTTTTAAATCTTGAAAAATCCAGCCATCCATGATTGGTTTAAGTTGAAAGAAATCTCCAACAGCAATAATACTAATGTCTCCAAACGGCCTCTTCAAACCAGTAAGAAGCTGAAGTCTGTCATTTATAAATTGCAACTTTGCGTTGCCAACCATTGAAATTTCATCGATGATGACTACTGACAAATTTCTATACATAGTTCTAAATGTGTTGAGTTCATCACAATGCATGTTTTGCTGCTTTTTGGTTAATTTTCTGGTGAAATGCAGAAACAATTGTTTGACCACCAATGTAAAATGCAGCTTTACCAGTGTATGCACAAAGAAGAATTCGTATATCATCTGGATTCTCACCCTCCTTAGCAGCTAAATACCGATGTAAAGCTTGATAAAGCGCTCTGATTAACACTGACTTTCCAACTCCTGCACCTCCTGACAGATATGCATGAATAGGTTCCTGTTTATACTTGATCCATTGCATAACATGATTGAAGAATTCCTGTTGCTTCAAATTTAAACTGGCTACAAGCTTTAAATACTCATCATCAGGTAATCTAACAGAACTCTGCTCATTCAGTTGTCTTGTTGATGGAATTCCAACATCGCTTCCTATATCATACTCTCTCTGTTCAATTGGCCTTTCTGGATTAAAGTGAACAAATGTTTCAGAGTCAACAGTTCCTTCATATTCATCATCTGCATCAGTTTGTTGAGCACCAGGAGCTAATTCATCATATGCTTCTGTCAAATCATCCTGCGCCATCTGTTCTGCCTGCTCAAGCATATCAGCATTATGTTCATACTGTTTGATTTTCTTAGCTAAGAAAATTTTTTTTCTGGTTAAATGATTGTTCAAAGCTCTGATGTCCACACAGAAGATCAGAACTTTCATTTCGCCATGGAGTGAACAGCATTAGTTTTTCTCTATAGTAATTTTCTGGGTTTGTCTTTAAGCTATAGCGCACATATCGTATAACTCTTGGTGTTTTTCTGCGCTTAATTTTAATTCCATTTCTAAACACAACTAATGTGCTGTCGTCTTTAAATTCACCCTCAGTATCAGATCCACTATCTTCATTTTCTGACTGGTGTCTCTCATCATCATTTGTTTCCATTTCAGATAGGTGAGTTATACTTTCCTTTGGGAAAACTACATCTAACTGTGAAACATAGTCAGCTAATTACCAGTTTTTAAGTTGTTTTGGACGTTTTGCATATCTTTTGACTATGTTACTGCATTCTATGTCTGCGGAATTAGCATTCAACTTTTGAAGTTCTGAATCAGGTTTGACAAGTATTACACGGTCATCAACTGGAGATGTGTTTATAAACATTACATCTCTTGATGCTTTTGTAAGGGGCATTTGCAAAACTAGATATGCTGCTTCTTGTGCTCCAATTTCAACACTGTTAAGAAATTGATTTCCAATATGTCTAACTTGTCTCTTAATGTCACGATTGCCCTCCCTTGCTTCTTTTGCAGCTCTACTCAGCAGATCACTCATGCCCCTTTGGGATTTACTTATGTATGAGACAATGTACATTGCACAAGCATATGGATCTAAAACATACTGAATATCAATGTTTGCTGCCCATGCATGAAGAAGAGTACTGTTGTAAGCATTCACTCTCAAGTCACAGGGTTTACGTTTTAAAAGTACCTTGGGTGTTCTTAAAGAACTTCTGATGCATTTTATATAATCATCTTCAGATAGTTGTAGTACATTCTGCAAAAAGTCTTGGAAAGTGCAGCTGATGTCACATCCATTTTTAAAGGCATTCACTTTGTCTTGCATAGTCTTATACATTTTCTTGTATTTCTCAATGTCACTGTCAAAAGGTTCCAATATCATAGTAGCTTTGAGTGGTGGAAGTGGAAATCCAAATCTGCAAACAGCCTTTCCTTTTTTTTGCATGTTTGTGAGTGTTTATGAACTTGCAATTCTATCAAATTGTCTTCTGTATTCCTTTCACACTTCAAGTAGCTGTCAACAAATGCAACAATTTCCTTGTTATCATTTTCTAAGTATTTTGGAGCATTTTCAATCCAAACAATCATGTGAACATGTGGTGATCCCCTTTGTTGAAATTCAACTCTATAGAAAAAGTCCTGTATCTTGCCAATAGGATGATGATCACTCTTAAGCACAGTATTTAAAAAAGTCCGAAAACGATGATCAAAATATCTTGTACATGTAATTGGGTCTTTCTGAACTAACTTTGACTTTTCAGTCCATGTCATGCTCTGAATTTCAGAATCTGTGTACTGTTTGCCATTGTTTAAAACTCCTAGTGCTCTGATCAGATCATTCCAACGTGTATCTGCAGCAGAAAAGGACATAAACCAAGTTGGTAGACCAAGTTGTCGTATCATTGCAAAAACATATTTCTTTCTCGTTTCAAGATAAGGAGGAGAATTTCTCAATTGTTTGAAAACATAAAATCCCTCATTGTGTCTAACAATGTCACTGATTTGATCAGGATTTCTTATTTCATTTGCAGTAAAGGTTTTCCCCTTTGTTTTGCACTTCCTAAGGGCTAAATTGCATTTGTCTGTTACCTGTTTTAGTTGAATCTTTTTCAATTTGAAAAACAAATTTGGTACCGACTGTGCAGCACGTCTATCAGCACTTCGTAATTCCCACTTGGCAATATCAGCATATGAAACAGGTACTTGACGCTGATCGTTTTCTACTCTTCCTTCAGCACAAAATATTGTTGGAAATGACAAATACTCAGCCATTTGATCTTGATACAAACTAATTGGACGCTGTCCCTCTCCTGGAGCAAACGTGAAGATCTGATTCATGTCATATGAGTCACTGTCTAATAGAGTATCACGATTTCCATCCTTACCACTATCAACTTCACAGAATTCATCAGAGTCTGATCCATCTGATTGGTCATGCATTGCTGAATCTTCATTGGTGTGACCCTCTATAAATTCTCTCATTAATTCGCTTGCAGAATTGGTGACCTCATGGAACCAGTTGTCATCTATGTTTATGTTTGAATTCTTATAATATTCACTGTTTTTCATTAACCAATGTAAAGCAATCAGAACCTTTGTAGGTCGGATATTTCCATGACAATAAGAGTGCTGAAATGATAGTTTTCTTTTTAACTTCACAGGTATTGTAATATTTTCATCAAGTCTCCTTGGAAGACTATTGATTGTTGGTTGAATGTCAACTGGCACATTTACAACATTTCCTTTTAAAGAATACTGTCCTCCTCTTGGTAATTCTCTTATCTGCATAAAGGGAATTCTTAAGGATACGAGTCTTTCTTCCAATGGTAACAGATTCAATTCACTTGGTTTTTGAATCCATATCATTCCATTTGCAATAGAGAGTTTTGGAGTTCGACTTTCTTTTAAACTTGAATTGCATGTGCTGCATATCCATTCCTGCTCGTTTACAGACTTTGTATTAGTAAAATACTTACTTTTGATTTCAGCATCCAACAAAATATTATCTACATTTGAAACACTTTCCTGAAACCATGTTTGTTGGCAACATGTGCATACAAACACAGTACCCAATCTTACATTGTTGTGAAAATTGTCAACACACTCAATTGCATCAACTCCAAATTTACTTTTTCTGTATCTTTGTTTTTCAGTTTCAATATCGTCCAAATTCCCTCGTGAGTGTGCTTTTGATTGTTTTGCAGCAATATTCTCTGATGTTCTATAGTGTTCATTTTTTCTCTTTTCTTTCATCTTCAATCTCTCTTTTTCTAACTGGTTAGAATTTTGTCTCATTTGTTTTTTCTTCTTTAAATCTCTTATTTGCTCATCATGCCTATATTCTTCTTCTTGCCTTTTAATTCTCTTACTGTCCCTTTCCTTGCTTTTAAACTCTGGATCCTGTCTCTTGTTTCTCTTACTGTCCCTCTCTTTTCCTTTAAACTCTGCATTTTGTCGTTTGTTTCTCATACGGTCTCTTTCATTGTCTTTAAACTCTGGATCCTGTCTCTTGTTTCTCTTACTGTCCCTCTCTTTTCCTTTAAACTCTGCATTTTGTCGTTTGTTTCTCTTACGGTCTCTTTCATTGTCTTTAAACTCTGGATCCTGTTTCTTGCTTATTTTACTGTCCCTTTCCTTGCTTTTAATCTCTGGATCTTGTCTCTTGTTTCTCATACGGTCTCTTTCCTTGTCTTTAAACTCTGGATCTTGTCTCTTGTTTCTTTTACTGTCCCTTTCCTTGCTTTTAATCTCTGGATCTTGTCTCTTGTTTCTCATACGGTCTCTTTCCTTGTCTTTAAACTCTGGATCTTGTCTCTTGTTTCTTTTACTGTCCCTTTCCTTGCTTTTAAACTCTGAATCCTATCTCTTGTTTCTCTTATTGTCCCTTTCCTTGTCTTTAAACTCTGGATCTTGTCTCTTGTTTCTTTTACTGTCCCTTTCCTTGCTTTTAAACTCTGGATCTTGTCTCTTGTTTCTCTTATTGTCCCTTTCCTTGTCTTTGAACTCTGGATCCTGTCTCTTGTTTCTCATATACAGTACAGGCAACGCGGATCCCGGGTTTCCCGCGACCCGTCACGGTATAAACACATCGAGGTGATCGGCCAGGTGAGACAGGTATACCGCGTTCCCATCACGGTAAACTCATCATCTACCTGTCCCCGCCACGGTAAAATTATCGATGGAAGAGTATCGTATACAAGCGGGAGTTATCTCCCCGAATGACAAATAAATTGCATGTTTCTTTATATTTAATGACGATATTTAACCAGATTTTGACAGAGATTATAATCAAAATACTTGGAGTCTTTTTTAACATATTTTTTTAATTTCATAGCTATTAAATAAATTATAAAAGTATTTAATTTAATACTTGTGCAGCAATTGCAAATAAAATATTTTCGAATCCATTATCATATTTTAAAAAGGTCGTTAAATTAAAAATTATCATGAAATGATTTTATTTGCCAATAAAATTATAAATGTGTATGCAGTGTGATTGTGTTTTCTTAACAATTAATTGGTCCGCCTACATTTGTATTGTTTGTTGTTGAAGTCCATGCGTGTCAACTAATCATGAGCAAGTGATTAAAAATTAGGGCTTACTATAAAATTACCAACCCAGTATTTTTAGCACGTTCCGTTCATTTCTTACAAGGTCTTCTTTGTGTAAAGAACATTTTTTGTGAATTCACGTTTTAGTGAATTTGTGTTGCGTTACTATAGGTACATGTATGGCTCGTCGTTTGTCATTGCGCGAGAATTCCCACTTTCTAGTGCGTTACGTTTGCGACGACAATCTTTAAGTGCAAAGCCGTGTGTTCTTCAAGACTCAGTCTGACTTGAATATTCAGTGTGGAAATGAGAATGACGTTCAGTGGGGCCGGCCTGAGGAAGTCGATCGAGCTGTGGTCTTGCATACTGGATGTGAGCAGGACATGAGGGCCAAGCTGCGAGAGATGGAAGATACCGAGTGTCTACCAGCCTCTCCTTTCTCATCAAAATCTTTGCCACCTTCGAATACGCCGCATTGTAATGCGAAAAGTCAAATTAACGTATATCTCTCTGAACTGAATTATAACAAATAGAGAGTAAGGAGCCTTAGAGATACACAGAGTTTCATAAAATTATGTAATCGAAAGATATTGTGGGTATCCCATGTGGTGTACCAGCTACCTGCCGTGACGGAGGTTAGCGTTCGCTCGCGACCGAGCCTCTCTCTCTCTCTCTCTCTCTCTCTCTTAACAGAATAACTAGATAAAAAATTTTGAGAAGGAAATGTTGTTAAACCGTTCTTTTGTTCTTTCACATTTCAAAGAAATTAAGAACAGGTTTTGAAAGTTTTGCTGTTGATATTTCATGCCGATAAAAAAAACATTTCAGTAAATGTATTGATATTATTTTATGTGTGCATGTACATGTAATCTTATTGAAAGCTACTACAAATATATAAACCCGTTTCCTGTTATCGTAACCTTACCCCCCCCCCCCCCCACCGCTTTATGACTGTCGTTAACTTTATTTGACTTTAGTCCTAATTGTTTTACACAAAGGTGTGAAACCGGTGGTCGCACTGACAGGAAATCACTCTACGCTTTAACGCACAGAATACACAGGAATGAGGCAGGTAGGTAATCTGTGTAACGATTGACCAAGAAGAATTCTACATGCATATCAAACAATTTTAATAATAGTTACATCAAATAATTAATTCATTTTACTGCGTTCTTTAACCGCTAAACGTGTTGAAGACGTTCCTTCCCGCAAAAAACCTCCATAATAAACTAAACGAGAGATTAGGAAAACACACAACGAATTAAACTTTCCAAACACAGTATATCATGCATCACGAACATTGTACAAAAAACTTAACTGCTAAACATACCTCTTATTTTCTTTATTGAAAATAAAACTAATAGAACGAAACTTTATCATGGAGGAAACATGTGGTAGAGCTAGCGGGCTAATTTGATTGACAGGAGCAGCACGTGGACTCAAATTTGAAATTGCATGATGGATTCAATCACAGTGTACCATAATCTTTTATGAATACTAATTTTATGAATATTTAGTATTGGATATTAGTATATTTCACATAAGTGTACGTTAAATTACGCCTAAACGCCTCTCTCTCTCTCTCTCTCTCTCTCTCTCTCTCTCTCTCTCCTGTAAGTTGTTGTGCGATTAGACGGAGCCGTACGCGATAAAGACTTTTTCTTTTGTCGTGAATAGGTGTGAAAACCCTCAAGGGCATGTCGTTTTCTACCCTGAGTTTGTTAATCACAACATTTATACACAGAAAATGATCGTGACTTAAACTGTATATGTATACACAGGAAACGCATACTGATAACACGTTATGATTCCATGTGCTTTAACGCAGCACCAACTTTATATATGAATGATAATTTTATTACTGAATGGAAAAATAGATTTGTTAGTTGATTCCCGACATTTGTTCATTTCTCAATTTAAAACATACACATGTATTGACAGTTTACGGCGCTATGCGTGTCAACTTATAAAATGAGAAGATGAAATTGCTCTGCATTGATACGAGTTCATCTAATGAAAATATTTAATTTTAATATTGTTATAAAAACAGGATTATCAACTAATAGAAATAATAACTGAAATAAGCACGTCAAATACAAAGATATGTGTTCTTATTTACACATCACAAAATTTAACAGCGTAATAATCATGTTATGTTGTAATTCGAATGTAGTTTCCGATTTCATGAAATTCTTTTTCATAAATTTAATTTATTAATTTTATAATAATATGGATCACAATTTATTTAGAATGCAGCTGTTATGCTTAAATCTGAAGTCACACATTTGACGTGGATTTACGCGACCCGCATTGCCTGTAATGTACAGTACAGGTAAAGTAACAACAACAAGCAGCAGCAGGAATAACGGTAAATCACACCGTCGCGGTGTCATCACGGTCGCAATCCATACCGCGATCAAAAACCGCGATGGTGTATCGCGGGAACGATAAAAATACCGTGACGGTAACGCGGGCCAATACGGGATCCGCGTTGCCTGTACTGTATTCTCTCATGTAATCCTTTTTATCTTTATTGCTGTTGTTTTTAAGTGACCAGTATTGGTGCCATCAGATTTTTTGTTTGTGAGAGCAGTCGTTGTTAACTGATCTAATCTATAATATTGATGTGTACTTTGATTATTTCTAGGGAAGCTATGAATAAGTGTACGGAAAGAGACAGGCATCACTTCAAATTCAGTTGCAAATTCAATGTGCATACTTTCATACATTGCATACAGAAATCCTAATAAATCATTTAAGCAGCAACTGTGTCTCATCAGAGACTTTCCATCACATTCAGACAAACCATTTTCCCCATGAGAATGTTAGTCAAAAAAATAAAAATCATTGTCTGAATCTTTGTACAGTGCTGAACATATTGAGCCAATCATTATTAAAACGTACCTAGATAATCCCAATGCTTGTTGCAGACATTCATGTAGAGTTTGAATTTGAGTCCTCTTATCATCTGTAACTAATAAGCCAAACAATGTATCAAACTTATCAACCATGTGGTGATTTTCACCAGAATCAATATGAATTGGTAATTCATCAAACATCAGTAATCTACTTTTAAGTTTTCCAACACTCTGAAGATTCTTAACAACCGTGTTGTACAAATTATCTCCCTTGAGCAGAGTCTGATCTAAAAAGGAACTAATAAATGAAAAATTTTCATATGAATTTGACAACATCATAAGTGAATTGCATGTACGCTGATTACCTCTTGAAAATGATGAAAACCTCATGCTTCCCTGATGGAAAGATCCACACACCACATTATCTGAATTCTGATGCATACCATTACCTTGCAGTGCATGTGTTGTTTCATTTGGTATATTGTTCATTACAAATGGTGTAATATTCTGAGTTGTAATCTGAGAGATATTCTGAGTAAGCAACTGAGAGGAATTCTGAGTAATCATTTGAGGCAACTTTTGAGGCAACATTTGAGGCATAGTTTGAGTCAAAGTGGTCTCAGGGAGAGCCGCAGAGACCACTGTCACAGGGGTGGTAGAGATCACCCCTGCCGGTACAGATGTCATAGGTATTAGGACGTGGCCTACACCCAGAGGCACAGACAGTTGGACGTGGCCAACATCTGTGGGGTACTTGTCACCCACATCTGCCTTACATGTATTCTTTTTTACAGCAGCTTTCTTCCAGCTCTTCTTACTAGGCATTCTGTGATCTACAAAAAATATAACAATGTTATAATTTATACTAAATAATAAGGATCAGCATAGCCTTCACTTGATTCTAACACACTTTCTAAAAATAATAACGCTGTCATCACTGACACCTTCAGATTAGAGAGCAGTTGTTGGAAACTACAATGCAGATAGTTTTAAAAATATTTACTTATTTAAAGTTTGTAGCACAAATCAAATTTAGGAAAGCAGAAAGTTGAAAAAAATTAAACCCGAAAGTAAATTCAAAATTACAGGGAACACATATGACAACATTCATTTAAAGAGGTCACTTGTGTGGCACAGAGCGTCTGCTCTAAAGACACAAACTAAGGAGTTGATCCTTAGTTCGTTGATTCCTATCCCACAGTGGGATGTGGAGACTGGTCCTTTGGACAAGACCGTAACAACAGAGGTCCTGTGTCTCTGAAAGTGCTGGCATGAAAAAGATCCCTCACTGCTCAATGGCCCCGAGTGCCAAGTATAGGACAAACTTTGTAGATCTCCACCTGCAGGTACTGGCGTCTTATATGAGTAAGAAATTCAGAGGGTTGTTAAATAACATACAATCAATCATTTTAAGAGAGACGCAAGTTACATGCAATTTGTATACCATTTTCACACAAGATTTACCTTGAACATGTGTCACACATTTCAAGAAATTATATGTACCGTATAAATGTATACAACATTTACTGGCATAGCTTTGTGCAATAATCCAAATTACATATCTAACCATTATGGTATTTCATAAAATTTTATAGAATTTTTTTTGTTTATCATGTTTATCGAGGACTGTGAGTACATTGGTATTGTGGTTAACCTGCAGTCAAAATTATAAGAGCAACCCTTTAAGCCATTTCAAGTTTTTCTATGTTATGCCACCACATGCATCTTTATTTTTTCATAACTCGTATGAGAAATTACAAAGTCAGTATTCTTAAAATTTGGCTATTTTGGTCAAAACCTTTTAATTCTGCCATTTCCTCTAAATATTCCTCTAACATGTGTTATAATTTGGTAGCATTAAATACCTTGAAATTTCTTTAAAATAAAAGATTAAGAATGCTCTCTACACTGCACACTAAAGAGTTTTGATTCTAAGCTATTTTCCTGCAGTTAGAGTGATCTGCCCTTAGATCTAAATTATAAAAAATAGAAATTTGCAATATATTACTAAATTTGTAACTAATTCAAGTATTCCTAACATTTTAAAAGGCCATGATAAATTGACTGAACCAGTTATTCACATGAATTCTCTCTATTGAAGTATTTAACAGTGATTTCTTTTCACTGATACTGTGTTGTCTTTGAACATTTTTTCTGGGGGTAAATGCCACATACCATACAGTTAAAATTAGATAACTAAGCTCAATATTAACTCCTTTATACAATATATTTTTCTCGATGTCCAAAAAAATTGTGCGAGAGGGTCTTTAAATCAATTCCTTTGAATTACATTACTTTTATGAGCATCTAAGATGAATTGTAACTCATAAATATGCAAGGAAAAAGTTGGTAAATTAAAGTTTGAAAAATTTTGCGACAGATACACACACTTGTGTAATACAGTACACCCTCTTCATCACAACTATTTGCAAATGTGTGTAATCCATAGTAACTACATTTGTCTTTTTAACCTTAGACCATCAGAATGATTTTATATTTTGTTTTTATTTAAAAGGCTCAGGAATTTCCGAATTTAGGTATCTTAATTCTGATGCAAGGGATGTCTACAAAAGAAGAAAATAATAATAAAACATTGTTTTATTTATTTCAATTTGCATTTGAAACAAGATTACCAATAGTATGGTTGTTTACAAACAAATCCACAACACGTGCTATCTAAATACTTGACCAAATGATTATCGTGTTTATTTATAGCTTACATTTAATTTGGAGACAGTGCTAGATAACAAGTAAATTTACATATCAAGCACGGTCTGCAATTAAAATGTAACAATAAAGTAAAATAATATTTAGTTAATGTTTATTATATTCATTTGCCATTTCTTCATAAGCAAATATATACATATGCAATGAGTTGTCAATAACCAGAGAGGCAAAGTTGGTTTTTTTTTACACAATTTAGTTGAATAAATGGAATAAAAATCTTGTAATAGGTTTCATTCTTTAAGGAACTTATTTCTTATGCGCATTTAAAAGGCATAAATCTTTGGACAATTGCCAGAAACATGCTGAACAAAAACAAAAACTGTTGTCATTAGTTAGTCTCTCAGTATTCTAATTTACTATATTTTTTTCCCCAAATTTTATGTTGCTATTTTTATGCAATTCAAAAGGAAGGGTGCTAGTTTTGCAGAAAAAAAATCAGTGCACTGTAGGGTGTATTTATTTTGGCAGAGATAAGGACATGACACTGGAAAGAATTACGTGGCGGCGTCAAAAATTGGCATGGGTCCGCGATATGCCAGTTTGCTTAGATTGAACATACGAACAACCAACATTACCGGAGTACTGTATGGTAAAACGCAAAATTTGTTAAAGTAATATATTCAAAAAAGCTTTTGTAAACACATATTGGTAATAAAGTATGTAATGTTTACCTCACTGTCAAGTAAGACGAATTTATCAAATTGGTTGAATAATGATTGATGAAATATGGGGAAGGGGGTTTGTTTACTTTTACAAATTTGGCAATCAACGGGAAATAACTCTTGCTAGAATCATATTGTATACTACGTCCATTATCCTCTCTTAACTACTAATTTTCGTTGATTACGAAATCACCAAGTGTTAGATGCACATCGTTAAGTAAGTTTTGAAACCAAATATGTCATCGGAGCAATTACTGACAATAAAAAAGTGCTTACTTTGCCTTCTGCATTTCCGTCAAGATTTGGTTGTATTCTGGGACAAAGCAAACTAGATCGCTGTACTTCTCGTGGTCCTGAAACACTGCGTTGAAGTACTTGTTGTTGTTTCTTGACAACTTGATAGGGGACACATTGTGAATGTATCCCATAATTTCCGATGGTTCTTCCTCAACTCTTGCTTTCTTCGCGGCAGACATTTTAGCGGGAATAATAGCGTCTACAGGAAGTCCACAAACATGGGTTAACGCATGCGTAAAGATTTAACGAGTTATCGTTCTTCGTTCTGTGCATCAGCTTGTCTTTAACCCCCCCCCCCCCCGCCCTGTTCCTGTTCCTAATGGTATATTCAAATTTTTTTTTTTAATTTTTTTTTACTAAAGGACGGTTTAATATTTGCACAACTTTTGTTAGGAGGTTTTGTGATCTTGTTAAATTGATGTTGAGATTTTTATATTGTAAACAATATATAGAATGGAAATTATATAATTAGATATAATGCAAAATATTACAAATTGGAGCAGTATTGTATACTTTGAAAGACCTATGACTTTAACTTTTCAATATTTCAAGTTTTTGAGAAGAAGATTTTTAAAGATTTTCTCTATATATTCCTATGTAAAAATTGATCCCCCTCTTGTGACCCCTCCCTACCCCCGGGGACCATGATTTAAACAAACTTGAATCTTCACTACCTGAGGATGCTTCCATTTTAATTTGAGCTTTCCTGGCCTAATAGTTTTTGAGGAGAAGATTTTTAAAGATTCTCTCTATATATTCCTGTGTAAAACTTGACCCCCCTCTTGTGGCCCCACCCTACCCCCAGGGACTATGATTTGAACAAACTTGAATCTCCACTACCTGAGGATGCTTCCATTTTAATTTGAGCTTTTCTGGCCTAATAGTTTTTGAGAAAAAGATTTTTAAAAATTTTCTTTATATATTCCTATGTAAAACTTGATCCCCCTCTTGTGACCCCTCCCTACCCCCGGGGACCATGATTTGAACAAACTTGAATCTACACTACCTGAGGATGCTTCCATTTTAATTTGAGCTTTTCAGGCCTAATAGTTTTTGAGAAGAAGATTTGTAAAGATTTTCTCTATATATTCCTATTTAAAACTCGATCCCCCTCTTGTGGCCCCTTCCTACCCCCGGGGACCATGATTTGAACAAACTTGAATATTCACTACCTAAGGATGCCTCCACAAAAGTTTAAGCTTTACAGGCCGAATAGTTTTTGAGAAGAAGATTTTTGAAAAATACCAACAAAGTTTCAATAATTCTCAATTATCTCCCCTTTAAAGAGGGTGTGGCCCTTCATTTGAACAAACTTGAATCCCCTTCACCTAGTGGTGCTTTGTGCCAAATTTGGTTGAAATCTGCCCTCTGGTTCTTGAGAAGAAGATGAAAATGTGAAAAGTTTACGACGACAACGACAACGACGACGACAACGACGACAGACAACGGACAAATTGTGATCAGAAAAGCTCACTTGAGCCTTTGGCTCAGGTGAGCTAAAAAAAAAATTAAAAAAAACAACAACAACCATTTATTAAGTTATTAAAATCAAAAGGACACGGACGGATGGCTTCAAGTTGAATCCCAGGTATATGTAAAAAAAAAATGACAGTTATTTTCAATTGGGGCTTTACTTTCCAGACAGGAACTACATTTTGTTGGTTATTTCTATTTTGACGAATTAAAGTCATAGGGGCAGCTGTTGGACCAATATGAAAGAAATCCTTACCTCAGTCATCCTTTTGACTTTCACAGGTAAGACTAATTATTGACTTACATGTATATAGGTAAGAATACCAATTCTGTGATGTATATCTGCTTTATTACTTCCAGACCTCGTGAGAGGGTGAAAAACTGAAAAGTACAATAATAATACAAGTCAGAATTTGTCTAATATAACAATTTCCAAAAATATGGCAGTAATTAAGCTGTGACAATACTGAATGTTATATGACTAAACTTTACCCGACGACATATACACAGATAAATGTGTGACTAGAACATGTTAGCTAAACAGGCCTATGCCTATCCTATGTTGCGAACACGCGCTTACACAAAACAACGCAGTTGCAGAATTTAAACAAAGTAAGAGATATTGCATGACATCGTTAGATACACAAGATCATAATGGACATAAATTGACATGAATAAAATAAAACTTACTCCTTAGATAGGCCGAATTCCGCAAAATGATGCCAAAAACAGCAGGCCAAGCTCATGGCTGCCATTACCGAAAAAAACAAAAAACCAAACCGGACGGAACATATTATTCCGTTTGGAGAGCAGCACACCCCCCCCCCCCCCTCTGATTTCTACCAGAAATCGCTTAGCTCACAAAAATATACAAGATAGAATTAACTCTGCATTACATACTTCTGTAAATACATAATTCGATGCTACATATACTGAGCTAACTTCATGTCGCGTTACACAAGTCTTGACTTAACAAATCTCAATTTAAAAGTACACAAAATGTCAATCAGTCTCCAAAAGGGTTATGAGTCGGGTGACTGGTCTCACATAAGTGACACGTTTATTGTCCTTAAAAACTGCAACTTCAGCTTTGCGGACCTTTCCGTCTTGGCTAGAGAATGTTCTTTGTATGATACCAGTGGGCCACTCGTTCCGCGGGGAATCATCTTCAATCAATAGAACTAAGTCTCCGTATTTCAAATCCACAGCATGGCCCTGCCACTTCCTGCGATATTGTAGGTTATGGAGGTATTCAGTTTTCCATCTATGCCAGAATTCATCTGCCATCACTTGCACGCGTTTCCAGGTAGATTTTAAGGCATCCTTGGAACCAAATGAAGGGAAAGGTTTAACATCATGTTTTGTCTTCATTGTCAACAGCATCGATGGGGTAAGTAGAGTAGGTGCTTCCGGATCACTAGAAACATCTGTTAATGGTCTATTGTTAACAATAGCACACACTTCTGCCATCAATGTGGTCAGTACATCATGTGTGATGTCTCTTTGCTGGTGATCAAGTAACATGGCATTCAAAACTCTTTTTGAAACACCGATGAGTCTCTCCCATGCTCCTCCCATGTGTGCAGCGTGAGGAGGGTTGAATTTCCACACAATCCGGGAATCCGACAGGAACTTGGAAACAGGACCATTCTCAATGAATTCTGCATTGATGGAGAGATCGCTTACAGCGCCGACGAAGTTCGTTCCCCTGTCGGAGCGAAATTGTGTGACTTGACCACGAATTGCAATAAAACGTCTCAATGCATTTATGAATGCAGCACTGGTAAGTTCATCGATGACCTCAATATGAATAGCCCGAGTTACAAGGCAGGTAAACAATATCGCCCAACATTTCTGATTTGAACTTCCACCCCTTGTTTTACGATGCACAACTGGCCATGGGCCAAAAGTGTCAACTCCCACATACGAAAATGGGGATCACGGTTCACAACGATCCTCTGGAAGATCCGCCATATGTTGACATCTTGGCTGTCCCCGAAGTTTACGACATACAACGCAAGTCCTTATCACTGAAGTGGTCATCCGTTTTGAATTCACTACCCAGAATCCGGCAGAACGTACAGCTCCCTCTGTAAAAAGTCTACCTTGATGGAATACCTTCTAAAGTAAATGACGTATGATGAGATAACTAACATGATGGTTCTTTGGTAGGATAATAGGGTTGCGCATGTTATCGTTTAGCACATCGACAGACACATTGTTCAACCGTCCACCAACACGTAACAGTCCATCTGCACCAATTTTTGGGCATAAAGTTCTGATAGTACTAGAATGTGGAATGTCCAGGCAGTTTTCAATGCATCGAAATTCTGTGCTGAATACATCTCTCTGAACTGACGCAATGATTGAACGTTCACTCTCCTTCAAGAGTTCCGAATCACTGGGACTATCAGGTAAGTTGTCAATGCTTTTCTGAGACTGTCGAATCATAAATTTCAGACGGGCGACTGCACGTATAAGCCTGTCCCACTTGGAAAATCTAGTGAACCTCTCAGAGAATACTTCTGTCTGACAAGTTGGTGGCTTTGTCTCATGATTTGACTGTGCTACATCTATTATGTCTGTCTTGTTGCTAATTAACACTGGGCGAGTTTCCACATCACACTCTGGGTCCACTAATTCAAAGTGTTCAATTGGAGCACTGAGCGGGCTGGTTGGTCCACATATCCAGCTTGTATCTTGTAGCATAGAAGGGTGTACAGGCCTGGTGGCAACGTCTGCTGGATTAAGTTCAGATTGAACAAACTTCCATTGGGTTGGCATACTGAAGAGACGAATGCATGCCACTCTGTTTCCCACGTACACATAGAATCTACGACTTTCGTTTGAGATATAGCCAAGTACTATCTGACTGTCCGAAAAGAAATGAAAGTCCTGTGGTGGGATGTTCAGCTGATCTCTTACAATCTCGGCAATTTCGGTTGCTAAAACCGCCGCACACAGCTCGAGCCGAGGGATAGTGTGTCCATGGGCGGGGGCAACCTTGGCTTTTCCAAGCAAGAAACTGATGGTTGACGTGTCATTTTCCTGAAGTTTGAGATATGCCACAGCAGCAATAATGTCCTTCGATGCATCACAGAACACAAGCACTTCATGTCTGGTGGCATTGACAAAGGAACTGCTGTAACTCCTCGGCACACAAAAGCTTTCCAGGTGACTCAGGGAATCAACCCATGATGACCATTCATCATGCAGAAATGCAGGCAACGGTTCATCCCAGTCCGTATTTGTCGTCACAGACATCATCTCTCGTAACAGTAACTTGCCTCTGATGACGACAGGCTGGTCAAAGCCAATTGGGTCATATACACTGTTAATAGTAGACAACAAGCCTCGTCTAGTGTATGCTTTTTGTACTGTGTTGACTTTAAAGGTAAATTCATCCGTCTCTGTGTTCCATAACAATCCCAAGCTGCGTTGTACTGGAAGGGTATTCGACCCAAAGTCAAGGTTTTTCAAGTTCTTTGCCAGGTCTTCTGGGGCAAATGAATCTAACACTCTCCTGCTATTGGAGCAAACCTTGTGAAGCCGAATGTTTCCGCCATCTTGTAGTGCTTCTTTGGTACGATGCACAAGACTAATGGCCTCCTCTTCAGTTGCGCAGGATAAAAGGCCATCATCCACATATAAGTTGTTACATACTAAATCCCTCACATCTTCTGGGGATCCCTCAACTGCCCTCCTGAGACCAAACGTTGCCACGGCCGGTGACGGGCTATTGCCGAAAACGTGAACCGTCATCTGAAAGTCCACCAATGGCTGGTCTAAGTCACTGTCCATGTGCCACAGGAATCGTAAGTAACGACGCTGGTCTTCTGGGACCTTGAAACTGTGAAACATCTGCTCAACGTCCATGGTGTCTGCTATCTTTTCTCTTCGGAATCTTAGCAAGACACCAAGCAGGCTGTTGCACAAATCTGGACCTTGAAACAAAACACTCTTCAAGGACACATCTTGAAACTTGGCAGATGAGTCGAATACAATACGCACACTGTCTGGTTTCTTGGGATGATACACTGCAAACATAGGTAGGTACCACCGCTCCACTGACATAGGTAACTCAGGTGCTAACTCAGCATGCTGGTTCATGAGTAGTCTCTCCATGAATTCCTTAACTTGTTCATATTTGAGGTGATTACATCTCAAGCTAATGTCCAATGATCTTGCTCTTCGAAGAGCAAGTGACCTGTTGTCAGGTAAGACAGGTCTACAATGGCGAAAGGGTAACGGAGCTTGCCACTTGACATCAGACGTTCTTTGGAAACCAGCATCCATGATATGTAGGAACTTACGATCTTCTATCGATAACCCTGGTTTCTCATCCCCTGGTATACGTTGAAAGATAGGCTCCTCTTCCACAATAAATTCGCTTTCACAGGGCTGTAAATGCGTGGATCTTCCATTCATGAGAATTGAAGTCTTATTAACACTTATCACATCTTGTTGATGCACTTTGCCCAGGCACACATCTCCTATGATGACCCAACCAAGGGGTAACTTCTGGCCATAAGGAAGTCCCTCTTCTCCAACACGTTGATCCAATACGTGGTGTGCAGTGACTAGATCCCTTCCGATCAGGAGTTCAATTTCAGCACCGTCATCAAGATCCGGTATGAAGGGTGCAATGTCACGAAGGTGCGTATAGTTATCTGCCACTGCAGGAGACGGTATTTCATGCCGATTGTTCGGAATGTCATTACACTCTATTAAACAAGGTAAACTTAGAGTACATGATCCATCAAACGATTGGACGAAATATCCAGATGCCTTGCGTCCTGAGGAAACAAACTTTCCGGCACATGAAGATAAAACATATTCAGTTTGCCCACCACACTCCCTAAAGGCATCAAAAAAGGCGGATGTGGCTAACGATTTGTTGCTCTGGTCATCAATCATGCAGTACACCTTGCGCGCACGGTATTGTTCACCAACCGGGTACACATATACTGGCACAATCTTTGCACACGACTTGCTGGTGCTGTACTTAGTTCCACATACTTCAGTACAGTAGGTGCCTAAATGGAGACTCTCCCCCTCGTGATTCACTCTAGGCTGCCCCCCCCCCCCCTCATGCTCAATTCTGGACTCAGGTTCAGGGCGAAGGATTGTAACATGCTCTGTAGATCCACACATGTCACATTTCACACTTTCTTTACAGTTTTTACGAAGATGACGTCTTGAGCCACAGCACTTCAAACAGTAGCCGTTCTTGAAAAGGTAGTCCTTGCGTTCCTTAAACGTTTTTCCGCGGAATTTCATACAGTCTTTAAGCGAATGACTTGAACTAGTTCCATGGATGGGGCATTTCACACTGACAATGTTAGAGTTCACATCTGTCGTAACATCCGTCTTGTTAGCTGACACAGCAATTTGACGGTAAGCATTGCGTAGTCCACTCTTGCTTCTCTGCTGAGCTGGGTGTGTGTTTCCATGGCCAGTATGGGTAGAGGAACTCTCAAACAGAAGACTAGGATCGTTGCGCACACGGGCAAGATCACTCAGAAATTTCGTAAACACAGAGAATGGTACTTGCGAAACATGATTGTTCGTCTTATATCTGTCACATTCTGAAGCCCACTTTTCACGGAAACGCTTTGGCAGTTTACGAACAAATTCGTTGATGCCACTGGATGTGTCATAGTATGAAAATGCGGTGCTAAACACAGGATCGCCCTTCACTGATTCCACTTCTGCAGCTAGATCAGACAAGTCCAAAAATTTCTTGCGGTCACCATCTGAAAGAGCAGAAAAACCGCTAATGCGCTGTTTAAGTGACAGTTCAATAGTCTCTGCACTACCATATTCACGGTCTAGACGCTCCCATATATTATTGACTGCTTTCTCTGGGTTCCGAGAATTTGTTGCTCGGATATTTTCAGCTGTGATTTTGGACTCTGGTCCAAGGTGATTCACTAACAGGTCCAAGTGTTCCAGAGTTGTTGCACTGATTTCACTCATGACATTCATGAAACTGTATTTCCATGTCAGGTATCGACCGGAATCATCATTAATGTTCCAGAGTCTCCTAGGCAGTAACTGGTTCTTGGCAACTAATTTTGCCAAGTCGGCGGCCTCAGTCGGATTCTGCTTCGGAGTGGATAAAACGACACTTGGTTTTGTATCATCGGTCTTATTTTCTGTTGCACACAAGGAGGGCTTGGTACATGTATGTGTAGGTTTTTGAGGAAGAGGTTTGTCATTATCATGTTCATGAACGTTCACTTCAGGAGGAACATCTGGAGGGGGGGTACAATCATCTCTGTTATCATCCATATAACGAAGCACATGAAACTTGGATGACACAGGGGGTTTGTAACTGCTATGATCACTCTCTACGGATTTTGTTGTAGACTGGGAAAGGTCCAACACTTTACAAATAGCACTCAACCCGGATTCAGCTTCTTCCAGTTCACGCTTCACCGTCAACAAATTTCTGCTGGCTTTCAAGGCAGCTTCCTGTTTGATGAGCTCAGCCTCCTCGGCAGCATACTTCAAACGTGCTTTTGCTTTCTCAACATTGGCAGAATGTTGCATCCAGACAGCAGTAAGTTGACTTGATCCTGATTTTCCCGATATGACTGACGGAACAAGCGATGGGGCCTTGGATGATTCCATCTTCGGCAGTGCAGACCGCAACTGATTGAGGAAGGCTGCTGTCTTGTCACATAGAGATGAGCGGACTAGTCTGTGAGAGGCCTCTTCATTTGAACTCTCCACGGTTCTGTGACCCCTTAAATAACTAACATACTTGTCACTAAGAAGCTCGTAATACTCCAAGTGCTTATGGATATTATCAATGATACTTTGGCCCTGCGCTAAGTCCACATGTTTTGTATTGGCAATGATAGAGTCAATGTTTCTTTTAATGTCTAACAACTTTGATGTAAAGTTTGAAACACTTTGTTTTTATTGCTGAAATCCAAAATCAGTCATCTTCCTAGTCTGGCGAAGATCCATATGATATAGCCTGAATTAAAGGATTTTTCACTGTGATGAATATCTGCTTTATTACTTCCAGACCTCGTGAGAGGGTGAAAAACTGAAAAGTACAATAATAATACAAGTCAGAATTTGTCTAATATAACAATTTCCAAAAATATGGCAGTAATTAAGCTGTGACAATACTGAATGTTATATGACTAAACTTTACCCGACGACATATACACAGATAAATGTGTGACTAGAACATGCTAGCTAAACAGGCCTATGCCTATCCTATGTTGCGAACACGCGCTTACACGAAACAACGCAGTTGCAGAATTTAAACAAAGTAAGAGATATTGCATGACATCGTTAGATACACAAGATCATAATGGACATAAATTGACATGAATAAAATAAAACTTACTCCTTAGATAGGCCGAATTCCGCAAAATGATGCTAACAAAAACAGCAGGCCAAGCTCATGGCTGCCATTACCGAAAAAAACAAAAAACCAAACCGGACGGAACATATTATTCCGTTTGGAGAGCAGCACACAATTCATTAACGAATTCATTGTGTTATAATAATATTTTATGAGAACGTGTAGATTCTGTATTCTATGGTTGGTGGCATAAAGTTTGTGGATTTGTTAAAACTGTATTTTGCATATAGGGAGAAAGTACTTAACGATGTATAAGTCGACTTAATGAAAAAAAAAATTGTGGCGAAACACAGTATCATACAGTGTTATAAAAAGTAAAATCATGACATGAACTTAAGGAAACAGATAAATTCATAATTAATACTTAGACAGTTTAAAGTATAGCAGATTAAAGCAACAGTAAAACAAGATAACTTACGACGGGTAATTGTTTTTCTAACATGTTCCATAGCATATCTTAAATAAATATTTTTAATAGTTTACACATCAGAGTGATCACAAATCAACAGTATTTAGAGAAGAGGAATGTGTCCAAAAACTGCTTAAAGCAATATGAACTGCAATTTTCATGTTAAATACTTCTTTTTTTACGAAAAGGTGTGTTTCTTCTAAAATGACAAAAAATTGCTGTAAGCTGTATTTTTGTGGGAAAAGCCGTTAATTAAGAAGCCTTTATTGGAGCAAAATTGAATTATTGTCGTCCTGTACAACAATTGATTTGCTATATATTCTTTAGAAGAGAAATCTTTCCTCTGACAAAAATTAATGAATTTTTCAAACTTTATTCACAATAAAAGTGTAAGTTACATGCAGACCTTTCAAACTAACAGGTTTCTGCGGCAAAATAAAATTCTAAAAAATACAGCTCATATTGCTTGAATGAATTTGGAAAGAAAACAAACTACTATATCCAAGTAATTTTAACCTAATCCAAATGAGACATACATCTATAAGATATATAGATTAGTAAGGTTGAGATATATGTTTGATAGTGATTTTAATAAATATATTATGATTTCAAAACCGAACAATAGAGATTGTTATGCATGATTTTAATAGACCAAGACCACTTAATGTCACTCGGAGATGAATATTCCACACATCAAAGTTTGTCAGTGATTCATCATAAAGAACCGTGGAACATTTTGTTTATTGCTTGCAATTTCATGACAGTCACAAGGCATATATTTGTTAATTTCATTTAATTACAAAAGTTCTAGATTGAAACGATGGCTGTTGATACCATCTCCGGTGATTTGTAATGTTTTTTTAATTTGATTTATTGACTTTAGTATGATTATTTTAACTTTTATGTTGTTTGTGTTTTGTTTTTGTTTTTTTATGATAAAACAAGATATTTTATCATAAGGCAAAATATTTAAATCTCTATCCCCCCCCCTATCTCTCTCATTAGGACACGTAGGTTACATGTCAATCACACATACATTGTTTCCCTGACCCAACCATAAACCAACACCAATTATACCAAAGCATCACACATAATTAGAGCCCGATGTCTGCGTACGCGGGGACACTCTGACCACCTGGACAAGATGAAAACGTCCTACAAAATACCGTTTGTTATGAAGCACCTGTCTCTACTTGTAGGTGTTTTGTTCTTTCCTTGCTCTTGTCATCGCATCGAAAGATCTGTGAGTCTTGTGTTTATCCTTTTTTCAAATTTGATTCTTTTATTTGGCGGTTTGTGTATCTATATTCATTGATTTGTTTATATAGGGACTTCTGCATACTTACGTAACGCACACTTTTAATCGCCCATCTTCGCAAGCCAAGGGTTTCTGATCCGCACCGCGGATCAGAAACCCTTGGCTAGTGAAGATGTCAATCGCCATACATTGAATTTGCAAAATCTAATTAATCAGTAAAAGAACTTTTAGTTTCTTGACCACGTAACCATCTATTCAAGTTGTAAAATACATTTTAAAAAAATTATGAAATATTATTATTTTCTAAAATTATTTTATTATATATAAATTATTATTATCATGAATTAATAAAAAAAAAGTCGAAATTATTATTGCTTGAGTGACTATTGCTGTTTGTTTTTATGCTTTTTATGCTGTTTGTTTTTATGCTTTTTATGCTGAACAATTTTGTTTTCAGACTAGTTGTGCTCAAAAGTACCAGGTAATTCCAAATCATTCTGCGTGTTTACAAAAGACTGCCATTGCTACTGATTCCGGTAAAGTCTGTTTGTATGTCTGTCTGTCTCTCCTTCTCTCTTTCCCTCTCTTTCTGTCAACTTTTTGTGTGTGTATACAGATATATCGAGAAAAGATAAAGAAATCAAGAACTGTAACTCTTACAAATTATGTTGATGACTCTTCTTACCTGCAGGTATTTCTGATGAGGACAAAAATGTAATAGTCAGTAAACATAACGAGTACAGATCAGGTGTAAACCCACCTGCTGTTGCCATGGCAAAAATGATGAGTAAGAGTCAAACAAAGCCCAAACCGTTAAAATCGAACATAATTTGTAATACTTGGAATTGTAAGTTTGCCCCATTAAATTGTCAACTACTAGTTTAAAAATTTTGTACATCTACATTCATTGTAAATACCTTTACATATTAACTTATATCAAGGTGGTTCGTACAATTTTAATTTAAGTCTTGGGATGATGAAATAGCCATGATCGCTCAGAAGTACGCTGACGCCTGTAAGGGTCTCGTTCATGATGGCGGTCGACAGCGGAGTATTCCGGGTGAGTGAATCGAACGCAACTTTCCGTTTCGTGTTGCCTACTCGGAATGAGTAAATCGAATGCAGTTTCCCTTGTAATGCTATTAGTATAAAGCTGATCATTTTATCGTGAGAAAACAAAATAGACGGTTTATATGTTACTTAATGTTGTCAAATTTTAATGATGATATTATGATTGTTAATGATTTAATCAACGAAGGCACTAGTACTGTTCTGTTTAGTTTCTTTTGACATCTGATTGCATGTCGAGAAAAGACAAAGTTGTTATAATCATATTAAGTCTATTCAATTGAAAACGTTACCAGTTTTAAAGATATTAGGCTTTGTCGATTACACTTATTCATTCAGACACAAAAATACAATTAAGTGGTTTGACACGTATACATTATAAGCTCAGCTAAAGGACAAGTTATGTTACAGACGTTAATGTATTAAACATGGTTTGGAAGAGCATTGATCTTCATCCTTTCTACATCAAGGTCGTTTCTCTGTGGGTCAGAATCTAGCCAGTGCGGGCTACGCTCTGGACTGGGCAGGCGTGATCAAGCTGTGGTATGATGAGGTCAAGGACTTCACCCTGGGGGGAAACAATGACTTAAAGAAAGTGGGCCACTACACCCAGGTATAATAGATATGTGTATGTTTATAATAGAAGGACTGGGTGCATTGTGAAGACAGAATTGCCAAACCTATTGCAAGCAGCAGCGTTTAATGAACACTTTAAACCTAATGCCAATGAATGCATTGCAATGTGTTTTTGTCTACTCGGAACCTGCTATGCTAGGTTATAAATTGATCAATGACATTAAAACTTATTATGCTACACAGATAGTAGAATCGAAAATAGTAAAATTTATCAAAGTGGCATTGAGTGAATTTTTTTCCATTTACACAATATATATACAAGATACATGATGAGAATAGAAATCATTGCACTTTTGCTATACCAATTACATCATTTATTAAAAAAAACCAGTTACGTAACCATTTTGCGAAATCATATTTCATAATATTAAAATTAGCTAAATAAATAATTATATTAGTTTGTCAAGTTATTTAATTTAAACGAAGACGATGGCTTACCTTTATAATTTGATTAAGCATCCACATATAACTTACTTGTAGTAACAATTATGGTCTATTTCTAGGTTGTCTGGGCGACCTCCATAAAAATAGGTTGTGGGTTTGCCGTCTGTGGTTCAACGAGGAGTTACGTGTGTAATTACGGACCCGGGTCAGTAACCTCAACACAAACTTATAAGTTCCGGCGTTATCTCTGCCCATAATATTGTTTTTCTGTGTGGTTGTCTGTCTTCATGCTTTGATGGCAATGATATTTACACGTTGTGTAGCTCGAACTGTCAAGTCGTATAAAAAAAGTCTAAACATTCGGTACATATAATTCAATAACCATATCCTTTTATTTCTTACACAGTGTACGTACTGCTTGTCCATTTGTACGTATTTTCTTAAATAATTCGATCTAAAACATCTCTTTTGTTTACCAAATTCTCATATGACGGCAATAATTGTCTGCTAAAAAAACACTTTTCTCACACATACAGCATTAATTTTCTTTCTACCAGAAAAAAATTACTCCCATTGTAGGCATCTTAAAAAAAATTCTATGATACACTGCTCCCCACCCCTCTGCTTTTAGTTGAAAATAGTTATACATGTAGTCAATTTTGTCCCAAAGTTACATGTATTCTGTAGACATGATTATTTTCTTTACTGTCTCATACCTTCATAGCAGCGCTAGCGTCCAAATATTGCTTGTGCGTCTGATAGTTTGATTATATATCATTTACTCTATCAATGAAAAAAATATATAATTTATTTCCCAAAATCGTTTTATAGTTTGACAGTTTATCCCAGATACATGTAGCAATACAGGTTAGCACTATCTTTGTTTTGTAAAAGTATATGTATGAACATTATTAGAGAGCAGGCGATGATAAATGTAAATTGTTTCGTTTTTATTCATGGTATATTTTATACATTAAAAAAGAAACAGCTAAATTCTTCTGGTTTTGCAGAGGTAATCTGGACATAAATAACCCGTATGAATCGGGATCGTCATGCAGCAAATGTCCAAACAGCTGTGATGATAATCTATGTGGTAAGATATTACGTAAATTACACATTAGAAACGCAACGTAAATTAATTTTCTTGTGTAAATCTTTCACTTCTTTGCCCCACCTTTAACTAACAATATGAACAGTGATATATCTTTTTACTAACACACATATTTAATCAAGTATTAATTTTAAGGAGGTTGGATGGTCAACAAATTAAAGATCAAATCTTTCTTGAAATTTTGAATATGATTTTTTTCTAAGCCATCAAGTATTTTTTGTAAAGAGAAATTCCAAATATTTTACTTTTTAAAAAAATTAATATATTTCCGATAATTATCATACAAAGCTCTTCCTCTAAAGGAGATCTGTATACTAGCCTAAAAACGGCCTCGACTATCCAGCTCTCTTAGGGCTTTAGATGAATTATTGATTAGAAATTTCAGTTTAACTGATTTAGAACAAAACAATTACCTTTCGAAATGATAATTAAAATAAATATTATGCGCCAGGATCCTGCTTAAGGTAGTAAGGGACACCGCCATATTGTGACGTACATGTACTTCCTATCGAAATAAACAATAAAATCAATTAAGTATAATTTTTAATCATTCTCTTTCTATACACTGTCCAGATTATCTGTTTTGAAACGCCCCCTCTACCGCTTCAGGTTTCAATATACATCCCAAAATAAATCAAAGTACTGAAGTACCGACGAGAGTTGATTTTATCGATTATCATTTATTTCTTGCGTGGCAATTAGTTTCTAGTCTGTATTTGAATTACGCACTTTTTTATAATATGAATTTTAATTAGACTTTTCAGACAAGAATTTAGAAAACCCCATATGAATCATGTTGTGTAATATTTAAAGATAGATTTCAAACCATGTATTAGTAATCGAAACAATTCTAAAAATTGTATGGATCCAAGCACTATTGATATTAAACTCCAGTTTCGTTCAACCAGACGCTCACCTGCCTCCGTTAATCTCCGCCAAGCAAGAGAGTCTCTCTGTTTGTCGGAGATTTACGGAGACAGCCGAGCTTTTTGTTGAACGAGACTATATTGTAAATTCTGGCGTAGGAATACATGAGACTACATAAATATCTAAATTGTTCGTATTGTATAAAATCTTACTAGTTTCAAAGTGTTTATAGATAATTTTCCTTGAAAAACAATGCTTCAGCATACATTAAATCGAATTTTTAAATTATATTCAAGAACTAAGACTTGTCAGCGGTGATGATTTGTGCTTAGGTCCAGACACTGTTTCACTTTCGGTTTGCAAGAGTGACTGCATAGGAGAGTTGACTAAAATCAACTCCCAAAAATCTACAGGGTTTTTGCATTGCATCAGTCATCAATAAGCCAGGATAAAAACGTTGAAAAATTGCGCGAGGTATCCCGAGTACCTCCGAATGGAGAAAAGATATAAATATTTCCCATTATAAATATCCGTAAGAAATTTTTTTTCGTTCCTGTGAAATTTTATGAGTGAAAAGTGATAACTTGTCAAATAAGATGTCTTGGATATTTTCCATTTCATTGATTTCAACTGTAATTCTTTCACTGGTATGTGTATTTTTATTAAATTCATCAAAAAATGACGGAAGCAATAACTCGGGACAGACTTAAACAATTGTTACATATCAGCGTAGCGTTACGGGTTAGAGCGTTAACTACAGTGTAATAAGCTGTAAGTCATGAGTTCGAATCCCACTGGGGCTTTTATAGTTTTTAAAGCACATTTTTGGGTCAAATTATGTAACATTTGAAAATTCTAAAACAGTGAATTATGCATTATGATTACAATGTACGTTAATACAAATTAATATCGACAGGTGTCCCATACCACCTTAAATTGAGTGTTAACTATATCTGGACTATTTATAGATTGTCAAGGCAAGGCATGTGAGAATGGAGGAACTATGGACTTTAATGCGTGCGCATGCACCTGTAAACCACCGACCACTACTTATGTCGGTCCGTCCTGCCAATGTAAGTACAGACTGAGTAAGAAATTACAAATCTCGCGCCACGTGAGATTTCGTCAGATATTGAACTTCCGGAAACAAGCGGCCATAATTCAGCGGCGTGTTATCTGAATTTTATTTTAATTCTGCAATACTAAATTGTACCTAATTGCTTTATACGTACATGTACGTGCCTGTTTATATTTTTTTTTAAGTGTCTGACCATATTCTTGATATCCTAGGGCTATTGGCTTCTGTCAGTGTACACGTAGAGAATGCAAATTGCTTTTGATATTTATATTCCATGTTCAATTTCTTTTTAATGTAAAAAAAACATTACCTAAATACATTAGATATACAAGCTCAAATATTATGATTTATAGGTTTATAAAAAAAAATATATGGGCAATTTAAACTGGACGGAACCAAAGGCAATAATTTCCTTGAATACTAGCATGACGTATTATTTCCATAATCAACTCTGTAATGATAATGATAAGTTTATCGTTGTTGTTCTTTTTTCAGTGAACTGTACCGGTCAAAAGGACCGTTCCTACATCTGCGGCCCACAGTTCACCCCAGCAATGTGTGACAGGTTCACTAATGTCCCCCAGGACTGTCCAACCATCATGACCATGTGTAAAGTGTGCCCATGTAAGTCATTCACAAACACTTTTATATTAAATTTTTGTAATTATACATCATACATGTATGCACCGAAGTAAGTCCTTGATAAACGCTTTTGTATTACAACACACTTGTATATATATACTGTAAACTAACTTTTAAGGTGGTATGGGACACCTCAATATTGTGACGTAATTACTATCGGAACAATAAAATCAAGTATAATTATATGAATATTACTTTTTCCGAAATTGTTACCTTACAGCTTATAGCACAATTGGTTATAGCGTTATCTACGAATCTGTAAGTCACGAGTTCGATTACCGCTGGGGCTTTTATAGTTTTTAACTTTCTAAAAAAAATTGAAAACTTATTTCTTGGTCAAATATTGTGAAATTAGAAAATTATAAAACTGTGAAAGTATATTGATATTTGTGTTCTTTTGTCCACATTAATATCGACAGGTGTCCCATATATATCACCTTCAACGCGTGCAAGAATTTAACGCGACGTTCTCAAGTATCTCGTCATTGCAAAATAATTCTCACCGCGACAGTGATATTTGTTTTATGGAACGATCTTGAATAGAATGGAAGCTTTTTTAATAAGGTTTTATAAGTTTTGGTATGGAATGGTTACGGTGATACTGTATGGTTTTATGACACGCTCTGGTATAGAATTGTGGCAGTAAGAGTACAATTTGTTAACAGATGCTGGGATCGGATTCGCGGACCCTGGCGGGGGACAAGAAACAGTCAAGTCAAATACACGGTTATCGATCTTAACAACGATGATTATATTGATATCACTTCGATTAATTTTCTTAAAATGAATGTAATTTTTTTTATGTTTGTTCATATCATGTTATGTTTTTGTGCCAGACATGTTTGTGTGAAATATTAACTGATACAGTTTTTTTAAGGGGGCGTGGGAGGGGGGTCATTCTAAATATCTCTGGACCACATTTGTCAAGATTCATCGGTAAAAGAAGCAATGGGATAAAATTAAAGAATAATTAATAATAATAAAAACCCAACAGATTCTTACTCTTACACCATAAATCCTGATTCTAAGGGGGGAGGGGGGGGGGTTATCTCACAATTTTATAGAGGCCCCCTTGTTCACCAAAACTATGTGCATAATGCACCTAATTTGTCTGCTTACAGACAGTTAACAGTAGAAATCATAAATAGGTATTGCATCAACTTTGACCCAAACTTGTACCCAAAACACATGGTCCCTGGTAAATAGGGTCATGACCTTTTAAAGATTTTTTTTTTGCTTTGTTTGTGTAGTTTTATGAGAGGATTAAAATGTTGAAATCTTTACGACCGACACACAAAATCGAACATCTGTTGGTCGGGTCGCCTTTAAATCTTTATGTCACTTTACTTTTCAATGCAACGTCATGTATCTGTATAAATGTATATTATGACAATAAAGAAAGAGCAGTCATTATCGTTCTGCTTATATTTAGCCAATGTTTAAACGTCCTTATATTTTTCTGTCCCAGTTACATGGTTTTGTCCACATTCGAAACATACAATCAAACGGAATGCTATTTTTCGTTGGACTTTTTTTCGGTATAGTGTAGCCTCAAAACATGGCTTGCTATTCAACCCTGAATGAAATATTTAAACTATTAAACAACGCCATTTTTGTTTACATTCAAGAATCGCAGTTACACGTAACATCTAAAATATCTCAAAGGTATTAATTAATATTAATTAGTTCTATATCAGATGTAAGTGTTTACAGTTTACTTCAGGAAATAGAGTTGTCGAACTTTGCCTAAATCCATTTTTTTTTAGACGTGAGATAATAAACAAATTGATTTTTCTCAGCCTTTTATTGCAATGAGTATTGATTTTATAAATAAAAATACATGTATATGTAAAAACACTAACAAAATAAGTATCAATGAAACTATAAACAATTTATGCAAGATCATGTATTAATACAATTAATTTTGATAATAAAATTTGTTTCGTAAAAATTATGGTTTTACATTTCATGATATTAGTTGCTTGGTTTCAAGAAGCTACCGATAAACAATACAGTTCCGGTCGAATTTTCTCTGATCAGAAAAAGGAAGGGGTGGTCCGCTTTAAACACCATGGGTTCTAGTGGCATGCACATAAACCTCATCATCACTGCTGTAGCAGCGGCGGCTTCCGTGCCCTCCTCGTTGACCTCAACAAACGCTTTGTGAATGACGTCAGATACATGAGTGCCATCTGGCGGGTTTTCCATCATGGCGCCGAAGTCGGCATTTCTGAAAAAGATATCGGTGATTCCCATCCCACCAAGAACTTTATCCAGTTGAAACGAGCTTTCTAGTTTGAATTTCGGTATGGAGACAATGACATCCTCGCTGTACATTTCCTTTGTTAGTTCCCGAAACGTGTCAGCCGACAAGCTTGATTCCAATGACGACAATCCGTCAACCTTGTTCGGAAGAATGATTAGCATACTCAGTTCTCCCCCTTTGTATGGAAGATCCAGAATTTGGCAATCCAGTGATTTGGACATACCAATTAGCCACTTTTCCTTTTCCATATTCATCATTTCAACCATGCCCGACTCTGTCTCGGATATTCGAAATGGTTCGCTCTTTGTATTCGAGGCCTTGAATGCTTTTTCCCAATCCCCTTTGAAGTAAATAGCATTGGTTAAAACAATTAACGAAAGGGAGTTAATCCCTCCCTCTGGAATCAAATCCTTGATTTTATTGTTGGTCTGGTCCTCAACCCAGGTGTTGATTCGAGTTCTCGACCCTTCCGGGTTTCCCACAAAATCTAACAATTCAATTTCACTGTTGTAATAGTCCAGCGATTCCTTTTTATACGACTCTTTAATCTCCAGTCTGAGTTTGGAAAATATCCGGTTGGCTATGGCGAGCTTTGTCCCGTCCTTAGACTTTCCCGTCAGGGTGGCGTGTAACTTTTGATACGCCTGGTGCGGGTTAGGAACTCCCGCTACTCCCAATACCTGTTTTATCTGCTCCTCGGATTCCCCTTTTGCGCCCAACATCGTTAACATAAGAGCCGCCGATACACTGTAGGGTGACATAAACAGATTCCCACCCCCTTCGCACAGAACTTGATAGAGTTTAAAAGAGAAGTCTGTGACTGCACTCTCCATGACTGATTTTGTAAATATCCAGTTGAAATTAGAAAATCTTGTAGAGCTGATAAATTATATCACTTCCTGTCTCTTTCCGTGTTTATCTCCGTTCTGGCGTGATTCCGTGGGATTATGCGGATTATGCGGATTTCACAATCTGCACAGATCGTCTGCCACTTTATAGTGTGCAATAAAGCATATTTTTTTTTACCTGTGTTGCTCGATAAACATGTGATACCTGCACTACCTGGTCATCCCTCACTATGTTATTTATAGTCCTCCCTCTTGTTTACAATTTTCATCCATTTTGACCTGTAGATGGGGCTCCCCACAGGGTTTCCGTATACAAGCTCTCTATACGTGTATAACACGTTTAAGGGCTCAGTACTGTACAGCGTTGGTATTTTAAACAGTATGCAATAAAAAAGAATTTATAATGTAGTTAATCATGATAAGTTCTTTGCCAAAGTAGCCTATGTGAAACAAAGAAGATTGCAGCTAACGATATTTGGTTGCACCGTATAAACTCAATTGTTTTGTAAAGAAAAAAAACTACAGTATCGACAGCTAAAAATGAACTTTGAACTCAACAAATGCAATTATACATACATATATTTACGATAGTCTAGACTGAGAGGCATACACATGTGCAGCTCAACATGTAGTGATAACATATATACATATGTAATAGCATATACGCTTGCATCTATTTGTTTAATATATAATACTTAATTATATCAAAAAAAGAGATCTACTTTAAAACATGTACTTTTACAGTTTTAGCTCTTACATGTATTTATCTCACGCCATTGTTTTTATCCTTAAAAAAAAAATCCTCAAAATTTTAGCGCCCACTTTTATTCGTATAGACATAGACTTCTGATTAACTAAACATGTGTAATGTTCTGTAATTTGCAATAATGTTTAATGTATTTAAAAGAATATATTTACATTTTCAACTGTCTTTGTCTGTGATAACATTACAAATCAATTTTGAACCCTAAAACCGAATAACATCAAAAAATATGAGTGACACAAAATGGGCGTGTCTTATAGCAAAACTGAAAAACGGTATTGGCTGCACGGCGCGCGTAGTAATACATTGCATGTGCTAAATAAAAAAAGTAGTGGTTTTGAAATGTTTTCTTTTCGCACACAAAATGAATGAAAATTAAAATGAGCATGTAAAGGTTACCATTCAAAATAAAATTTATAGAAAAATATCTTAATATGCAATTTAAATATTTTATATAAACGGCTCGTCTGCTGATGAATAGATTTCTTATAATGATCGTCTGCTGATCACTTCATTTTTTATTTCGATCGAATGCAGCCACCATGAACGACCATATATCAGATGCGGTAAAATATGGCGATTTTGAAGTATTTAGTGGGGATAATTATGAAGCCCCCCTGCCAGAATTAAAATTAGGTTTTGATTCTGATTTTGACAATTTTCTATCCGAAATGGTCGTTTCGGATTTCGATATAACATTAACCCAACAGACATTTGCCGATTTGAAAAAATCCGATGATCCCGGGTTGCCAGCCCCAGAAACGCCAACAAGTACTCGTTTTGCCAAGCTTTCCGACGACGAAATTAAAGGATTTCAGGAACTCACACAATCAAAGGCTACAAAACAAAGCACCAAATGGGGTTTAAAGATTCTTACAGGTACGCTTCTTTTTTTTTTAAAAAAGTGAATATTAGTAAGCAGCAATTAAACGCAAACAAAAACAGCCCATATTATGCAGTTACAGTTTTTTCTCAAATAACTGTCAAAACATGGATATCATTGTGCGTTTTCTATTACAGATTGGCATATTGAAACGTTTGGAGTTCCTCTAGATCTGGCTGAGATTTGCGAGGAGGATCTGGCGAAAAAACTCAGTCGCTTTTACTGTGAAGCAAAACCCCAAAACCCGAAAAAGGAGCATACCTCCGAATATCATAAAAATACCATGAAAGCAATCAGAGCCGCCATAAACAGGCATTTATCCGACATCGGTCGAAATATAGACATTGTAAACGATAAAGCATTAATTCAAAACTGCAAATAAAAGTTTGACCGGTCTCATGAAGCATAGAATGGTCACTGGAACTTCTCGCCCTACAACTCATAAGGAGATCATTCACAAATCAGATTTACAGAAAATTTCTGCTTACCTGGAGAGTGCATATTCTTCTCCAGTCAATCTGCGACTTGCAATGTGGTACATCATCGCGATACATTTTGTGTCTCGTGGTCTTGAATTCCATCATCAGCTTCGGGTAGATTCCTTCGATTTCAAAGTTGACGAAGAAGGCTCCATATATGCTTGTTTGAAGCATGAAACAAAACAAAAAAAACTATCAAGGTGGCATTCACAAACTTGAAGCACTGAACGACAAAAGAATGTATGAAACTGGAAACGAAACTTGTCCTGTGAAGTTGTTGAAGTTCTTCTTGTCTAAAACGGACCCAAATGCGTCTCATCTTTTCAATAAATGCGTTAAAGATGCCATTTCATGTGTAATTTCCGGCCAACAATCACAGAATCTTCAAATCGTTCCCTATAATTCTGAAAATTCCAACTTACCTGTCAAAAATGAACTTAATTGTTCCACCATGTCCGACTCGAGCATTAAATCTGGAGTTTTGAATAACTCCCGCTTTGAGAACTGTTCCATTACCATCAAGTACAATCTCGACTGAGGTGTAGATCGACCGCCTTACCGCGCAGGAGGAAAGTACCTTCCGTTATCACGAAATAAACACTCTAGTTATTTACTATTTTGCAACTACACACATTTTTTTTAAAAAATCAAATGATATTTGATTTGATATTTTGTTGTATCGACTTAATAAATTTGCAAATTTGACTCTTCAATACATGTCTGTGAGTTTTAATGTACAACACACGTGTGATGCAAGTGTCAAATGACGTATTCCTGGGGCGCCAGTGGGGTTTGCATAATTATACGAATTAAAACAACGGTAAAAATGTTATAATTATTAGATCTTTAATCGTGCACATTAGAAATAATATAAATATAAGTAATAAGGAATCATTCTTTGAATATTATGAGGTGATAATTTCGGTCGGAGCGTGGTCAAATCTATCATAAAGCCCTTCGGACTTTATTTGATTTGACCACGCCCCAACCGAAATTATCACCTCATAATACTCAAAGAATGATTCCTTATTCCTTATAAAAATTATGTACGAAAAAAATTTAAAACACTATGTACAATCAATTAATTGTGCTAGTTTCGTTAATTTCTTAATTGTTGTTGTTGTTTTTTGTTTTTGTTTTGTTCATTGTTTTTGGTGGGGGGGGGGGTGTCTTTTTATCTCTTTGTTTTGGAAGGGGGGGAGGGTTTAAAAAATAAGGCAAGCTTTTTTTTATATAAAGCAATTGAAGGGGGGTGGGGGTAGGGTTTAAAAAAATAAGACAAGATTTTTTTTTAGGGGGGGGGGTTGGTTTTTTTTTTTTTGGGGTACATTCTATGCTCAAATAATTTTAGAGTAAACATCTGCTAATTAAAGCAAGCATATGCATATTTGTTTTAAAGAAACAAATTCCAAAATTCCTCAGAAATTTATACTCAAGACACAGAAATTGAATTCATGAGTCATGATCATCGTTACATAAAAACTTGAAATCCTAAAGAAAGTTACGAATGTAATATCAAATTTTAAACACCTGCTTCATATGACTTACAAATATTTTAGTTTAAAATTAATGGAATACATCTTAAAGAAGTAAAACCTGGGACCAGTGCTTACATGTATATGATGCAAAGTGCAAGATTTTTATATGCTAATGTCTAAATGAAAGTTTTAAATATTATTAATAAATACCTAAAATTAAGAATATATATTATACTATATAGATAACAGAGAGAGAGAGAGAGAGAGAGAGAGAGAGAGAGAGAGAGAGAGAGAGAGAGGAAATGACTTTATAATAAACATTATATCAACAATTTTTAAAAATTACCTATTAATAATATATACAATGTAAATATTGATTTTAAATTTTAAGAAATGCGTTTATTCATTCGAGAGAAACACAAACTAGCATTATTATCTACACCAGTAAGGACAGCGGATTTCATGGCACAAAATATTCGACATTATATTGGTGAATGTATTACAGTTATTGCTGAAGATTTTGTAATTTCCAAATTGTATATGATAATTCTTCGCACACTTGACTATGCAGTCAACAGAAAGATAAGAGAACCCAGCTGGAACCGCCAAATATGCCGACGGACAACTCTCAGAAAACATAGGATAACACCGGTACTCGATCCGCGTACCATTGAGTCCAAATTCCAGTAGCACGTTTTCGTATGACAGATAAGAATGCGACATATCTATCTCCGGAACTTGAAGAGCTCTTCGTTTTCTTCCGTTTACTGGGGGACTTAGAGCCATGTTTATAACAGTTTTCAGCAAACACTCACACCTCACAGCCTACTCAATATTCAGGGTCATGAACCCTGGGGAGCATTCATTATTGTCCCCAAGAGAGACAACTCTTGAAAACATGCATTAACTATAGTCCGTTTCTTAAAGGGGCATGGTCACGATTTTGGTCAAAAATTATTTTTTCGATTTTAATGTTTACAATGCTTCAGTAAGGCATTTTTAATAGGCAACCAAAATTTGAGTGTCATTTGATGAGTTATAAGCGAGTTACAAAGCTTACAATTCTTCGCTATGTAAACAAAGCGTTTGTTTACATTTTGAATGTTGAAGTAAAAATTCCAGTTTTAGACCCAAAATAAAGGTATTAATCGTTAGGGACTGTTTATTTATGCTTTAAATGAATAATAAGATAGACAAACCAGCTTTAAAAAGATTTTTACTGGTATATTGAACCTAGGTAAACAAAAACAGGGCACGATCCTTGTTTACATGGCGAAGAATTGTGAGTTCTGTATCTTGCTTAAAGCTCAATGACTGGCACCCAAATTTTATTTGGTAATTAGAAATGCATTCCTAAAGCATTGCAAATAATAAAAACAGAAGAAAAAAAATTTGACCAAAATCGTGACCATGCCCATTTAATCTTATTAAAATAAATAAATTGATAAAAGTTTTCAAAGTATTTTAATTATAAATAAATTAATACATATAACAATGAGTAAAAGGCATGAAAAAGGCATGAAAGAAGTACATTTATTCATCAAATATAGTAGGCGGTACATGTACCTGGTGAATATTAAATGTATATTGCTTGTAGGTACATGTACATAAATCTTCACAACTACATTCAATTAATACACTGTGTTATGTAAACTGAAAAAAAATACACAGGTTGTAAGTCTAGAGATCATTTTTAAAATGAATTTTCTTAAAATGAAAAATAAATTAATGAAATTGCATATATCATTCTAAAAAAATCATTATACTAATAGGCACGAAGTTCAACATAAATAAAGTGATACATTAGATGAATAGGATATAATGTACAGCAATTTAAGATTTAGATGTCATTTTTCATATGAAAGGTAATTAAAACTCCATAACATTTAAACAATGAAAAGAATGTGTTTTATTGGTGTAAGTTTCATTCAAATGTTGCTTTTTTTATTAATAATATCATTTATGATCACATCGAATCAGTTTACCTTCTTTTCTATGAATCATTTTCTCAAAGAAGTGTTATTTTCATACTTTATATTATTTTTAAACAAACATAAGACTCGAGCTTTGTTTACATAACAATAAATTCTTACCCCTGTATCTCTTTCATAACTTGACTTCTAACATTCAAATTATGGTCAATAATTCAAAATGTGCAAGTATATCATTTTATGCATAAAGAAATTGAAATCAAAATTTTGATCTAAAATCGTGTCCAAGTCCCTATAAAAAAAATTGTATAAAATAGTAAGGCTAAATTCCAATTTAAAAAAAATAGCTGTTTCCAAAAATGTTACATGTATATGAATATGTTATATAAAAATATATGTTAGAGGGATGGGTAGGAAAAATACAAATTAAGTGCACTCGATAAAAAGTTTGCTGGTATTCATTATGTGAACACAATTCATCCAGTAACATGTAAAGTTATGCAACATAAATAAGAATGTTATGAATGATGTGTATAGAACAAATTCTTCTGTGGTTGGCTCCATAAATCTTGAAAAGATGGTGTGAGTTGGTAAAAAGGCAGAATAAGGTTCCATTCTAATCCTCATGCATTCCATTCAAGAAATATTCATTAATGTCATGGTCTGGAAACTAAAATAGAATAAACATAAAGTGTTAAGAGAATTACATGTAATTTTGCAATCATTGTGCATGCACTCATCAAATACTTACATGTATATATTCAATGACGTTATTTATGGAATATGCAATTACTAACAATGTAATCTTTTCTAATATTGTACATACATGTATTACGTCATTTTGCCACTAATTTTAAACCCAGCTGACAGTTCCTTTTTGTTATATATAGAGCGTCAAAAGATAGTTGCATCATGTGCATGTACTTTCAGTAATTTTAAAAGCCGTAAAAACATTTCAGTACTACAAAACACTTTGAATTTGTCAAATGATTTTACAAATGTAATATGTACTAATACACCAGTAAGTCACAAGTGATATATACTTTTTAAAGCAGTACAATGTATCACTTATAAGACAACATCAGGAAACCTGGCTCAGTCAAGTCTGCACACACATGATAAATGTAATGAATGTGTAACTTCAATGGTGTAACTTCAAAGATATTTAGATATCCAGTGGACAGAAAGATATTAAATATATTAAACAAAGATCAAAGTCACAAACACTTATGTAACACTTATGTAACATATGATTGTCTGTATGAGTTTCAACTATCAACATTCTATGTACATTAAAATATGATTGCGTCAATAACAAAAACTAATCTGAAAAACATATTTCCAGCATAAGAAATTCATGGGTTTTCTGCAAATCCCATTTTCTCAGAGAGTGTAAAACACATCTCTTAAAGTTTATAATATTTTCAAACTCCTGGTATTCCTTTCAGAGGTTCCCACCCCTTAAAATACAGATGATCAAGCATATTTGCAACAAGATGCCCATATAAAACTTTCCCTTTTACACAAGTCATTGTAGCTATTTAGATGACCTTGCTTAGCTTTCAATCATCTTAAACCAAATATATCTACATATAGAAAGACAAGTTGTAAGTTTATTACATGACAAAGAAGTACTTTCTGGGCTTCAGCAGACATGACTGGGTCATTAGCAATATCAAATTGACAATATTTTCTATATTCACGATCTTCAGATCATCTGGAAGCCGCAGGTAAATCTGTAGATTAGAAGAAAAAAGATACACTAGCTATCATTACAAAGCTAAATGCTGTCATTATCAAAACAAAAGGGTGTGTCCTAGATTACACTTTTTTATGGGCACATGCAGTATCTGAGACATGGTCAAAACATTACCATGATAACAGCTATAACAACTCATTAAGTGGGAAATGACATATAACTATACAATTTGTTATGGCTTTTCATACTCTGAGTCTCTCTCTCTCTCTCTCTCTCTCTCTCTCTCTCTCTCTCTCTCTCTCTCTCTCTCTCTCTCTCTCTCTCTCTCTCTCTCAACATCTTTGTCAGCAATATTTCTAGTGCAATGTGGCATTATTGAAATATACATATGTATATATGGTTCAATCATGGAAGCAAGATAATCAATAACAATTACATGTACATGTTCACTGTAAATACTCTCTCTCTCTGAGTCTATCTCTCTCTCATACTCTCAATCGTATAATGTTATATTTACATAACAAATGCAGACCCTTGATTCATAAACACTCTCATCGTTAATAGATAAATAAGACATAAAGTTAACAGTTTGAATGAGATACAGATATCAAAACCACATGTACAGTGTATACATTGTACGTGTCGAGGAAATTCTGTATGGAAATGACTGAAAGCATGATTGATACAAACTCAATATTGTAGGAAAAGCATACAATATTTTTTAACGTATGCTACATAACAATATGTGTAAAAACTGACTATAATACACTTGCATACACATTTCATACTAAAACATGTCTTTCAAGTCACATTTCATCAACGACCATTAATTATCGACATTTTTGTAACATGTGTACTAGACTTAATGCATTGTAGGCTTTTAAAAGAGTTTTTGAGTAGTTTAACAATGTAAGTAAGTATGTTCTTACCGACGAATGACTACTCCTTAGCACGTTTTAGATTGTTGACAAAATCGAGGATTGGTGTTCAGACTGTTTCATGCTGAACAAAATTTAACGAGATAAGGCTAATCACCCCTAACTTCGACTTCACATTAATAAACAATTCTTCTGCAACTTTAAATAATTTAAAAGCTTGCCAATATAAGAAACAAAAACTTTTACTTACTTTTTCCATTTAAACTCCTCTCTCGATTTTCACGAGTATGAGACTGGTCTCGTTAAAATCCCGAGATATACGAAGTTTTGACTTTCTCGGGTTTTTTCATTCTTTCGTGAATATAGAAACCAGAAAGGTTCCGATTATGCTAATAAGGCTGTGAGGTGTGACTGCAAGTATGTCGTTCCTATATAAAACGGTTTTGTTGATACTGAAAGAAAAAATTAAAATGTTGAATCATTTCAAAAGTTTAATAGGTACTGAGTCGGCCTTTATTACATGCATATAGTTTTGCATTTTCCAAATATCTAGCAGTATCTTAAGATAACCTTAAGTAATTCACAGCGCAAAAGATACTGACAGGACTAAAATCTACACAATCCAGTTTTATCCAGTTTATCGATTGGTCGAAACCAGAAAAATCACGGAGTGAATGAAGTACTAATAATCATTAATATGATATCAGACTCAAATAACCATTATAAAAGACGACTTGGCTATTTCTTTTATCGAACGTACTGAAGTGCATTAACACTAATATAGTTAACTCTACCTACTTTTTGCGATTAATTTAATAATCTGTTAAAGGAAATATGTAAATATAAACAATAAAATGTTTTCCTTGATGATTCAGGCAGGTTCTGAAGGTAACGATCATTGCAGAAAAAATATACACAACCCTCTAAAAAAACCTTAAAATGTCACCTCGTTCATTATATTTATGATTATCAATTCACTCAGTTATAGACATCCCACCCGAGACTTATTTGACCGAACTGACTATATATACATGTATATTAAGATTTTCGACCCCGCCTACCCTCACCTCTTCTTAGCTGCAGAACTGTAGCTCTCCGGGAAAAAAAATATTGACACATCGGAGAGCTACAGGGCCACCCTTTGAAAAAAATTATATTTATTGCGCAGAAAAACGTGCGCTAGTTTTGGACTGATTTACCTTATTCATACGCAAATTCTGTGAAAACAATTAGAACCATTAAATTCTTCATGCAATTTACTACTGTCATGCGCTACAGTTCTGCAGCTAACCTCTTCCGTGCCTGCAGTCGGTTCTCAGCACCCGTGAGACAGGTGTGCTATGAAGGAGTCTGATGACAAGTAAAAAGACGCACAGACGATACAGAGTCTGTAAATACATAAGTAAGACTTACATAATGTATAATAACATCCGAACACAGTGCTGAATAATTAGGCCAGTATTGAAGGCGACGTTTTTTTTTTAAATTCAGATCTGTCTAAGAAGTAGATACTGAAAAATATAGTAAAATGCTGTTTGATAGACTCTTGATTAGAGTTATATAAAACCACATTTGTTTATAATCATTCTAATATCTTTCACCATTAAACTTAAGCTTTGAAGATAAACGTCCTGTTGGAGAAATTGTCGCTAAGGTAGTATTCCATACAGGATATATAGGAGATCTTGAAGGATTTTTTTTTTATAAATCCTACGTACCAAAAATCTTTACATGAATGAGCGAACTTAACTGTAGCAGAAGATACTACATGTAGTAAGAAGAAAGCTTACCTTCATATTTCTGAAGGAACATATAAAAGTCACTAATTATTTAACGTTTTCAAGTCCACAATAAAATAAAAAGATGGTGATGGATCAGCGGTATTTGACCCCAGTTCTATTTCCATTAACAGTTGAGCAATCAATGAGGCGTTAAATTCACGTTTTTTATGACAAATTTGAAGATGGATACTCCTAAATGGGTTTCCAGGTCATTAGGATCACAAAATGACCTATTGCGATTGTTAAGGGGAAGGTCCGTCGTCGTGTGTCGTCATGTCTGCGTTAATGATTGATCTTAGAACCATTTAACGAGGCCGGGTCTAATTTGTTCTGCCCTAGATTTTTGGATGAAACTTTTTACATGAATTTCTACTGATATAATTATTATTTAAAGATTAAAAATAAGACATTTACCACACGGTTTGTTTAGGGGGTCATCTCAAAGTTTGTTAATTATTACACTGTAACATAGGAATGTATCAATTTTGCATATTTTTTTTTTTACATTTTTTCAAAACTTCTGCCTTAGGGATTTCTTTTTCTGTTCTACATATTAAGAGCATGTCTACGAGAAAACCATGCAAAAGGTGGTGGGAGCAAGGTTCTCTGATCAACTTCATATTTTGTGTGTAACAGTGTGCATCTATATGAATTAATTTGCCACAAAATTTTTTTTGATGTGGTCAGTCTAAACTTGGTTCTGCAGCACTGTTACTAAAAATAGCATTTTGACCCTTTTAAGAATAAAATTTTGTATAATTTACCAAATTAATGTTAAGAATTCTGAGTTTAGTTTAAATATGAATTCAAAAAGTCATTTAGAGTTAACACTAACAAGGTACACTTGTGTAATTCATTTTGTCAGAATTCCCATATATTCTTTCTGTTAAGTGCAGATAGGTCACGAATCTGGCATGTTTCCAACTTTTTGTAAAATTGTGAAAATATACATTTTTTAAATGCTTAAAAGTCAGAAAATGGCACTTTAAATTCACTAAATCTGTTTTTAGTTATAAGAGGACATTTATCTTTACAATATATCAAAAATCTGTCTTTGGACTCTCAATAATATTGCAAATATATTGTCTTAAAGTTGGACATTTTTCTACTTTTAAAACTCTCCAGAATCTGTAGTTTGGCATAAGCTTTACATTGTAACATGTATATTATGAGGAAAAAACCAGACATATTTGTGAGCCAAACAATATTTTACTGAACTGAAGGATTGCTTCAACACATTTCAGTTTTTTTTTTAAATCAATGCCATTAAAACACGAGAAATCATGGGAAAATGGGAATTTGAATATACATGTAAGCTGAATTGGACTTATTTGCCAGTGCTACACATTCACTGGCGTCGGAAGCAAATTGAAAGTGGGGGGGCTAGACTAATTCTTAGAAATATTGGGAATACCTATACTTCAAAAAAAATCTTACCTACCAAAATGTTTTTCCCCAAATCATGAAATTCCTAATTCGGGAAGGGGGGGGGGCTGAACCCTCTATGATGCTATGTTCATAATGTTTGGGTCTAACTTTGCAAAAAAAAGTGGGGAGGGGTGCTAAGTCCCCCCTAGCCCCCCCCCCCCCCCCTGGTTCCGACGCCTATGACATTAAGACAAGCAGAGTGCCCATTAGATACACAAATGAATAATTACAGGGGCAAAACTACAAAATTCAAAGTACTTAAATACTTAAAGCCGGGCTCTTTTGGTGTGTAATTTTACATATTTTTTACCACAGATTGACAATCTCTCCTCCCTCTCTCTCTCTCTCTCTCTCTCTCTCTCTCTCTCTCTCTCTCTCTCTCTCTCTCTCTCTCTGTGCATGTATTATGTATTGATCGTTTCATTTTTTATACTTGAACTAGTGATTTTTTAATTCAGGAAGTAGGACCAAATTTCAAAGCCCCCCCCCCCCCCCCCCAAAAAAAAAAAAAAAAAACAAATAAAAAACAACCAAAAACCAAACAAAAAAAACCCCCAAAACAAGCAAACAAACAAAAACAAAAAACAAAAGGATCACCTCCATGAAAAAAAAAATGATTAAACATATCTTTGTTGAATTTAACAGAATGTTTTTAAAAATGTGGAAGTGGTGTGGTATCAATTGCCAATGAATGTCCATCCCATTAAAATATCATAGAATAAGGTAGATTTAGTAATTATTTTTGTCCGACAGTATAAAGGATTGAACTTTTATTGTTTGAGGGGTAGAGGGACCCAATATCAAGCCTGAATTATGCTTAAAATTAGTAAATAGCAGCAGAATATCAGCGTAGTATAATATAGAGACACATTTTATTAGCATTTCATTTTTTCAATTTTTTTAATCACAAGACAATAAGAGAGTGTAAAAATTTTGACTTTTTTATTAGACTGCTTCATAACTCTGGGACCAGGTTTTCTTATGATGGGTTATAATTAAATAACATCCCAAAATAACAATCCCACAAAAACAAGTTATGATGTCTATTTTAATATTTGGGATAACTTTTTTATACCGGTAGTTTATGTTTATATTCATATGTGGTTTTCGCAGGTTGAGATCCCCTGGGGAAAGGGTAACCTAACACCTCATTGTTTCCTTTACAACTATATTTTAATTTTAAGAAAAGGTACAAACTTTAATTTTTTCAAAGAGGAGATCAATTGCTAATAAAGAGGTAGGGAGTAGACCTCTCTAATAATTTCAGATGTACTTACTGTGTTACATTCTCAAGAACTTAAAAAACCCTGGCTCCCTCCCCGTCATTTCAAGATTCCATGAAGTCTAACCTTAACATCTAAAGGGTAATTTTTAGATGGCCAGTGAAATGTACACGTACATGTAGAAATGTGATGTCTATTGCAACAGACTCCGATGATAACGATGAAAAATTGGACGAGGCATTCCTTGTGAATTCCGAATTATTTCAACATAGAGAGAATAATCTTAGCGTGACCAGGCTATGCTCAGGTCTTACTTCATTATAAATTAAATCTTTTTAAGAAATCAGTTCTCGTTTTTGTGGATTTTTTCGAGTAAAATATGATAATCTGTGAATGAGATTATCTTGGAAAATTTCCCCTTCATCTATTTTAATTGTACTTCTATCACAAGTTTGTATATTTTAATTAAAATTCGTCCAAATGTGCTGCTTAATTGGGACAGAAAATAGCAGTTTATAGACTAGATACAAGTCTCCATCAAACTTCAATATGTATGTGATATAGTGAATAACACTAACAAGATGGGGCAATTTTTGTGCAATTAAAATCATTCAATATCATAACATATATTAACAACACTCACAGCATTTCTCAATACTTACACATGTAGCCTGAACTTGAACTTGTATAGCTTTGTCAACATTCTGACTAGTTTACCTTCTCTACCGAAGAGCGCAACAGGGGAGACAATTCTAACAGTAGTAATGAAATGCAAATGTAATGAATAAGAATTCTATGAGAAACAATGATATCCACTAATTTTTTTTTAATTAAAGCAAAATAGGGTGGGGTTTTTTTCATGTTTAATTACAAATATTGACTTCAGTGGATTAAAATCACTTGTAACATAAAATTTCAAAAACCAAAAATTTTTTATTTTATTTGAAAATGGTATGTTTTTGTTAATTTATTACTTTTTAGTCCTTGAGAGTCCAAAGATGGATTTTATATATTTGTAACATTACATCAAACAGTTTCTTATTAACACAAAATTAAAAAAAATAATGTGCCATTTTCTGAGAAATTCTTTCTGAAAAATTGACAAAAATGTATAATTATCATTTCTTGGCATCCTGCCAACATTTACACCCTTGGGACTTCATGGTGTAAATAGATATATGAAAAAAAATATGCAACGATTAAAGGTTTGAACTTCCTCTTTAAGAATATAGTCTTATTTTTTTTCAAACATTGTTTATACATTTTGTAATTAATTACTGAATATGACAATTTTTCTCTTAACTTTTCTAGATTTTAGAGGATAATTAACCAGAATGCAATACTGGCCGTTACTATAAATAGAAACATCCAGTGCAAAAACAAACATCATATATCTGACTCTAGATGGCTATCCTTTAAACCTATGATAAAATTCTGTTCATTCTTGAGACTTGCTGCCGCAGCTTTTTTCCATATTTGCATGGTTTTCTCGTAGACATGCTCTTTAAAAAGGTATTGCTAAAAGGCACCAAATGATCAAATAAAAAAAAAACCCTTTTACCTTCTGGTTTATTCCAGGGGTCTCAAAGTTGATTTTTGTATGCCCAATTTCCCAGATTTGTCAGATAATGGCTATTATTTATTTGACAAAGGCGGAAAAGGTGATCTATATAGTATTATTATAACATTCAGACATATTTAATTAATAAAAAATAAATATAACATCACATATTACGGGTCATTAATTTAAAATACATGGTGACTGTCTTGAAATATATGAATTAAGCTATATTTAGGCGGGGAAAGAAAACGTGACAGAGGGCTAGGCTTGCTGAACCCTCTTCACGTTTTCGACCCGAGCCCAAATATAGCTTATACTTCGAGACATTTATGTTTACTCCACAATATAACATTATTTTTACGCATTAAACGAGATATTTTCAACAATTTTCGCTGAATATCTGCAGTTGAAACTATCACGTCATGGCGTCAACCAAGCAAAAAGATGACGTCACAATACAAATGAAACGCTGCGCGAAAGCGTGCGCACTCGTTCTGTACTCGGCCTTATTATTAGATACAGCTAACCTAACTTTATTTGATATATAAGAACTAATCTGTTCACTGAAAAACAAAAATAAACATTGTCAAATACACGTCTTCCATCCCTACGGAAGTGGAACTTTAATTTAAGGTTGCTCACTACACCGTGAAATATTTTCTCAAATCAGCAGAAAAGTACTTGATTATGATAGATATCTTAATGGATAAGAAGTATTTAAGTCTAATAGGCCAAAAAATATTCAATTTTGGACGAAAAATTACATTTTCAAAAATTTGATTCAGTTAACATAAACAAAAACTCCAATTGGTTACGAACGCATGACCTGCGGTTCAGAAGCCCAATACTTAACCACTGAGCTACGACGATATACAATTAAATTGAACAATATAAACAGTTTAACAAAACATTTCAATCGCTATTTTGTGACGTAGTGGCTTAAAAAAGTATAAGTGTAGATGTAGTGAGGTACCTTAAGGTGTCATTACATTGTTTCACTGAAGATTCACGTCAAAACATGGCTGAGGCAAAATAATTCCCGAATTTTCCTTTGAATTGGGGGCGTTTCCACGTGAGACAGGAGAGATGAAAAACAATGTGTAAGAGGTCTAACTATCCTAGTTTTGTAATAATGCAAGGTCATTTAAATTTTTGATGGGTGTTGTTTCCGGAGGGGGGGGGTGAAAAGGCCCGGGCTTGATTTTCAAGCACGTGTGAAACTTCGAGGCTAAAAAAGTCTCACGCCTTGCTAGATGCACGTGTGTATTTTTCTAGAAAATTGTAAATGAAGCGTTGTTTAAAAAGAGGTCAAGAGGATTTTTTCCAGAAGTTCGTTTTGAATTTTTAATCTGTATGTAAAGTTGTTCAGTTTTGGTAAGAATAAATAGTAAAATTCAATACTTTAGTGCAACCTAAATGTGTTTTATGTACACCTGGTCCTTATAATAATTGGGGATGCTTTGTCTTACCTAATTTAAAAATGAGGATTATATATATATATATATATATATATATATATATATATATATATATATATATATATATATATATATATATATATATAAGCAGGCATGCTTGCATATGTGTTTTATGTACACCTGGTCCTTATAATAATTGGGGATGCTTTGTCTTACCTAATTTAAAAATGAGGATTATATATATATATATATATATATATATATATATATATATATATATATATATATATATATATATATATATATATATATATATATATATATATATAAGCAGGCATGCTTGCATATGGTCTAGCAGTTGACTGTTTATATATTGTGGATATGTAAAACTAATTTTTTGATTAAAAAAGTCTTGACAAAAAAAAGGAGTTGGAAAGAAGTTACACACGTAGCATCTCAACTAAACATTGATAACATTTATTGACAACTATAACAGAGGGTTATCTTTTCTATTGATTTTTTTAATGTGTGCTATGATTTTGGTATGTCTTGCATAGTGTAAAAAAAAATTCAGTATTCAGATTTAATGAAAACTTCCTTATTGATGTATATATGTACAGTGTATAGATAGAATAAGGTAAGATTTCAAAAAGTTGCCTGTTTCCACTGCCTATGTATGGCTATAATAACTCAAAGTAATGAAAAGGAAAAATCCCCTTGCTTTCCAAGGGAATTAAAAATATACCAATCTCACTATATATATATATATATATATATATATATATATATATATATATATATATATATATATATATATATATATATATATATATAGGTTCAACAATATTTATTTAACTTTTCATGGGTAAAATGTCCCAGAAATTTTACTTTTGCATGTAATTTATGCACCTCTAGTACAAGAAGAATCATGCATGAATGCACATTGAGCACAAAAATCCTTCACTAATTATCAATAATGGTGTGCTCTAGCTAAATCCTTAACCACCCTGGACCTATCACGTTCTACCAGTGTATCTCTTACCTTGGTTTTCAGGCAAATGAAACTTATTTATGAAATATGATTTCAGAATTTTGTAGTTGTAGTATTTCATATTAGGTCACTACATGTTCAAAGCATGCCATGTTTAATGTTTAAAATTAAATTACTAGATTATTAATACATGTATAATTCATGTACATTGTGTGTTTTCGTAGTTTTTCAATCAAAAATTACAAAAGAATTTAAGTATGCATTCTGCATCATACTGTCAGTGCGCAAATTTAAGGTGGTATGGGGCATTTGTTGATATTAATGTAAATTAATAAAGAACATTATAATCAAAATTCTTTTATCGGTTTACAGTTTAAAAATTTTACAATATTTATCTAAAAAATAAAGCTTTAAAAAATATTTGGAGAGTTAAAAAATGTAAAACCCCCAGCAGGATTCCAACTCATGACTTACAAATCCAAAAAAAAGCTTTTAAAAATATTTGGAAAGTTAAAAAATGTAAAACCCTCAGTGGGATTCCAACTCATCATAACTTACATATTCGTAGTAAACCCTCTAACCCACTGCGCTATTGTGTTAGATGACAAGAACAGGAAAGAAATACTTATATAATTACGCTTGGTTTTGTTGTTTATTTTGATAAACAATACGTCACAACATGGTAGTGTCCCATACCACCTTAAGACTGTGTGTTTTTCAGAGTCTCAAATTATCATTTTTTAAACACAACTGCCCTTGTAAATTCAAGACAGAGCAAAACTGTTTGAAGTGTAAAAGGGAGAAAATAACATGGGGCGAAAATAACCCTGTATTCAGTAGTTTTTTGCTTTTTTATGTAACGATCGATACATATAATGTAATTTGTGTGGTTGCTTTTACTTTTTAGCTCACCTGAGCTGAAAGTTTAAGTGGGCTTTTCTGATCAAGATTTGTCCGTTGTCTATCGGCATTGGCATTGTCGTCGTCGTTGTTGTAAACTTTTTACATTTTTATCTTCTCAAGAACCACTGGGCAGATTTCAACCAAACTTGCCACAAAGCATCACTAGGTGAAAGGGGTGAAAGTTTGTTCAAATGAAGGGCCACACTCACTTTCGAAGGAAGATAATTCAGAATTATTGAAAAAATGTTGGTATTTTCCAAAAATCTTCTTCTCAAAAACTATTTGGCCAGAAAAGCTTAAATTGGAGTGGAAGCATCCTCAGATAGTTTAAATTCAAGTTTGTTCAAATTATGGTCCCAGGAGGTAGGGTTGGCCACAAATATGGGGATGAATTTCTACATACGATTATATAGAGAAAATCTTTAAAAATCTTCTTTCCAAAAACTATTTTGCCAGAAAAGCTCAAATTGGAGTGGAAGCATCCTCAGATAGTGAAGATTCAAGTTTTATTAAATCATGGTCCCCGGGGCAGGGTGGGACCACAAAGGGGGAATGGATTTTTACATTTGAATATGTAAAGAAAATCTTTAAAAATCTTCTTCTCAAAAAATGTTTGGCCAAAAAAGCTTACACTTGTGTGGAGGCATCCTCAGGTAGTGTAAATTCAAGTTTGGGAGAAAATCTTTCAAGATCTTTTCTCAAAAACTATTAGGCCAGAAAAGTTGAGCCACAAAGTGGGTTTTGATTTTGATACTGTAATGCTAATTCGATCAGAGTTAAGGATATTGCTGCTCAGGTGAGCGATGTAGCACCAAGGCCTTTTGTTATTTTCCATGTAAATAGTCTTAACAGTATAAAATTTTTACAGATCAGTACCCAAACAGAAATACCATTTTATTTTTAGCTCACCTGAACTGAAGGCTCAATTAAGCTTTTCTGATCACTTTTTTTCTGGTATCCGTTTGTTTGTCCGTTTGTCTGTAATATAAACTTTTTACATTTTCAACTTCTTCTCTGGAACCAGTGTACCAATTTCAACCAAACTTGCCACAAAGCATCATTGGGTAAAGGGGATTCAAATTTGTTAAAATGAAGGGCCATGCTCTATTTCAAGGGAAGATAAATAGGGTTTATTGAAAATTTGTTGATATTTTTGAAAAATCTTCTCAGAAACCAATTGGCCAGAAAAACTCAAACTTGAGTGGAAGCATTCTTAGATAGTGTAGATACAAGTTCGTTCAAATCACTTTCCCCATGGGTAAGGTGGGGCCACAATGGGGGGTTGAATTTTTACATAGGAATATATAGCGAAAATCTTTAAAAATCCTTTTCTCAGCAACCAATCAGCCAGGAAATTTGAAACTTGTGTGGAAGCATCCTCATGTAGTGTAGATTAAAAGTTGTGAAAATCATGACCCCCCAAGGGAAGGAAAGTGCCACATTTGGAGGTCGTATTTTACATAGGAATATATAGTGTAAATCTTTTAAAATTTTCTTGTCAAAAACCATTTGGACAGAAAAGCTGAAACTTGTGTGAAAGAATCTTCGTGTAGTGCAGATTCAAGTTTGTTATAATCATGGTTCCTCGAGGTAAGGTGGGACCACAAAATGGGGGGGGGGGTTCAAAGGTTACATTGAAATATATAGAGTCAAAATTTAAAATTCTTCTCAGAAATAATCAGCCAGGAAAGCTGAAACTTTTACGGAATCATCCTTATGTAGTGTAGATAGTGTAGGGGCAAAACTTTACATAGGATTATAAAAATAGAATTTTTTTTAAAAATATCGTTACACATTTTACATAGGATTATAAAAATACAAAAACTTTTAAATATCTTTTAATAACCACTTGATTTGAAAAGCTGTAACTTTACTGAAAGCAACCTCAGATAATGTAGATTTAAATTCTTTCAAATCAAAATCTTGAGGAGTAGGGTGGGGCCACATTGGGATTCAAATTAAACATGAAAATTCACAAAATATGAAATGTTATAATGAATGGTTTTACTTAAATGAAAAAAAAAAATGGAATTTTATTTATACAGGATCTACTTGTATCATACTACATTGTCCAGATAGTTTGAATTATGACTTTGTTAAGCTGATTTTATCATACCTTTTGTTGCTCAGGTGAGTGATGTGGCCCATGGGCCTCTTGAATTATATTTCCATACAATTAATTTTTACATATTGTTTGAAAAAAAAAATTGACACTGATGTGTGGCTATATCAAAATCAACTAGCAATCAAAGTACTGAAATTACTGAGAATCACCTCTTTTTGTGCAGTTTCATATCAGAACCTTCAGTACTTTTGAGTTTTTTTGTGTAAAGGATACAATCCTTTCTATTAATTAAGGTCTTCCGTTTCCAACGGAAGACCTTGTACTGATTCTGTTGGAAATTCTTCATTATTATTTTTCTTCTTCTTTTTCTTCTAGACGTTTCTTTAAACTGTAATATCTCGCTTGTTTGTCATTAGATTTTATTCAAATTTTCAGGGTTTATTGTAAATGACAATAGCTTACTATAGCAAAAAATATGGTGAAATTGCTACTTCCGGTTTTGAGTTATTCCCCTTTGAATATTTTTTTAGTGGGTCTCGTGTACCTGCAAAGGCTCCGAGTAGATCCGTAGCAAGTAGTTTTAATTTACAAATCTTTAATGTAGACATCTTGAACGTTGTCCTGCTAGTTTTACATGTTTGATTAACACACGTATACTGCTTGAAAAATTACATCGAAATTTATGTTTCAAAAAATGTTAAATTTTGCTTATATCTTTGCTCAATAACTTTTTAGTTGTAAATTTTTTCTAAAAACAAATAGAATAAAAGTTGTGCAGAATATCAAGAGCTTTCATTTGATACCATAACAAAGGGGCCAGCCCCTAAAATGAGGGGTCTAGATCCCTTAAAAGTCTTTGCTTCATAACTCTAAAACGGTAAATTTTTCGATATGGGCGTCGCTGCAAAAAATGTTGTTTGTGACTTTATTGATCTCATAAAACTGTTTTTGTGTTCGGGTAGTGCATAATATTCGGGTAAAAAGTAATACGTGTTGACCAGTACTCGCGGCATTTGGCCAAGTTAACGAAACTCTCCCTCGCCCGCGGCCGAAAAAATCGGTCACCATGGTCGCGGCTGAGTTACCTAGCGGTCAGCGGTCATCTAATACACGAGAGTTGCGTCTCTCACAAATGAGTTTATTTAGTCGCGAACTCAAAAATTGTTGTAGTTTTGATTACACATAAAAGTTTATGGACTAAACGATTGGGTGTCAATGAAGAAATCGTTCAGTTAATTAATAAAAGCAATGTCATTCTCAATCTAAAGCAATATCAGACATAGATCAATTGTGGGTTTTAAGTTTAAAATAAAGAACGTCTATTTGATAGAACATGGTCGTTATACGGCAAACTTTTCAAATCTTCCTGGGTTCTGAGATGTGCGTGTCTGTGCGTTGTACCTTTACGTAATCTATCCTTCGTCCACGGCCGATCAGCCACGGCTGCACTACTAGCGGTAAGCGGTTATCTAATACACAGGATTCGCACACCGCGACGCACACTTAAATGAAGATAAACGTGTTTAAGTTTATATAGCCGTAAATACAAGAACTGTTTTAATTTTATATTATAAAAGTTTGTCCATCTTGTATTTATTTAATTAAACATTTGAGTGTAACTGAATATTAATGAAAGATACTACTCCAAATCGGAAACATAGTCAGACATAAATTAATGGTTGGTTTGTATATCTTAAAAAAATTTAACCCCCCCCCCCCCCAAAAAAAAATATTAAATGATGATTATCCCTCGCACATGGCCGAGGAGATCCAGCGCGAGTGGACAAGTGATCTGCGGTCGGCTCGTGTTCTTCTATATGTACCTTATCACGCGTTCATGTTTCATATTTTGCACGGACAGAAGTATATTTTATTATGTTTTCAACTATTATATAGATTTAAGACGAAAATAAATTTTATTTTACTTGTACAGTTGATTAAGCATTGATTTAATTATACGATAGCGTACAAGGTAGTTTAAAAATCAAATCAAATTATAATCAAAGTTCCATGTTACATTTACATGTTTGCGGTAGGTGCTAGCACGATAAAAGAATGTCCTGAATTGTCCTGAATTGAGGCATTTGATGATTATTTAAAAGAATATTCACATGAGTTTTAAACAACTTAAGATTAATAGATTATATCAGTCACATATTAATCACTCTGTAGTTTTTCTACATGGTTGTTCGTTTCAGTGTGGAAGCGAACTCAGTGCTGTGTCCCCCCTCCTCCCGCCCCTCTGACAAGTGCTCGCGCTGGATTTTTTTAAATTGGCGAAAAGATATCCAGATCTGTCGAAAATCATTTTTGGTGACTTCTTCTCATGTGTAACATTTTCTCCTCAACGTGTTTAATTTTCCCACCCGTGTGTTTATTCGGTCAGTCTGTGTTAATTCAATCGCCACGTGCGACCGAAGATCTTGTGTCGCTTCAGCGCACACAACTCAGAACATATGTAATTGAGTAACAACTGGAAGGGTGCTTTTATAAACAATAAGACTATTATTCTAAGTCAATCATCTTCACATTAAAGATGTGAAATCGTAACCTAAGAATGTGGCTAATAAATTAACCTGTTGATCACGCTAAACGTTTATTGTTATGAACATAATAATTCATGATATATTATAATTAAAAGTTTGAAGACAAAGACAATTTTTTTCTTGGGAAATACGACTACATTATGCAATGCAGTCGTTCGCCATAGAAATCATCAAAGTACTGCAACTGTCGACGGATTTCTTATTTCTTTGAAAGACCATGATAATTCACTTGACTTGCAGGCTATAATATAGCGATATATCTGCCTCCCAAAAATATATGCGCTTCTCAAAGTTGCACTTAAGTGAGATAGATGTGCGTTATTGGGAATTTTATTAATTGCTAATTGTATGGAAATTGATTAAAAAAAACAACCTTTAATTGAAGTTGTGTATTATGAGGTTGTAATGCAACTTAATTTACTTACAAGGTTAGCTACAGCCAGTGGAATATAGGTGGCTTTTATGTGAACAATGAATACCCAATATATTAAATACAAGATAAATAGTTTCCAGAATTATAATACTAATATGCTTGTGTATATGAAGGTTGCACCCTCATTTGTATGGCTGTAGGTGAGGAGGTATAGGTGTATCGATGTACATACAATGTATGACTGCACATACGGATTCCGGACCATGGCTACAGACGATACCAATGATAGTTTTTTAATACATCAATGCACAGTTTGATCTAGAAACTGACCAGTTTCATAACTTCTTCGAATTTCTCTAACACGGACTGTCTAATTCCTTCCCAGAATTCCAATTTAAGCAAGCGCAATTGAAGTTGTTTTTTTTTTAATTTAATTAGTCAACCCACTGACATAAAAATAAGGATTTTGCATATTATTACATCGTCGAGAGAAGTAAAATTCATTTCTGTATATAAGGTTATTAAATTCACATTACATAGCGGTGTCTCTATGAAACAGCACCATCTGGTGTAAAAGTTAGATGCTCGCCTTTGCATAAATTCTCCCGCTCATCTTTTTTATTAGCTGATTATATATTATTTTGAATGTCCAAATCTACTCGTATCATTAAATAATATCAGACGACACACATTTCCCTGAAGAAAATCTCAAAGATGCCATCAATTTTGACTAATTACTAAATTTTGTCAGCACGTAACAATTTTAAACTTGCCAATAGTCTTCAAAAATTTAGAAAGATTTAAATAAACAAGTTATCTTAGAGTTTTATGTAGGAATATATAGAGTAAATCTTTAAAAATCTTCTCCTCAGAAACTAATCGGCCAGGAAAGCTGAAACTTGTTTTATTGTACATTGTCCAGATTGTTTGTATTATGACTCCATTAAGCTGATTTTATCATACCTATTGTTCATCAGGTGAGCGATGTGGCCCATGGGCCTCTTGTTTAAATAGTAATTTCCCAAAATAAATCTAAATTGTCATTGAAATGTATTACCTTTTTTACAGTACAAACTCTGAAGTAACTATATTTGTTTGAAGTTTTAAACCCATTATTTCCAATGGGTCTTCTGTCCTATTAGACGGACTGAACTATACCATTCTAAAATTTACTCATGAATAATTTTGAATGAATAAATTTGTAAAAGCTAGCTGTTTTCAGTCAATTTTGTACATGTTTTTTTTTTTACTTAGAATCTGCAGTTATCAAACCTTTTGTATGAAAATAATTTTTCTTCTGTTTTATATTTTCAGAATTTGGTGAGTATATCTGTTAATTCTTTTTATCACTAAAACTAAATAAAATACACAGCCAAATGTAATATCTTTACAGTATCATTCTGTTACAAAGATTTTATTGTAGCCTTATACACAGATTTTATGGCTTGTACAATGTGTAGGTCATAATTGGGGGAGTGAACATGACCCAGACACTGATAACTGCGCCCCTCCACTTCAGACGGTGGCCGCTTTATCATGTATCCTTCCGCTGTCTCTGGATATGAAAAAAATAATCAGGTAGACCAGACTTGTTGAACATTGCACACTTCTACACTCCATATCTCTAATGCATCCACATTTCCTCTGTCTTCTTTTCTTCCCATGTCAGTTCTTTCAATTTATTGTACTCCAACTGAAGCAAGGCCATGGTGTTTATGCAAAATGTGTATGACATTATACTGTATTTTTTTTAGCTCTTTTCGTCATGTAGTAGACAGTACATTTACAAATTTGTGATGATGAAAGGATATGACTGTTTTAAAGGTTAACTATGTTAGATGTATGTGTTTTATTCTTTGCTGAGCAGCATGTTTTGTTAACATACATTGTTTGAACAAAAAAGTGTGGCATATTGGTTTGCACTTTTCATCTTATCTGCTATTATTTGGTTGATTGGTCATTACAATTGAATAAATGACACATAGTGATTTTGAGGGATAGAGTTAAAAAGAGGAAATTAAAGCTACTCATTCTAATATAAGTGTTTAAATAGTCTATCATCCAAAAGTTGCTCATAGTCTGAGGTTTGAGCAGGAACAATTCATTAAATGCAGCAACATCTGTCTGTGTTCAGGACTGTATATTTCTGTTGAAACGCCATCAATTTCAAATAGAGCAGACCTCTGATAAAAAAAACCACTTTCCAATTTTGACAGTCTATGACTATTTGTAAGCTTCTAATGACAAATCAGAAAGAAAGTAGACACTATTTGTTTTGATGAGCAAACTAGGTAGCTACATCCCACAGAAAGTTCAAGGTCTATTTGTTTTTTATTAATTTTGCATAACATTATATAAAGAGGCATCAGACTCAGGACAGGGCTTATGTGGTAATGGCCGTCTGGACAAGAATGAAGAATGTGATGCTGGCTACACAGGCGACAAATGCTGTAATGAAAAGTGCGAGTTCAGGGTCAAAGTTCGAGGTCAAATTCAATGCAGGTAAGATTCATTATATCGGTACTTAACTGTGATGTTTGAAAATCATTCATTCAATAGATTTTACTTTGTTTTGCAAGTAACTTTGTTGAATATTGAATTATTGCATGTTTATAAGATTTATACTTACCGATATGTTCTTCTGACTTTTCAGCCCCATGAACTATGCCTGCTGTGTGAATTGTACTGTTGCACCGAGTGGTTATCGGTGCTTAGACCAGTTTGAAGGACAACTTTGATTGCAAGGGGAAATCCCATTTCAAGTATCCTTAGCAACGCAGGTCACTCGTTTTCTTGTTTTTTTAGTGAACTTACTTCAACAAAGGAGGCATACATGTATTTCCTTTTAATGTAAAGGGTTTAAGAAGGCGTTTGAGACAAAATTACCTTTGTAATGCAACATTGGTAACAAGTGCTTGTTGCATTACATGCCATTGTTGGTTTCAATATCCATTACCTTATCCTTGACCCTAATCAGTGGAGGCCTTACCTGTCCAAAAGCCACTTTTAAAGTCGACAATACCTCCTGTCTAAATGGGTGAGTTTACATATACTCCAATTTTACATCATGTCATTGATTGCTATCTAACATTATCAATGCCATTGATTGCTACCTTTGTTTTACATGTCATTTATTGCTACCTTTATTCGTTATACATGTTGCTGATTGTTGCCTTCATTTGTTTTACATGACATCATTGTTACCTTCATTTAACATGTTATTGGTTGCTACTTTTATTGCACTTTTCATTGATTGCTACCTTCATTCTTCATCATTACATTGATTGCTACCTTCGTTTTACATCATGCCTTTGATAGCTACCTTCATTTTCACGTAGCATTGGTTGCTACTCATTGTACATTACATTAATTGCTACCTACGTTCTTCATAATTACATTGATTACTACCTTTGTTCTACATCATTTCATTGATACATACCTTCATCTTTACATACCATGGGTTGCTACTTTAGTCTTACATGCATTGATTGCTACCTTTTTTAACATGCCATTAATTGTTACCTTCATTTTACATGTCATTGACTGTTAGGTGAACATGTGGTCAATGATTAATCGTTCTTTTTTTAGCATGTCATTGATTGCTACCTTCATTTTACATGTCATTGATTGTTAGGTGAACATATGGTCAATGATTTATCGTTCTTTTTTTAGCATGTCATTGATTGCTACCTTCATTTTACATGTCATTGATTGTTAGTTTAACATGTGGTCAATGATTTATCGCTTTCCTTTGTAACAAGTCACTGATTGCTACCTTCATTTGACGTGTCATTTATTGATACTTTTAATCTACATCATGTCATTGATTGTTATCTTCATTTTACGTGCCAATGATTGCTAGTTTAGTCTTACACATCATTGATTGCTACGTTCAAACTACAATTGTCATTGATTGCTACTTTCATTTTACATGTCATTGATTCCCACCTTCATTAAACATGCTTTGAGTCCTTCATCTTTACCTTCATTTTACATGTCATTGATTGCTACCTTCAAATTACCTGTCATTAGTTGCCACCTTCATTTACATGTTCTGATTTCACTTTCATCTAATGTCATTATTGCGACCTTCAAATAACATGTTGATTGCTACGATCTTGTCACATGTCATTGATTGCTACCTTCATTTACATGTCGTTTGATTTGTCAGTGATTGTTTTTTTCGTTTAACTTTCCATCGTTTGCTACTTTCATTATATGTCATTGATTGCTACCTTCCTTTGCATATCGTTGAATACTACATTCATTTGACTTGTTATGGTTGCTATTGTCGTTTAACATGCCATTGTTTGCTACTTTCATTATTTATGACATTGATTGCTACCTTCGTTTTTCATGTCATGGATTGCTACTTTATTTTTTACACGTCATTGATCGCTACCTTTGTTTAATCCGTCATTGTAATTGATCGCTACCTTCATTACACATGTCCTAGAAAGCTAGTTCGTTTATTGCAAATCTCGCTTGTAAGTATACACTACTGCCGATATAGCATTGCTTTTCTAATTGGCACTAATACGACACTTTCTAATTGGTGTATATTTCAAAGATTCTGATTGCCGCCCATTTATCAAATTCATGAAGACTAACACGTAGAAAAAACATAGGAGAAAGAAAACTTAAAATAAAGTTGTGCTTGTTAGTTAAAAATACATGTTTAAACGATGTTAGTGATACCCCCCCCCCCCCCACAAAAAAAAGTTTTCTAAAAGCAGGAAAGGGCGCATATAGTTAAAGACCGCACAGATTGTTCTTCGCGCATCGAATGAAGTTATCAGTTTTTGTGAAGAAATTCGTCGGAAACTGTTAAGTGAACAAATATATTTTATGTTACTATTCACAATGTACCATATGTGGAATATCGCATGAATTGAACAAACTGTTATCTGACGGCAATAGTGCTAATTTTTGCCTCACAAAAAAAAACTTGATTCAAAATGTAGATCAATTCTGGTTGACATGCCGTGAAATCCATTAGATGTGTTACACTATCTTATCCCTTCTCCTATTCACTTTCAATAAATCTGTACTGAAAATCTTTGAAACATCGCCATTACCTCCATAAAATAAAGAAGTGTGGTTTGTATGCATGTAAACCTGTGTAAAATAGCGACCCAATCTGCACGTGTATTTAACAATCCGAGGTGGGTAATTAAAGCGACAATCCGTCAACATCAATATTATATTCTTTTTCTGATGAATTTTGAGGTAAATTAATGTTCCTACAGACAGAGTAAGTTACAAAATACGGTTAATCACAGATCAGACTAACATTGCGCCATAAATTACAAATTGTGCAGGATTTAGGGCACACACATTTGTAAAAGTGAGTGTGCCATTGATCGATTGGTGTTATATAAAACGCAATTTCTGTAATATTAATTGTCAGTCTCTGTTGTGAATTTCGTGGAATAAGATAAAACAAAATATCTACTGCCTCAAATTCAATTGATATGTTAAAAATGGTTGAATTTATCAAGGAAACACAATGCTGAAAATTAAATTGGGAACATGTTTAATATATTGATGGAGAGCGGTGTGTTTTTGTTAACACCATAAAAAACAAGAGTCAAAGTGGCACCTAGGAAATAAAATATCATTATCGCGTAAAAGTGGTCGGGTACCAAATCGGCGTATTAAAACGCTTCTATATTTAAACTGCAACCTGTGATTTGTTTGAATGTTACATCAAATAGACTGTCGTGATTCGACGCATTGCTATATCAACCGAAGCATATACCGGTAGTATCAAGTGGGATTTTTGCAATAACATGTCATTGCAATTGATTGCTTACGTCATTATACATGTCAGTGATTGCTACCATCAATTTACATGTCATTGATTCCTATCTGTAGTTTACACATCATTGATTGCTACATTTGTTTCTTGTTATCGTTATTTTAGAAAACACAATTAAATATTAATAAATAGTTCCTTTTAAAACGTTTCAATTAATTTATATTAAGTATTAGTACAATTGTATTTAAAAAAGGAAAACACACCAAAGGCCATTAGCTGTGATGATTGGTGTGGTTCCCATTGTAGATATGGGAAATGTAGAAATGGACAATGTTGGGACCCATGTAAAGATGTGGACAGATATCCATGTCTCTGTTCAGGTGAATATACATTATTTGTTTTATTAGGGTCCCGCTCTGCGTGCGCCCTGTAGTAATCAGTCTGTCCGTCTGTCCACCAATCCGTCCGTCCTTCCGTCCAATACCCTGGTCTAACAAATTTGATGTTGACCTGACTGAAAGTCAATGCTCAGTTATACCCAATTAATAAATATAAAATATTCACCAGTTCATAATAAAGTAAAATTGAAACTTAATATACTATAAGGTCAAATGAGTGACTCGGGTAACCTATTGTTATTGGTATTTGCCTGTTGTCGTCCATCATCATCCTACATCGTCCTTTGCTCGACGCCTATAACAAGAATGATCTATTTCTAAATTTTTGAAAATCGTTACCATTTTGGATTTGAAGCCTTTCTAATATAAGAGAAATTAAAACATAAATTTTATGACCTTACCTACACCGGGTTCACATGAGAGCCAAATTTGCAAACAAAAGGCCAAATCTTTTTCTCTACTCCCTAACTTGTGGGACTAACTAAATTCGTGGTAATTAGATTCATGAAGCCTTCTACCAAAGTTTTTAATTTCATGGTCCTTCGGTCAGGGATTGAGACCCCATGGCTGGGACAATAATAGCCATAGAGTGAACATGTGTTTAATCTTAGAAAATACAATTCTCTTTTCCCATAATAATTTGTAAAGAACTAAATTCATGCATATGGTCATGATATCGTAAAGTCATGTACTTAAATGGAAAAATTCACGGTCTCTGGTTATTGGGTTCAGGCACTTGGGTGGGGCCATTATGAATATGAAGTGAACATGTATTTAATCTCAGAAAATATTTTCTACTTCCGTAATAGGAGAGGAAAAACTTAATGAATGCATGGTTATGATGTCAGTGAACCCTTTTAACTAACTTTTTTTTACCTATATAGCTGTAGTATTCAAGTGAATGTCAAAATCTGTTAATATTCTGAACTGATTCTTCACATGCCCAGGAAATACCTCAAGTACATGTATATCATACATTTTCCATTTCACTCCATATAGCTTGCATGAACTATATATCTATCAAAGAGAACGTAGCTGTTTTTACATAATAAATAATGATGATTAAAAACAACTTCTTTTTTTAAAGTTGTTTTTTTTATCATTAACTTTAAATCTTTTATATATCTATAGAAAATGTTTGAGGTTAATGAATGCAAATGAACATATAATGTCTTTTAAAACTACAAATCTCGTTTGAAGTCAAATGATGTCATTGTTGTATCTCAATCCCAACCTATCAAAAATACAATGGAATTATTCCTTGTTGCTTAAATCAAGGCCAGTTCAAGTTTACAATATAATTTAGGCATCTTAAAGGTTTATCAAAGAACAAGAAAAAATATTACTGTTAATACAAATACCTTTTTGTTTAGATTGGATTTATATTGATTTGTTATACTACACAGGGAGTGATGCATGTAAGACATGCTGCTACAAACCCAATTCACAGCTTTGTGAGCCTTTATCAGAGAAATTTCTGGAGGATGGGAGACCATGCTACAATGGATTTTGTAAACAAGTAGGTTTACCAGATTTAATAAGTCAGAATCTGTTGTAGTACATACATGTTCTTTAACTTTGTGCAAGTAGCTAAATTCAAAATAAAAAGATAGAATAAATCAAAGTGTATAACAGGTGTTTCACAATTAACGCAAAGTAAATCTAAGTCATTGGCCTCATTTTCGAATTGTATAGCTTAACATCTTACAGATTTTGGATCATATTTTACGTACTATAAGGTACAGTGTCATCAAAACTTGTCGAATGCAGGGTGTTTTTTTTTACCTGCACTTTAAATAGGTCCCTGTGGAATATTTCAGGAATCTAATATGTATTCATTCTCAAATTGTGTCCAAATCACGATTAGGAAAAGGTGTGTTCAGGCTCAAATGTATGTTACTATGATGGTCTCTTGATTATTTACACAAAAGTGTATTTTCTTAAGAAATAAAAAAAATCATCCTTTGTCCATTATGAGGTGATAATGTTTGTCGGGGCGTGGCCAAATTCAATAAATCCTGAAGGGCCTCATGATAGATTTGACCACGCTCCGACTGAAATTATTACCTCATAATATTCAAAGAATGAATCATCCTTATTACTTATATTTATATAATTTTTAGCAGTGGTAGGTCCGGATTAAATATTTGAATATTAACTTTTTTATGTGATTTCCATGTCATTATGCAAACCTGCTTGCGTCCCCCAACTATACGTTATTTGAATTTAATGGATTGTAAATACAAAATCGAGTAGTGTTATTATAGACAAAGACACTGTATGATGTATATATAATTGTATAACATATCCAATAAATGTTTTGTAAGTTGTTAGAATGTACCATATATTCTGTATCTAACTTGCTAATGAATCTTGAGTGGAAGTTGTGCCATATGATTCAAAAGTAGATTTCATTGACCTACTCAAATTTTGCAGTTTAAAATCTAAGCATCAAACTTCTGTAAGCCAACTTTTATTGGCAATTTTCCGATTTACCTGTGGTTAACATATTTGCGGTGACTTATTTTAGCGAACAAAACGAGATTATCTAGACAGTAACATAGCAAAGTCATCGCGAAATTTTCTCGCATGCAAATAAAAGTTGGTTTACAGTAAACTTGAAACTTGATAAGGATTTATCTATATCTAAAGTTTCATGTATAGATTTAAAGCAGACTTATCTGTTTTATTTAACTTTTGTAGAAAACACAAATAATTTTATGTTAATAGGTATCATGTTTGAAAACAATGTGAATTTGCTAGATGCATACCAGCTAAATACCAACAGAACACATTCTTATTGCCCGATACATATGAGCCAAATGAGTTATTAGTTTATTGTTTTCACTTATTCATTAGTTGATATTGTACATTCACCTGTATTTGGATCAAATGAATTCTGGGATGGTCCGGTAACCTTCTATACGAGGTGCTCTTTTCCAATAAGTTTGGACATTGCAGTTAAAGATTTGATATTTTATTGATATTTGATGATTTTTTTTCTCAGAACTACACAATGTCCTTACTTATTTAGGGGAAATGTCGAAAATTAGAGTCCAAGCTGGTGCAAAGGCTGTATTCCATAATTCAGTCTTTGAGTATTGACTTTGTGGGTAAGTAATGTTAAGTTGGCTCTGTAATCCTCATTTTATTGGACGAATCATTTCTATCTTAATATCTCTTTAGGAATATGGTTTTAAAATACAAAGCATTGTATATGATGTTTTAATTCTTATGTTAGGTTTTGTGTTTTTCTAATGAAAAAAATAAATCAAACGAGTTGTAATTGTTTTAATAATTGTGATTGTACTGAGTGACCTCAATACATATTTTTGCCTGATCTATTTTTACCAAAAAAATCACATCCAAAGTTTTTCTTTGAAGTAATGTTTTTCAATGGTGAAACTTTTTTGCTTTATTTGCTAAATGAATAAGTTCAGTTTTTATGTTGAGAAGCAATTTCAGTGTTTAATTTATCTCATAGTTTCTATTCTATATGTGTTGCTGCGGAATATGGTGTTGTAAGAATTTTTTTCAAAAAAGGGGTTGAGAATAACTTAGATGTGAAAACTTGAGCAAAGAAAACAAAGAAAAAATGTAGAAGTCTCAATACAAAGGGGACAATGCACCAATTGCTTTAACACTTTTACTCTAGATCTGTTGATGATTCACGCTAATACAAAACGCATCAACACCATAACTCACTAGATTTGTTTTAATTCTTGATATATCTTATGAAATCTTCCCTTGTTTTTGTATATATTTAATATGAGCTAAAATGTTTTAAGCGTTTTTGATCAATTTATCTAAATTTTATAACATAGTTTTACCACACGTAGTATTTGGATAGAACCGATTCGTTCAAAAAGTCTAAGGAAATATTTATTTTTGAGATGGTTCATTAATCAAAACATGCCTTTTTTCAGCTGAGTTTATGAAGAACAACATTGTGTGGACAGTGCTAATATTGGCGACCCCATTGTGGATTGTGGGTATTGTAACCATTAATAAATTGGTAAGTTGTTCATTTGATCAAGAACTGACTGTATAATTAGGAATTGTCTGTAGAATCCCTATAAAACCCCAAATATCTATATTTATATTAAGGATGTATTAAGGTCATCTATGTCAAAATATCTGTGCATATCCAGACATTTTCCATGATGGCTGCGGTGGGAGATATTTTTTTGCATGCAATGAGGCGAAGGAGGCTTATTTTTCCTGTAACCTAACTACCCAAAATGCAATATTTTTTGACAAATTGAATTATTTACTTTATATAATTATGTATTTTCAGAATTTCACAGCTTTAAAAAGCTGAAAGAAATTTTGTAATGTGCATAAAATTTACATACATCTAATTCGATGAGTAAACAAACTCATTCATTCCTGTAATTATTTACACGAATTACTAATAAATATACGGCAGATACAGCATTGAAATTTTACATCTGTTATTGACAGGATGAGAAAAATGACATGAGTTCAGAAGTAATAGACGATAAGGTATATATATGTGTTTTTAATCATATTTGAATGAGAAACGGTATATATTTCTAATTAAATTTTACATCAATTTAGAAATAGAGAAAATATTTCCAATTCGTGAGAAATAAACATCTAATCAATATTAAAGTATATCATTTATTGCTTAAAAAAATGTAGTTAATTGTAAGATAATATTTTTATAAAGAAATTTTGATATGTGATAAATGTTCAACATATTGATGGTTTTTAAACAATGTTAAAGTTTATCATTTATTGACTACATTTTTTTTTAAATTGCAGGATGGAAGGATGAAAGCTTTGATAGCTGAAGATGACAAAGTACTTCACGTCAGTCGACGTCCAAAACCTTTAGATTTTAGTACTTGAACAGTGACTCAAGATCATATAACTATCAATTATTGTGATATTGTGATAAATATGGTTCTGCTAAATGTGAATTGATATTATTTACGTCGATAGCTGTAAATGCAGATAAACTCTTCGTGAGACAATTTTATATAATACAAAGTAGATGCCAACACTTATCGGCAATGATAGGTATACTTATCAGAGACTTTTCACTCATTCTAAATGAGAAATAACGTCAACCAGAATAAGAATATCTTTCAATTTTTTGGGGCCATTTTTTCTTCAGTTACTGTATTTATCTTTCTAACACGGAATCCGAGGATTTTCAAATGTTTGTTTTCAGCGTGAAGAATGCAGAAATATGCTAAATTGTGTGTATATATATATATATATATATATATATATATATATATATATATATATATATATATATATATATATATATATATATATATATATATATATATACGTGTGTGTGTGTGTGTCAGCTTTATTAAACAATTTGAATATAATATTAGTATGATACCATTTACACTTTTTTTTTTAAAAATATCATTCTTGTCACTCTTTCCACCTGACATGATACAAAAAGAGAAAAATATGAATCCGGGTTGTACAAATTATTTGAAATGTTGTCTTTCTGCATCAAAAATACCACTGTGCAGTCTTGTTTATCAAAGCAATCAACCAAGGCGGGATTGACTTTCCATCCGCAAGCCAGACTAGTGTTTGCGCCATTATTGAGTAAATTATTTATAATATTGTAACGTATCCAAACAAAAGCAATAAATAAAATACTGACTCCATCATTCATACATAAATCAATGTCTGCTCCATTACTCAGTAAAAGTTGTACAGTGCTATCATGTCCGTTTTGACAAGCTATATAGAGAGGACTGGTTCTGTTCTCTAGACATAAATTAATGTCTGCTCCATTACTCAGTAAAAGCTGTACAGTGCTATCATGTCCGTTTTGACAAGCTATATAGAGAGGACCGGCTCCGTTTTTCATGCATAAATTAATGTGTGCTCCATTACTCAGTAAAAGTTGCACAGTGCTATCATGTCCGTTTGCACAAGCTATATAGAGAGGACTGGCTCCGTCCTCCTGACATAAATTAATGTCTGCTCCATTACTCAGTAAAAGTTGTACAGTGCTATCATGTCCGTTTTCACAAGCTATATAGAGTGGACCGGCTCCGTTTTTCATGCATAAATTAATGTGTGCTCCATTACTCAGTAAAAGTTGCACAGTGCTATCATGTCCGTTTAGACAAGCTACATGGAGAGGACTAGCTCCGTTTTTCATGCATAAATTAATGTCCGCTCCATTCTTCAGTAAAAGTTGTACAGTGCTATCATGTCCGTTTTGACAAGCTCTATAGAGAGGACTGACGCCTTCCTCCTCACATAAATTAATGTCTGCTCCATTACTCAGTAAAAGTTGCACAGTGCTATCATGTCCGTTTAGACAAGCTACATGGAGAGGACTGACTCCGTTTTTCATGCATAAATTAATGTCTGCTCCATTACTCAGTAAAAGTTGCACAGTGCTATCATGTCCGTTTTGACAAGCTATATGGAGAGGACTGGCGCCGTCCTCCTCACATAATTTAATGTCTGCTCCATTACTCAGTAAAAGTTGCACAGTGCTATCATGTCCGTTTTGACAAGCTATATAGAGAGGACCGGCTCCGTTCTCTTTACATAAATTAATGTCTGCTCCATTACTCAGTAAAAGTTGTACAGTGCTATCATGTCCGTTTTCACAAGCTATATAGAGAGGACTGACTCCGTTCTCTTTACATAAATTAATGTCCGCTCCATTCTTCAGTAAAATTTGTACAGTGCTATCATGTCCGTTTAGACAAGCTACATGGAGAGGACTGGCTCCGTTTTTCATGCATAAATTAATGTCTGCTCCATTACTCAGTAAAAGTTGCACAGTGCTATCATGTCCGTTTTGACAAGCTATATAGAGAGGACCGGCTCCGTTTTTCTTGCATAATTTAATGTCCGCTCCATTCTTCAGTAAAAGTTGTACAGTGCTATCATGTCCGTTTTGACAAGCTCTATAGAGAAGACTGACGCCTTCCTCCTCACATAAATTAATGTCTGCTCCATTACTCAGTAAAAGTTGCACAGTGCTATCATGTCCGTTTCGACAAGCTACATGGAGAGGACTGGCTCCGTTTTTCATGCATAAATTAATGTGTGCTCCATTACTCAGTAAAAGTTGCACAGTGCTATCATGTCCGTTTTGACAAGCTATATGCAGAGGACTGGCGCCGTCCTCCTCACATAAATTAATGTCTCTGCTCCATTACTCAGTAAAAGTTGCACAGTGCTATCATGTCTGTTTTGACAAGCTATATGGAGAGGACCGGCTCCGTTTTTCTTGCATAAATTAATGTCCGCTCCATTCTTCAGTAAAAGTTGTACAGTGCTATCATGTCCGTTTAGACAAGCTACATGGAGAGGACTGGCTCCGTTTTTATGCATTAATTAATGTCTGCTCCATTACTCAGTAAAAGTTGCACAGTGCTATCATGTCTGTTTTGACAAGCTATATGGAGAGGACCGGCTCCGTTTTTCTTGCATAAATTAATGTCCGCTCCATTCTTCAGTAAAAGTTGTACAGTGCTATCATGTCCGTTTTGACAAGCTCTATAGAGAGGACTGACGCCTTCCTCCTCACATAAATTAATGTCTGCTCCATTACTCAGTAAAAGTTGCACAGTGCTATCATGTCCGTTTCGACAAGCTACATGGAGAGGACTGGCTCCGATTTTCATGCATAAATTAATGTCTGCTCCATTACTCAGTAAAAGTTGCACAGTGCTATCATGTCTGTTTTGACAAGCTATATGGAGAGGACCGGCTCCGTTTTTCGTGCATAAATTAATGTCCGCTCCATTCTTCAGTAAAAGTTGTACAGTGCTATCATGTCCGTTTAGACAAGCTACATGGAGAGGACCGGCTCCGTTTTTCTTGCATAAATTAATGTCTGCTCCATTACTCAGTAAAAGTTGCACAGTGCTATCATGTCCGTTTTGACAAGCTATATGGAGAGGACCGGCTCCGTTTTTCTTGCATAAATTAATGTCCGCTCCATTCTTCAGTAAAAGTTGTACAGTGCTATCATGTCCGTTTAGACAAGCTACATGGAGAGGACTGGCTCCGTTTTTATGCATTAATTAATGTCTGCTCCATTACTCAGTAAAAGTTGCACAGTGCTATCATGTCTGTTTTGACAAGCTATATGGAGAGGACCGGCTCCGTTTTTCTTGCATAAATTAATGTCCGCTCCATTCTTCAGTAAAAGTTGTACAGTGCTATCATGTCCGTTTTGACAAGCTCTATAGAGAGGACTGACGCCTTTCTCCTCACATAAATTAATGTCTGCTCCATTACTCAGTAAAAGTTGCACAGTGCTATCATGTCCGTTTCGACAAGCTACATGGAGAGGACTGGCTCCGATTTTCATGCATAAATTAATGTCTGCTCCATTACTCAGTAAAAGTTGCACAGTGCTATCATGTCTGTTTTGACAAGCTATATGGAGAGGACCGGCTCCGTTTTTCGTGCATAAATTAATGTCCGCTCCATTCTTCAGTAAAAGTTGTACAGTGCTATCATGTCCGTTTAGACAAGCTACATGGAGAGGACCGGCTCCGTTTTTCATGCATAAATTAATGTCTGCTCCATTACTCAGTAAAAGTTGCACAGTGCTATCATGTCCGTTTTGACAAGCTATATGGAGAGGACCGGCTCCGTTTTTCTTGCATAAATTAATGTCCGCTCCATTCTTCAGTAAAAGTTGTACAGTGCTATCATGTCCGTTTTGACAAGCTCTATAGAGAGGACTGACGCCTTCCTCCTCACATAAATTAATGTCTGCTCCATTACTCAGTAAAAGTTGCACAGTGCTATCTTGTCCGTTTCGACAAGCTACATGGAGAGGACTGGCTCCGATTTTCATGCATAAATTAATGTCTGCTCCATTACTCAGTAAAAGTTGCACAGTGCTATCATGTCTGTTTTGACAAGCTATATGGAAAGGACCGGCTCCGTTTTTCTTGCATAAATTAATGTCCGCTCCATTCTTCAGTAAAAGTTGTACAGTGCTATCATGTCCGTTTTGACAAGCTCTATAGAGAGGACTGACGCCTTCCTCCTCACATAAATTAATGTCTGCTCCATTACTCAGTAAAAGTTGCACAGTGCTATCATGTCCGTTTAGACAAGCTACATGGAGAGGACTGGCTCCGTTTTTCATGCATAAATTAATGTCTGCTCCATTACTCAGTAAAAGTTGCACAGTGCTATCATGTCCGTTTCGACAAGCTACATGGAGAGGACTGGCTCCGTTTTTCATGCATAAATTAATGTCTGCTCCATTACTCAGTAAAAGTTGCACAGTCCTATCATGTCCGTTTTGACAAGCTCTATGGAGAGGACTGGCGCCGTCCTCCTCACATAAATTAATGTGTGCTCCATTACTCAGTAAAAGTTGCACAGTGCTATCATGTCTGTTTTGACAAGCTATATTGAGAGGACCGGCTCCGTTCTCTTTACATAAATTAATATCTGCTCCATTACTCAGTAAAAGTTGTACAGTGCTATCATGTCCGTTTTTACAAGCTATATAGAGAGGACTGACTCCGTTCTCTTTACATAAATTAATGTCCGCTCCATTCTTCAGTAAAAGTTGTACAGTGCTATCATGTCCGTTTAGACAAGCTACATGGAGAGGACTTGCTCCGTTTTTCATGCATAAATTAATGTGTGCTCCATTACTCAGTAAAAGTTGCACAGTGCTATCATGTCCGTTTTGACAAGCTATATAGAGAGAACTGGCGCCGTCCTCCTCACATAAATTAATGTCCGCTCCATTACTCAGTAAAAGTTGTACAGTGCTATCATGTCCGTTTTCACAAGCTATATAGAGAGGACTGACTCCGTTCTCGTTACATAAATTAATGTCTGCTCCATTCTTCAGTAAAAGTTGTACAGTCTTATCTCTTCTTTCTGCACCTGAATCTTTATGGTTATTGTTTCCGTTTGCAGTATTGTTACCAGCTGCTAACAGAAGAGGCGTCCAACCACCGTGACTGTCAGTCTTTTCATTGACTTTTACGCCTATCCTAATCAACTCAACAAATAATTCATAATTATGAAACACAGATACAATGTGAATAGGGTATAAACCTCCCCATGTTTTTTTCAAAGATCCTTCTGCATGGTCTTTAAAAGCAGAAGAAAACAATTCTATTGAACCATTGCAACACAGTGCAGGAAAACATTCGACAAAATTAGTTTGGATGTTTTGTAGATTGTTTAAGCAGTATTTTGATAGTTGCGTATGACAAAATGCAATGACAGCAACAAGTGGCGATATTTTACTTTCTAAATTCAAATAGGAAAGTTTTGTCAAAACTAAGTTTTTAGATGTCCGGTGAAGTTCTTGTTTATCAATTGTAACGTTCTTGGTTTCTAACAACATTTGACGATTTTTGGGATGATCTGCTATCTTTTGTTCAAGTACGTTAATTACTTTTTCATTCCTGAGACAGGGATTGAGTACGACATCTAACAAGCGTTCTCCAAACAGCTCAGTAAAAAGTCTTTCTCCAAGTTCTGTTACGTATTTCTCTCTTAAATAGATAGTGAACGATTCGTTGTCTTCGTTACTAGTTCCAAATTTTACCCTTCTTCTGAGAAAGCCGATGTCGGCGTATTTTATTGTTTCAGAGGGATAATCTGTTCCAAATACATGAGTTGTAACTTCCATCACAAAATCATGATAAAAATGATACGTATCATCAATTTTCTTGACATAAAAGTCTTTCATGGAGTTAAGGATGTCTCCAATATCTAAAGGTGCTGTGTTCTCTGGCAATCCACAAAGTTTTAACGTATGCTTGAATTTTTCTTCCGTGTCTTTATTTTTTAAGATATCACTTAAACAAAGATCATCGTTAAAAAGAACAAGGAGGGCCAAAGCACAATATTTACCCCTGTCTTTTTTTCTGAACCCCAGTATTTCCTCTTTCAGCACAGTTACAGGTTCTGTAAAAAATTCTATACCCTTATTTTTGTATTCCGCTTTGCTAGAGTACAATTTACACAATAACGGGAAATACCTTTTTACTTCAACGATCTTATGACAATCTTCGTCGGATAAATTCATATTGGAGGTATATTTGTTCAAAATCTGCCGTTTTTCCTTAATAGATAATTTATTTTTGTTATCATCGATGTTTAAAATATTTGATTGGTTCACGAGATAACTTGTCACTCTGGTGTCAGAAATAATGTGATTTCTACAAGACATCACGAGTTTTGCTGTTTTTAAGTACAACTTTATTTCCTCTTTATTTGTTTGCCACGAATTATTCAAAATTTCGTTAAAAGACTCTTTTCCAAATGGATCATTAAAAACACAAATAGTTTTATCTATTTGAAATTGCCTTGATTTATATTCATCCACGATGTCTTCTACCTTTTTTATTCGTCTTACGGTCCAGCCCTGTTCTCTGTATTTGAGCGCAATATGTTGAATAATGGCTGACTTTCCGGATCCCGAGTGACCAGCCACAATTACCATGCTCCTGCTTTTAATTTCTTTTTCTACTTCATTACACGCCTTTGTTGAAATAAAACAGTCTTCGTCTTGTTTCCATTGATCGAATATGGCCTTTTCAATTCGTGATTCTATAATGAAAAAAAAAATGTTAACGTTTTAAACAGAAACAATTCTTGAGATTATGCTTGAAAAAAAGTAGACCCATAATATCCAAAGATATCTATACAGTAACCTATTAACACACACAGGTTCCAAGGCTAATCGAGTAACTAATTGTGCCCTTTACGCCACGATCTCTCTTAAACACCTCTTCATTACACTTTTCAGATGTAGATCAGATGAAGAGAAAGCCTTTCTCTTGGGTTGAGTTTTTTTGCCCCATTCCCACCCAATGTTCTTTAAAATGGTTATAAATGGTTTTATAGTATGTATGTTGAATGTTTTCTCATTTTTCGAAATGTTTTGTCAGGTGCCCCCCTCCCCCCCCCCCCCCCCAAAAAAAAAATAAACAATTTTCTTGTGTGTGACTTAGCCACTACGAATACGCTACGTATTTTAAAGAAAGAATGCTGTTTACAGTAATTTATTTTCATGTTTCAAATATTCAATTACATATTTCCTTATTTTGCTCTGAATGTGTTTACTCTTCAGTATCTCACTCCACGTGCAAATCCAAAGCTTTTGCACGTTTATAAAGACATTGCTGGTGCGCTGTCCTAAGTATATTCTTAATCGTCGTGTGTTCAAAAAAATTTATTTTGTACATCAAGAGTCTTTGTACAATGTAAAGCCATAAAATGTGAACCGCCCCATTCACTAAAATCTACATGTATGTAAGGCAATTACAAAAGTAAGAAGAGGTTGATCGCGCCCTTAGCATACGATTTCGCCTAAATAAAGCGCTTTTGCAAACATCAAACTTTTTTATTATTATACAATATTAGGTTTAAATATATCAAAAGAAACATCAATTAAACAATTACCAGGTAAAAATAGTCTTACTTATCAAGCTTACTCTACATTATTGAACTCTATAGCTTTTTAAGGGATATATAGGAAAATAGTTAGTATGCATTTAAATAGTTGAATATGTGAGTGTTCGATTTTATTTAATCCAAAGACACCGGTCTACAGGGGATGCTTACTTCTCCTAGGCACCTGATCCCACCTTAATCTTAGTATTTCGCTTTATGAATTTTTCAGATGATTGACAGTTTGTTATGGTCATTTTTCATTTTGCACAGTTTTGAAAATGAGCATAAAAGATCTCTATAATAACCTACATTCATTGCATTTCGCTGGAAGTAATAACGGTTTAAAATATCAACTGATTTTATACACAGAGTACTGTATGTTTGTTTATTAGATGCAGGTTTTCAAAATGTATGACAAATCAGTGGTAACAGACACAATGATAAAATCAGTACCCAGGTTTCGACAATCATATTGCGACAGATACCTGAATCCTTTTTTTTTATTATTAAAAGGTACTTTCTGTTCAAACACGGGTGTATGCAAAATAATGGGAAAATGGTCCTACACCTATTTATGCCAGATTCAAGATCTAATTGAATAATTAACGCCATTAGAAATTTTCGATTTAAAAAATTAAATTAGATACAGTGCTTATAATATATAAAACAAGTAGGTCCTCTACCGATTTGCCGGTAAAAAAGCTGAAAATCGGATCGATTAAGTATTATATACTTAATCATATGAAAACGGTCCCTTTTTGTACAATGAATTAAAGAAAATCTACCATGGCATGATGCTTGTGAAAATTTTAAATCAAGAGTGAATAAACAATGCACATTCCGATTAATGTTGATATCTCGAATAGCTTTTTTATTGTAATGATTGACGCATTATCGATTATGTTCACCCTGTAACGGTGATTTTTGCTCTGGTTTGTGACCTTGTCTTTTCAATGAATTCAAACAAATAAAAAAAAGTGGACCTTGGATCACTAGACAATGTGTATATGAAGGAATTCATATGGAACGCCATAGCTGCCTTAAGGTCAATTTCATATTATATGAATTGGCATATCTTTTATATGCAATAGTAATATCATTATATGCAGTGCTAACATCATTATATGCAGTGCTAACATCATTATATGCAGTGCTAATATCATTATATACTGTAATTTCGCCATTATATTCAGGGGTTAAATCTTAATATGAAGTGGTAACATCATTACGTTATGTCGTTAGATCATTATGTGCATTGGTTTATTCATTATATGCTATGAATAAGTCTTTATATGATATGATAAACTCATTTCATACAGAGCTAAACTCATAATGAACTATTGTTCAATCGTTATGTTATATGGTACACTCTTCATGTGCAGTTGCTAAATCCTTTTATGCAGTGCAACTTCTTGACAATAGGTGGTAAGTTCATTATATGCAGTACTAATATCATGTTATGGTGTATTAAAACCATTATGTATGGTGGTAAAACCTTTATGTATTGTGGTGAAAGCTTTACATGAAATTGTAAATTCTTTATATGATATGACAATTTTATAATGTGCCGTTGTTGAGTCATTATATTATGAGGCCAGTTCTTTACATGATGTGATTTCATTATATGGAGTGGTAACTTCTTTTTATGCAGTCGTAACTCTTTATGATGAGGTTGTAAACTGGTTCTCGCTGAAAAGTTTTAATGGGGAGGAGGTCCAGTTTTATTTTGAAAAAGATGCCGCGTTCATTGTGACGATGCACATTTCCTGGTCAACTTGTCGTTTGTTTTGGAGAGAGAGAGAGAGAGAGAGAGAGAGAGAGAGAGAGAGAGAGAGAGAGAGAGAGAGAGAGAGAGAGTTTATCTATCCTTTAACATCGATATCATAATATCAATCATTGAACCCAGTTTGTGTGAAAAATCGAATGTATTATTAGTAGAGTATGCTTTTAATTTAAGAGTAAAAGAAATTACAATAAAATGAAGCAATCAAAGTCGAAAGACCTTTGTTTCAATGTACTAGGTAGGTGCTACTCCTCGCTAATCAATGCCTCCAACACAAAAGGAACAGACAGATTTTCATTTTTAGACATAAATAAAATTTGTTTTCATTTTTTTAAAATTATTTTTGATTTTAAAGAAATAATAAAGAAATTGCTTGGTCTTAAGGATTTCGATCCCTAATAGCTTACTTCCTGTTAAAATCCCGAAAATTACCGATGATTGAAACATCGGTAATCTTCGGAAGATGTTAGAGTTATCGTTCTTGTTGACCGGAAGTCGTAGAGTTACTGTTCTTGATGTAAACACATGGCTGCTCCATTTGAGAAGACGAGGGATAAAAAAGGCCGGTTTGCAGCAAATAAAAAGAAAAGAGTTGTATCTGTACCACGTTATGTGAGAAATGAACATTCTTATACTTCTGCGAATATATCAAGAACGGATCAGCCGGAACATGCCGAAGGAGACGACAATTGGAAGGAAGGTAGACGACTTGTTGAGTTTGGTGTTCTACTATCAAATCTAAGACACTGTGAGGCTTGTCGCCTCGGACCGGTAGCTTTGACCTACGACAGCGTTGTAGGGGAACTCCAGAAAGGGCTTGGTGGTTATTTATACGTTAAGTGCAGCAATAATGACTGTAACCACGTCAACAGAGTACCCTACGGTAGCACCCACCGTGTTAAAAAACTAGGCATGCCCTGCTTTGCTGTCAATACGAAACTTGGAACAGGTAAATGATATTCACAAACACATACATGTACATACAAATGAATAAACATTTTTATCTTTTTTATTTTGTTCAGTATCCCATTACCATGTAACTATCATCTTATAAAATACAGTACATGTATAAATCTGCTGTTAGAAGATGGGCATAATTTACTTCCTACACACAAGTTATTTCAAAACACATTGTTAAATACATTGTATGATTTTTTTCAGCTATGATTGACAGTTTAGGTGGTCCAGATAGAGTAAATAATGTTTTAGCTGCACTGAATTTGAAGCCTATTAGTCAGAAAAACTTGAAGATGATTGAGAGAAGAGCAGGGAACTTTGTTGAATCTATAGCCAAGTCATCTATGTCCAAGGCAGCAAAAGATTCTTTTGAACTTGAGATGGAGTAAGAAATATTCTTTATTTTGGAAAAATCATATGTGTGATTTGCAATGTTTTAAAAAAGTTCATAGTTGGGGTCATAATATAAACCTAATTATTTTGTACATTTTTAATAAGAGATGTGGGTAATGAGGAGTCAAAGAAAGCACAAGAAGAAATGGGAGAGGAAATAGATGGCTTATGTGTCAGTCTTTTTCATGATGCATCTCCAAGTGTAAAGTAAGAATTTGACATTAATTTGTGACAATGTAACAAGTTTTTGTACAGTTATCGAGTTTTTGTAATTGTAATTGTTCAGGATATACCTTATATTAAAAAAAGCATGTACATGATTGTTTATAAGTCAAAAGGCGTTGTAAATTCAAGTTTGTGAAGTCTTGGAAACTGGATGAAAAAAAATATTGAAAAATTAAAACATTAGAATGAAAAAATATTATGAAAATTAAAACAATTTATTTATTTCAGAAAGCTAGTGTGTCGAGAATCTGCTGCCTTACAGTCACCTGAACTTTTAAAGGATGGAACTGATGTACCCGGTTCATCAAGGTAGAATCCCCCCCCCCCCCAAAAAAAAAAACAGCAAAAAAACATTTAGTTTGAAACAGTATGGTCCTATAGAATTTGGTGTCATTTATTTTTCTTAAAAGCCTATTACAATAAGTACAACTAGTAATAAAACATCTGAATTACACTATATTTTTTAGGACAGTGAAGGACATATTTAAAGGTAGAGCTAAGTTGAAGAAAAGAGCTCCCTGTCAGCCTTCACAACAGCAGTCTCTGAAGTGCAAGAAAAAACTAGTATCTAAATTCCCAACCAAGACCAGATCTGGCATGTCATGTGCAGTAGATACAGCATGGCAAAAACGTGGTTTTGATAGCCTCACCTGTAAGTTTAGCATTTTTTTTTTAAATGTCCTGTCATAAACAACTAAAATCTTGAAAGATAAAAAATGCTCATATCAAACCCACATATTTTCACATGAATGTTTTACAGTAACCATGAATAATCTCTATTCATAAATTTCCACATTTGTAATACATTTTTAATGGTATTTTAAAAATACATGATTTATTGATCAAGTATTATTATGATCATTTTCATTTTTTGCAGCACATACTTTTTTTTATGAGTAAAGCCAAGTATGGGAAAAAAGTTGTGAAAACAGTTGTATCTCACAGAACTTGTGGCATCTGTAAGTGGTGGCAGAGAAACCGTCCAGGTCAAGAAATCAGAAAACACAGATGTGTTCACAATCACACTGGAAGTGCCCGCCTCATGGAAAGTGTAAGTGGTGTGCAGGGTATAAAAGAACTTATAGATTCGGGTACACCTGTGGACATTCTTGAAGGAGATGGAGACAATACAATGATTTCTAGAATCAAAAGTGAACTTGGAATAACTATGAAAAAACGATTGGACAAAAATCATGTGATTAAGAACATTGGAAAAAGACTCTACGCACTTCATGGAACCAAGGGTGTGAAACTAAGTAAAACAGTTATCGTGCATCTGCAGAAATGCATTAAATATGCCCTTGCAAAAAATCAAACTAAAGACGACTTGGAAGAGAATCTGAAAGCTATATTGCCTCATCAGTTTGGGGATCATTCTTGCTGCGCTGCTCGCTTTTGTGGATTTAAACGAAATCCTTCTGAAAAGTACATCCACAGAAGTCTTCCTTACAAAGCAGCTTTGAAAAACGACCAACTTCGTCAGCATCTGCAGCCCATTTTTGATCAAGTGTCAGCACGAGCAGCCCAGTATGTGGACCTTGGCTCTAGTCAGCAATGTGAACATGCGAATAAAGAAGTCACCATGAGAATACCCAAGTCTCTACACTATGGCAACTCTGATGCGCTTGACTTTAGAGTACATGCGACAGCAGCCTTCATAAATGAAGGGAGAGGGTACATTTCAAAGGTAAAATTGCATTATTTGTTTGTTTTATTGTTCAATTTTTGTTTAACTAACTTTTATTGTTTGTTTTTCTGTTGAATTTTTTACAATGTTGGTTGGTTTGAATTTATTATTTTGTCGTTATTTATTAATCTTTTTTAGCATCATGTTGGTTTCAGCATCTAGCATCAGATTGATTTCAACAACTGTCATCTCGACCACATTCATTGTAAACTGTAAGTGTTCTAATTGTAAAATTCTAGTTCATGTATTGATAATAATTTTTTTGAGCTTGGTATTACCTGGTACTTTATTTACACTTTATAACCTTTTAACTTTCTTAAAGATTTTGTTTTAATCTCAGCAAGGTAAAATGAATTTTATGAAACATACTGCTTAAAAAAAATAATGTTGGTAATATTGTAATTTTTTTTTGAAAAGGTAAATGAAAAAGCTGGTTTGTCACCTGGGAAGTTTACCAAGAAGTATGCAGCAAAACAGTTAAAGCATCGTCTGCAGGCAGAGGAGAGATCCAAGCTACCCTCAACAAAGAGAAGAAGAATCCAGTTGAAGCAGGAAAGAAATAATACGCAATGTGCATTTCAGGCACTCGAGGGTGACACATATCAATCAGGTATGTTTTATTTTAAATTATTCATTGTTTTTATAAAACCAGAAGTTTATCAACTTCCATTCTTATCACATTAAAACATTTTTTCTAGAGATAGGATTAGAGGATGAGGTTGACATTGTACAGATACCGGATCCTGTTCCTCGTGGTGTCTTTAAACCCATCACATTATCGAGTGGATCTCCCTCCCTTGTGGTATTTGATTTAGAGACCACTGATCTGAGTAAGTTTATATAAACCAGAGGAGAATAAAAAGTTCCATATTTTAAAAAAAAATGTAGACAATAAATAAGACATAAATAAAAGTGTTTAGAACTTATGAAAATATTTTTATTCAATTCAGTTCGAGGAAGACAGATGCCACATATCACTCAACTTGCTGCAGTTGAATTGGATACGGGATCTCTGTACAACACATATATTCTTCCAAAGGTGCCCATTTCAGAGGAAGCAATGAACACGACTGGCATTGTAGTGAATTCCGACTTAGAAAAAATGACTGTCCACGGTAGGGAGGTTGATGCAGTTAACATTATATCTGGACTAACAGAGTTTGTGGAATGGATGAAGAATTTTTCAAATGTTATATTGGTAGCACATAATGGAAGGAAATTCGACTTCCCTGTACTTATGAGTACCTTACGCTGTTTAAACATGACAGACACACTGCTTCCTGTTGTTTCTGGGTTTATTGACTCCCTGAGTGTGTTCAAGAAAGCCTTTCCTGGACAGCAGAATTACAAGCAAGAGACACTAGTGAAAGCGGTACTCAACACCAGCTACGCTGCCCATGATGCTACAGAAGATGTTAAAACCTTAGGTTTGTTGATGAAGCAGACCAAGTTTTTAGGTCCTGAGATCTTACAGTTTAGTTTTCCACCAATTTCTGTTCACCAAGGCCTTCTTTTTAGCAACGAGAAATCAAAAAACATAACGTCATTGCATGTTTTGATTGCTAAAGGTGTTGTGAAGCACAACACAGCAGAAAATATTGCAGGTTCAGGCTTGAACTTGTCCCACCTTCACAAGATATTTCAGAGAGATGGCGAGGATGGACTTAGAGCTACATTTGCTCAGAAAAACTCTGAAGGCCAGGCCCGGGTTTCCTCTACAAAGCGTGTTCTTTACTCTGTTATTCCAAAACTTGTGGAATATTTTGAAAAAAATGATGTAAACTGACATTATGAGAAATTGCAGATGATATTTTTGCAACTATTTTGTGAACTATATGCATTACTCTAGTTTCGTTGTTGAATTGGATACGGGATCTCTGTACAACACATATATTCTTCCAAAGGTGCCCATTTCAGAGGAAGCAATGAACACGACTGGCATTGTAGTGAATTCCGACTTAGAAAAAATGACTGTCCACGGTAGGGAGGTTGATGCAGTTAACATTATATCTGGACTAACAGAGTTTGTGGAATGGATAAAGAATTTTTCAAATGTTATATTGGTAGCACATAATGGAAGGAAATTCGACTTCCCTGTACTTATGAGTACCTTACGCTGTTTAAACATGACAGACACACTGCTTCCTGTTGTTTCTGGGTTTATTGACTCCCTGAGTGTGTTCAAGAAAGCCTTCCTGGACAGCAGAATTACAAGCAAGAGACACTAGTGAAAGCGGTACTCAACACTAGCTACGCTGCCCATGATGCTACAGAAGATGTTAAAACCTTCAGGCCAGGCCCGGGTTTTCTCTACAAAGCGTGTTCTTGACTCTGTTATTCCAAAACTTGTGGAATATTTTGCAAAAAAAATGATGTAAACTGACATTATGAGAAATTGCAGATGATATTTTTGCAACTATTTTATGAACTATATGCATTACTCTAGTTTCGTACAGTAATTTGTAATTAATTTTTTTTTGAAGGTCAAGATAAAATTTATTTACATGAATGTCAAGGTTAAAAATAAATACCCAGTATTAGGTTTAATAGATTGAAAAAAAAAGTGTAAAACTTTTTTGTAGTATGCTGTGATGATATAATTTTTGAAGGTTTTATCAGTAATAGTTTTAAGTAAAGGTCGTCAAATTTAAAGGTAGGTCATTGAAAAACACCTCACTCAGTTATTTATGACATTGCTTCTTCATCATAGTTGTGATTATATATTATATTTCAATTTTTATACTTTTTTACTTATTTTATGAACATAAGTGATTTTGAAAATTTTGGGGGCGGGGTTAGGAATTTGTCAATAAAAAAAGTTTTCTTTGGTAAAAGTTTTCAAAACTGCTTTTATTTTTCTTTCTATATAATGTGCCATGTATTCATTACAAAATATCTTATGCCAACTCTTTGGTTTTCCTTACAGAAATGCACATATGATCAGTTGTAATATTTCTTTTATCAAAATAATTGAAGTTAATCTGACACAATCTCAGTTTTTCAAAGTTATTGGACAGTAAATGGTTCTAAACTTTTTCTTAACTAAAAAATGCATTAAAATGTTCTATACAAATCTGTGTAAAAACTGAATTTGATATCAATTTGCTCAAAAATGTGATGTTGTATTGATGTTTACTACTACTCATTATGACATTATCATATATCAATATATTTTGGTCAGATAAAAAAAAAATCTGGATAAATTTGTTTATTTATGAAGTATGTATTGAGATATTATTGTTTTGACCCAAAAAAATCACTTTTGAAAATTTTTGTATTAAATTGTATTACAGGCTGAATACCTTAAGTTGTTTCATCCACTGTATAAAATTTAAGCTCACCGGGCATGTATTTTTGAAATCCTACAAAGAAGGTGTTGCAGTTCCTGTGCTATTTTCCATAAAGCTGTTGCAGATATATCTTAATTCATATCATTTTTATAAGACCATTTTATACGCGAATCCAGAAATTTTTTTCGAGGGGGGGGGGGGGGGGGGGCGATGAATCCTGAAGTTTGCCGAAGGAGTGAGGGAGATGGGTTCGAGGCAAATGTTTGGTAATTTCATGGAAATTTAAGAATTTTTCTGGGGCGGATCCTTCCGCGACCCACCCCACCCCCGTTAAATACCCCCATGCATTAAATAAATTGTAAAATGATTACACTGAAAAATGTGACTGGTTTCATGGCATATCCGATTTTTGTTTCAAAGAGGCATATTTTTGAAAATTAAACTTCGAAAAAAACACTCCGAAGTTAAAAAACGGTGTTTTAAATCTTTGCAAATTTCATCATGTCTAGTATAGCCGAGTGGTTACGCAGGATGGCTGAATAATCACCGAGACTAACTGCTTGGTATTTTTTTTAAATTAATTTTTGATCGCACGAAAAGGTAATACCCCTATTCCGATGGTTTTGAAAATCATCAATGTCCGGATAAATAAGTTTCAAAACGCTTGTCATTGTAATATTTTACATGTGTGCTGATTTTTTTCAACGTTACCGACTTGTTTACATTATAAACATAAATTGTTATCATTTGCTGCTGAACGAGGGATTTTAAAACAAAGTAACGCATTAATCGATAAAAATTGGGTAAAATATGTCGTTTTAAAAATATATGTACATATTGTTCGCCATTGTTAAAAGCAAGCCGTACAATAATGTATGAATCAGTAAAATACGGATAAGTTTGTTCCAAGCGCCATGCACGGTTTATATGGGTGCTATTAAAATTATTTTAAATAACAATCAAAAGCGAAGTAACTCAATTTAAACGTTTTTGAAGAGACAGAATTAGATTAATTAATCAAGCTCCGAAGAAATACATGTATATTTAAAACACGATAGCAAGTAGAAATCAAATTGTTCTATGTTAATATAAGATACATAAAGTGATCTAACTAACTGTATGCGCGGATCAAAAAGCGGGGGGGGGGTGTATTAAATTTCTACACAAAGCACTGGCGTCGGAAGCAAATTGAAAGTGGGGGGGGGGGGGGGGCTAGACTAATCCTCAGAAATATTAAGGAAAAAAAAACTAATTCCCAAAATCATGAAAATCCTAATCGGGGGGTGGGGGGGGGGGGGAGTATACCTATCAAAAAAAAAAAATGTTTTTTCCCAAATCATGGAATTCCTAATCCGGGGGGGGCGGGCTAGTTTGTCTATGACTACAACTTCTCAGTCTTTCGTGGTATATTTAGGAACAATTATCTTTGCTGCGAGAAAAAGAGGGGGGAGGGAGGGGGGCTGAACCCTCTATAATGCTATGTGCCTAACTTTGCAAAAAAAGTGGGGGCTAAGCCCCTCCCCCCCCCCCCCCCCCAGCCCGGTTCCGACGCCTATGCAAAGTACAATCATTTTTTGAAATTTATTTTACTTTTAAAATGAAACGCGTACTCTACTAAAAATTTATTCGATTTATCACACATCGATGTATTAAGAAAAGCGAAACACACACACACTCTCTCTCTCTCTCTCTCTCTCTCTCTCTCTCTCTCTCTCTCTCTCCCTCTCTCTCTCTTTTCAAAACAAACGACAAGTTGACCAGGAAATGTGCATCGTCATAAGCGCGGCATCTTTTTCAAAATAAAACTGGACCTCCTCCCCATTAAAACTTTTCAGCGAGAACCAGTTTACAACCTCATATTAAAGAGTTACGACTGCATAAAAAGAAGTTATCACTCCATATAATGAAATCACATCATGTAAAGAACTGGCCTCATAATATAATGACTCAACAACGGCTCATTATAAAATTGTGACATCATATAAAGAATTAACAGTTGCATGTAAAGCTTTAACCACAATACATAAAGGTTTTACCACCATACATAATGGTTTTAATACACCATAACATGATGTTAGTATTGCATATACTGAACTTACCACCTAATGACAAGAAGTTGCACTGCATAGAAGGATTTTACACTTCACATGAAGAGTGTACCATATAACATAACGATTGAACGATAGTTCATAATGATTTTAGCTCTGTATGAAATGATTTTATCATTTCATATAAAGACTTATTCATAGCATATAATGAATAAACTAATGCACATAATGATCTTACGACATAACGTAATGATGTTACCACTGAAAATAATGGCGAAATTACAGTATATAATGATGTTAGCACTGCACATAACGATGCTAGCACTGCATATAACGATGTTAGCACTGTATATAATGATGTTAGCACTGCATATAATGATGTTAGCACTGCATATAATGATATTACTATTACATATAAAATTTATACCAATTCAATTGACCTTAAGGCAGCTATGGCGTTCCATAAATTTAGCAGGTCAGAGAATACTCCCTTACATATTACGTGACTTTATTTATCGCCAAATTCTTATCAATTGAGGGAAAACCTAGCGATCAGAAATAAAATCCGTTGATAACATAATTTACAAATAGGCCTTGGATTTTCTTATAAATTAAAGTAAATGGAATAAAGTCACGACAAACACGCTTACCACGAATCTAAGTCACCCGCCACGCGTTGCACAGACGAGTACATTGGGTTAAGAGAGTTCACACCAGCAGGCATGTTCACAAAACTTTCCTAAGTTGTTATCTTAGTGCGTTCCTAAGATATGTCATAGGAAAAAGGTTAGGCACATCATAAGATCAACTTAGGACACGTCTTAAGATGTAGCTAGATGGTAACTTAGGAACATGTTGAGTTAGGATATCCCAACCTTCTGCAACCATCCTTACTTTTCACATGTATTTGTACAGATCGAATTTGAGAGACATTTGTAGGGATTAATCAGTCAACATTTTGCAAGAGAAAATTGTACGTGTCGGTTGTTAACACAAAAGGCCTAAAACCAGTAATTTTAATGTGGTCATTTAAAAAAATATATACATTTACCTTAAAATAAATCAGTGTCCAAAAACAATTTAATAAAAAAAATAATAACTCCTTCCCTCAGAAATCCATATGACTTCTATTTTTTGAAGAAAATAGGTATCAGGACAAATTGGCTTACAAGTAAATAATTATTTAAATAAACAACATATGTGCATTCTTTGAGTGTAGATTAACATTTGATAATTTTGTCATTCATGCACAAGTAATACACAAACATACGAAAGCCGAGAAGGATCATTCGAGATTCGAGATTCAAAATACGAGATTCGAAATACGAGATTCGAGATTCGAAATTCGAGATTCAATATCTAAATTCACCAATCAAATCATGGAACTGAAACCTGTATTCTAGCAACATCAAACTGTTCTAAATAAAGATCATTCGTACATGCTCTTTCTTACAAATAAATGTCTTAATAGCTCTTATAAAGTGGTTATAAAATGGTTAAATTAACATTGATGAATTAACCCCACACAGTATAAACAATAAAATTAGAAATAACACTGTTGGCTTTGCGAATCTAAGTGGTTTTGTTTGCCCTGTATGTATTTCCCCCCGAACAATTTTAACCCGAAGTGTATTCGCCCCAACTGTGTAAAAATCGGCTCGCGAAGAAAGATCTGTTTAATCTGAATGGTTTAGCTATGAAACGAAACTCAATGAAATAATCGACATGTCAAAATATAGGTTATGATAAATTTTAAACCATAGAAGATATAATGATTTACAACCTCAAAGACAAAACTCCAGATAAGAATATTGTATTGTAGGGTATGGCAATGCCATTGTCGATATGAGAGAGAGAGAGAGAGAGAGAGAGAGAGAGAGAGAGAGAGAGAGAGACAGACAGACAGAGACAGACAGACAGAGAGAGACAGACAGACAGACACAGAGAGAGTTTTGTAGTGTCAAATTCAGTTTTGAGTTAGAATTTGAAATTGATTTGATTTGTTACAAGCATATATAGACAAGAATTAAGCCTCTAAAAGGAGAAAAGAGAGGAGGTAGCTAGGGTAGGGCAGACCAACTAGCAAGCTTTAATTTTTACGGTGTTAGCGCACCTGTGATTTACATCTCTCTCTCTCTCTCTCTCTCTCTCTCTCTCTCTCTCTCTCTCTCTCTCTCTCTCTCTCTCATCACCTAGCATTTCCTTTTCCGTGAGGGGGTTTTGGGTATTTGTGATGTCTTACATTAGCTAGCGAAAATGATAAAAAAAACATGAAATTTTCTTTAAATTGTGTGCGGATGTTGTACTCCAATAATCTGTTTTCAGTATATACATTTCAAGAGGGGGGGGGGGGGGGGGGCTATATAGTCCTAAGTAGTTTGCCAGTTATTCTGTCCCCACTTTGTTTTCTCTTCGTTTTCCAGGTTTTTTTTATTTGCCTCGGCAAATTAATATAAAACTTTCTGTGTAGCTTCATAACGATGCACTGTAGATAAATTATGAGTAGTTTTACTTTTGATAAACAGGTACATATCCGTACTTGATTTTTAATTTGACTCATAATCGGATTTAATATTCCAATAAATATAGGGTAGGAAAGAGTAGACGGGACTTTTTTGCGCATATCCTACTGTACCATTCATTAAACACAGGTATTAGCACTCATCGAGTTCGACTTGCTTTCCTTTCTTTCATCCACTGGATTTAAAGCAATTAATTTTTGAAAATATTTTGAATTTATGGCCTGATTATATATAAATAAGAGCTGCGCTGGTGCATCTATTTACCCATATGGATCAAAATATAACCAAATGAATCTAAAAATTTTGACAAAATTAGTTTTAAACGTACGACTCTTTTTCAATTCTAATCGGGTATGTCCTTTAGAAAAATCTTGAACCGCACACATTTTAGCAAATAAAACGACAATTGTTTCATTTTTTTATGGGGAGTGAGGTGGTGCCGGTAAAAGACATGTATTGCTTGTGGCAGTTGTGCTATACTCTCATTTGTTATAATAGGTAATACTACATATTGATATAAAATGAAAGTTTCCAATTACACTGTACATAGCTTCTATCATGCATTTTGACCCGTGCGATAGTTTAAAACACTTTTCAAAGCATTTAATGTAATTCAACCGATCATTTTTGAAATTTAATTTTCTGGATCCCCGCCTGATACGTCCGCCTTCTTGTATATTAGAATTACATGTACGTTGACCTTATGTACACATTAACATAATCGGCTATGTTATGGGACGATAACATTTTTTATCAATGTTTTTGCAGGATATGTAACAAATAACAGCCTATTTGTGGGTTTTTGCACTGATTATTTGAGATAATTTGCCGCCATCTTTTATGCATTCCACACACCACTCACAGTTTCTTTATTTGGTGTTCTGTGTGTATGGCGACAAATTGGTAAATTTGCACCACTCACCCCTTGTAGCTTCATCCTGATTACATTTTATCTGGCTAAGTGTAATGTAGTAGTGTATTAAATACACACATCTGTGTTTGCAGTGCTTATTTACATCTTTAGAGGTTTACTTACAAAAAAGTAAACATTTGTATGACTTATATGTAATTATTGTCAATTTTGGTGCGGGGGGGGGGGGGGGGGGGGTAGGAAACTACAGAGAAACCTAACTTGGCTGTGAAACGTATGCTTTTATCCTTTCTTGTTGATATATTAACGAATGAATTATAACAAAATACATGTACAACAATAAATTTTGAAATATTCATGCACAATCAAATTTTTAAAAAGTTTTACTGTTCTCTGCACAAGAAATCGGCAATGTGAACAAATTGGCACCCTATCATCCCTGCCTATAATTGTAGAGAGTAGGTATCCTTCTATATTGAAAACAATTCCAAAGGTAAGACTCATAATAAGTTAATTGTTTACTGAGGGAAAGGAAAAAAAATTAATAATTCCGTATGATGTGATAATATCTCAATGATTTGTTTATAATCATAGTACTAGTGTATCACTGTATGCATACATAAAAACGATAATTAATGCTTATATTTATTAGTGAAACAGGACAGATTATTTATATTTAGATTATTTAGATACATGTACTAATCTTCATGCGGGGATCTAGAAAAGAGGGGGTCAGGGGATCTGGACCCCCTCCTCGGTAAAATTGGAGCTTATTAAATTTATTTAGTAAATTTTTTTTAAATTGGCCTAGGACCCCCTACAGAAAAAATTAGCTACGCTTATGAAGTTCTCTACCATAACCGCATTTTTACACAAAAGGGGTGAATAAACCCGGGTTTTAAACTATTACTGGTGGTGAAATACCCCAGGGTTCAAACGCATCAGGTGGAAATGCTCCAGGGCAAACAAAATCACTTAGATCCGCGAAGCACACTGCATTATTACTAGTCTACTTAGATATTCTGTGTAAAAGTAAATACAAATAATTATTTAGTTAGGTAGGGAGAAGTGAACACAGCATTTATTTGTATATAGGAACATGTACGCTAGAATACATATTTTCAGATCCTTGATTTGATTGGTTAATTTAGATATTGAATCTCGAATTTCGAATCTTGAATCTCGTATTTCGAATCTCGTATTTTGAATCTCGAATCTCGAATGATCCTTCTCGGCTTTCGTACAAACACGCACTTTTCATAGAATTTAACGTTACATGTAGAAACTCACACATACAAACACAGCAATTAATTTCCCTTTAATCCGCAATATATAGAATGCACGAACATGTTTAAAAATAAGAAATAAGTTGTAATATATTTCGAAAATACACAAATACAGTTTATTAAACTGAAAGATTTTTTTAAAGATTATTTTTTCGGAATGAAGTAATAGAAATTAAGAATGATCACGTATAACTTATATATACCAATGTAAATTTACTTTTTAGCCAAGGACATTTGAATAATTTCCTAAAATAATCAAAACAATGAATGTAACTGACTTAATGTAAAATGTAGACATTAAAAATAAATGAATAATTTTCATTCGTCAAACAGAGACAGTGTTTGCGAAAAAAAATTGCTTAATTTGTCAGCTTCAAGGCAGGCTTGTATTAACGGAGAAGCTGGTGAAAAAAGAGTTCGGGTCCATCTCCAAATTACTTATTAAAATGAAAATACATGATAAAATACATTACTATGCCCCCCCCCCCCCCCCTGGCGGATTTTGTCGGATGTGCTAGAACTGTAAAAAAAAAAATATTGCTTAATTCTACCGGTCTGAGGAAAAACCTTCACAGCATTTCCAATATCCCCCAAAACGTGATTTTAAAGCCTTAGGATGGTCTTAGGACGAGGTAAGTGATGTCCTAAAGTTAGGACAAAGTTATGGCGGTTCCTAAATTTTAGGAGAGCTTTGAGAGACACACTTGAGACTAAGACGTATCCTAAGGTGTACTTACAACACACCATAGTCCTAAGATAGCTTTGTAAACATGCCTGCAGTTAAACAACATCAGTTTTTAATAAATAAGACCCACTGGACTTTTGCATTTATTTTAGAAGTTACATATGAGCGCAGTGAAGTACATGTTTTCCTTTTACATTTAGATTTTTGACAAAATGTATTGACCAGATGAAGGAGAAAAATGTACCTAAATGAACACGTTTATTTCAAAGACTTTCAAATGTTGGGCGGATATAAAAGTCTACGGAGATTGAACGAAAACAGTGTATCCTTACCATAGATAATGATTTATATAATATCTCCCATTTGATTGTTTTTCTTGGGTAAGAAAGAGATTCTATAAGAGTACATATACATTGTATCAAGGATTAAGTACATGCAAATTAAAAAGAGATATTCCGAAATTTATTTTTCCCTATCTGCTTTGGGCTGTATTTCACATCATTCTTTAATATAGAACCTTTTTTAAGAACTCAGGCTTTTATGATTCATTCTTTAGTTTAAAGAACATTCTTCAATGTCATATAGGTATTGTTCTCTCTACTTGACCCATCACTTGTTGGTTATAAACGTATTGAAAACAATCGATTGTAACGTAAATATTAACGAAATTCTGGAAAAAAATGTGTGACGTGATAGCCGCCTATATTTCTAAAAACGGGAAAATGATAACATTAATATTTTGATAAATAAATATCTCTCTTACACTTTTTGCTGTTGAACATTAAATCAACACACGAAAGAAAGATTCGCTAGTTTCCGCGAATTCAACTTCCAGCAAAGAAAATCTAGAATACAATGAAAATACTTTGAATATTTATTAATCTCAATGTGATATCGCTAACTTATATCTTTTATTGAATGCATCAGCCTAAATTAATAAAGAGGAGTATGACACTGTTTTATTTATAAAAGTATTAATCCAAAGTGATAAATGGATGTTTTAATCTATTTCAAATATGCGTAAAACTTTGTGATTAAAAAGGATAAGTAAACAAAAATATAGTATGACCTCTTAAAGTGCTCGATCTGTTGCATATCATGGTGAATTATATCAAGGACAAATGGACAGAGTAGTGTCAGCCCAAAATCTATATTGTAGAATATACTAGCAAAAATTACAGTGACAAGTCTATGTTCTGTCTCTATTTGTGCAAGAAATTTTAAAAGATAAGATCCTACATGTAATTGCAAACATATTATGTTTGAAATAGGTAAGAAAAACCATACCTTATGACAAACTTATGGATTTTACGTTTTACTCCTAAGTCTTGGTCAATCAAATGCTCTGTTGAGGTAAGCCTTCGGGTATTTGTGTTTACAAAAGATCTTGTAGAATGACATAATAGCACCCCTGTGAATGTGTTCGGAATGTTTTCTTTAATGTAACATTTGCTAAGTCTGTAATAAATCTAGAAGTGCTCGAATGAAAGTTGACGATACTTTTCCTACATTGGTGCAGTTCATGTAAAGCTTCGAGTGGACGTATGAAGCAATTTTTAGAGGATAGGTTCAAAATAAGCAAGCATTAAAAGTTTTTTATATTTTTTCTTACTCTATTTATTTATTTAAACTTGAAAATTTACAAAGATGTTTTTATTTCAACATCTAACGATTATCTACAATAAAAAGGATAATATTCGAAACAGAGTTTTCATTCTTGTTCGAGACTAAAACGATAAACATTGGGTTTCTTAATCAAATCATAGCTATCTTTAATGTTATGGTGTTCGCATAACGGCACCAGATAGCTCAGTTGGTAGTGCACCGGAGAGATTCAGCGGGCCTGGGTTCGAATACCGGTCTGGTCTATCATTATTTCTCACATCCCGTTACATTTGGTGCCGTGACCAACCCCTGGAACTGACAGGTTAATCGTTGCCAGGGGAAGAGCCTGGACCTGATTTTTCAGGATGAAAATCATTTAAGAGGGAGGAATGTGACAGTCAGTCGGTTCAAATACTTTAAAACTATGTCAAGAATCAACCAGTAAAGAGAGTGTTTATGTTTTAATACAGGAACATGTATTATTATTTCTTTTTTATTCGTTAATTTTGGTAGATAAGAGATAGGCTTATGAATTTAAAACAATTTATTGGATGAAATGGTTCATAACATTTACTGTCCAAATGAACATTAACAAAATATTGATAGCACCTAAATAAAAATTGCAAGTAAAGTGTTTATCTCATACCAGAACTGATTTAGTTGGGCTTTGCTGAAGGAATAAGACTAAAGTATACACTAAAAGTTTGATATTTGGACATTTAAACCACTTTAAACCAAAAATATTTGATAAAAAGATTTTTGTACAGGTAATATAGTATATGTTTACAGTATATTAAATTAAATTTGGTTTAACATGGTCTTTGTACTGAAAATTAGACAAATAATTCAGTTAAATTAAATGACTTTCCTAAAACATTCATGTATACAGCCACATGTCTATAAATGTGTTATGTGCATGGCCCGGTGATACTACAAAGGATTTTTTGATTATCTGGTCGCTGGATCGAATCCGTCAAATGAAATTTTTTTTCTTTTCATTTAAAGCATGATAAGATTCTAAAGTTTAAATTGCATTTTTCTTACCTGCTGGATTGAAAAAAAATATCATTTATAATTCTTAAGATGATCATATCCAGTATAAAAAGATATCTGAATTCTCTTTGAGAATTATGATTTTCTTTTTGGATATTAATTTGTAAATGTAAATTGCGCACTCGTCTATCATTAGGTATATGTGGATTTGTACGAAACTGCATCTAAAGCGGGTGCAAAAACGTAACTTTGAAAATGGCATTATTATCCGGCAACGTGTTATATATGTATGCATGTATGAAGTTTTCTACTCCAAGTATTGGGGATAATCATAATCAATTATTATTATGAGTTTGTCTTTATTTTTATTTAACCGTAGATGTCTTCATGGTAAGGAAATAATGCACGATAGTACATGTATAGTTTTTTACTTATTGCCTTTATTTCATCTTCTTCACGACTATCTGTGCCCTTATTATCATGTTTTATATCACCAATCAATGGTTCAGTTTCCTCTCTATAAATTTCTAAAAACTGATAAGTATTAATTGCTTAGTAAAAGGAAAATGCATGAATCCATTTTAAAAAACGTAATGAATGTACTATGAAGTACACACCGTCTTGGAATTGAACAATATTTTTACCTTCATTGTTTGATTGCATAAGGTGTTCCAATTCTGGTCTTCTACATCACCATTAGTTTCGCATATTTGATATTCTGATAACAGAGAAAAACAAAAACATTTTAGTGTTAGAGTTTACCTCATCAATAACTTGGCAAAAGTAAAAATTGACAAGCGTGATGTTATCCAAATTTTTCATTTTCTTTTATCAATATTACTCTGTCCTAAGATATACTTGAATCACATTTTACTTAATCATTCGATGTTCATAAATACCAGGATTGTCATTTTTTAATACACAGCTTAAATTTAAAAAAAAAAAGTCTACTGAGATTTTGCAGTACAGAAGACATGAAAGAATTTTTGCGAGATGTCCCATGTACTTTTAAATGGAGAAAAGATGTAAACATTTCTCACTATAAATACATTTAAAGACTTTTTGCTCGTGTTAATTTTCTGGATTAAAAGAGGTAATGTGTCAAAGAAAATTAAATTATTATAGCTTTTCCCATATATCGATTTTAATAATACATGAACTGTAACCAGACAGCAATGCAATGAGTTTGACGAGTACAAATTATTATTATGACAAATTATTCATTAATACCATGATACCTATATATGCACACTTGTTGTTTTTATGCAGAGTGACAGAATGAACTTTGCGAACTGATATTGACTTCTGTATTGCACAGCAGACGCAAATGATTTATGTAACCAGTGCTGGATTCTGGCACAATAATATCAAAATTGAGAGTTGATAAATAAGTTGTCATATTTGGCGACCCTGTATCTGCATCAATAGCCCTGATACTGTATATTTAGGCATGTATTGAATGTTTTATGGACGGATATAACGAATTACGCTTATAACGAAGTATAATTGCCTGTCCCTGGGACTTCGTTATAAGCGTGTTTTACTGTACTCGTGTATATTTCTATATCTGACCTTTCAATATTGCACGTAAACCATGCCTCAAAACAAAGAGGGAGACTCACAACCCGCATCCTAATACTATATGATAGACAGTTTTGACAGACTTGTATTTAGTAGTAAAATTAAGCCCTTAATGTTCACTCATGTCCACCACAGGTGGATAAATTCAATCAAAACTGTCGGTCATAAGTAAACAAGAGGCCCATGAGCCACATCGTTCACCTGAGCAACAATGGCTTTATACATACGTTCAAAGGATAATGTGTCATATGGCACCTCGGTAGATAAACAAAGATTAACAAAACTTAACAAAAATTAAATTCATGAAAATGAACTGTTTGACAACAAATTGATCTTTGTCAGGTTGACCCTTTTATCATGCGTCCAGTATGGTAGATTGTTCCTCTGTCTCTATCCTACGAAAGAGGATATATTCCGCGCATATCAGACAGGCATTGCCAGTCTACCAATTTGCTTCAAATACAGAGCATTGTTTTTTTTTTAAAATATGGATTAACGAACTCGAAGAATTCATAAGAATTATTTCAGCTGAATTATGCTGAATTTGACTCAGTAGCTCTTGAGAAAAGGATCTTTAAAAATGCACCCCTTCTTTTCAAATTTCAAGTTTTTCTCCACTTTGAATTATAACTGGCCTTTCATTTCTGCAGTTTCATCTTTTCATAAGGAGGCTTTGTGCCGAATTCGGTTGAAATTGGCCAAGGGGTTTAAAAGTCTACAGGCGGACAGACAGACGGACGACGGACAAAATGGGATCAGAATAGCTCACTCACAAAAGCTCAAGTGACTTTCAGGTCAGGTGAGCTAAAAAGTACATAGACCTGTAAAATGATGTTAGACAGATTTTGAATTACAACATGTAGATATGGAATTTGATAACATGACATAATTGCGTTTAGAACTGAGGTTATAACTGTAAAACCTATACGATCACGCTATAAATAAAACTTTTTGTAAAACTACGATTGGACATAGCGGTTTATAAGTTTTGAAAATCGATGCAATTTAATTTTAAGATTTAAACGTGTTTCTATATATTAATACAGAGCTCCTTTTTTCGATGAATCTTAAAATTGACACGACCATCAAGCCCTCCAAAGATATTGATTAAGTTTAGTAACATATACTTAGAGGTTAAAAGGGTTGACCTGCAGTGTTATCTCCATATCAAAGTGAATTTTGCATTCAAGGCTTTCTCTCTTGGAGACCCAGTACTAATTCGGAGGTTACAGTTTGTGCAATTACAATCAATTCTATCTGAGGATTCTTACATAGTAATCTAACAAATTGTAACATATACATAGTAGTTATTGAGAAGAAGATTCTTTTATACATTTTCTATGTATATTTATATATGGAAATAAGAAACCCTTTTAGGGCTCCAATATCTGTCCGAGGGTTAATTATGGTCTGTTCAAGAATAAACACTATCTTAGAATTTTTTATTAGTAATTTTTTAATCTGAAGAAATTGAAGTCTTGAAATTTTTTTAAAATACATTTTTCTTATATGTTTCTATGTTGATGTTTGGACCAACCTCGTGGCCCAGAATTGGTCTCGAGTCACAGTTTTCACAATATAAAATTTACACTATATGAGGATGCTTGCATAGTAATTTTATAACCGCCGTCTTGTAGTTCTTGAGAAAAGTTTTTATACATTTTCCTTGATTATATATATCTATATCATCAAACTTTTAACTCTTGTGAATGCACTATTATTTGTCTGGAGGTCTTTTAACTCTTGTTAATGCACCATTATTGGCCTGGAGATCTGGATTGGAATAACGTAGAAGGTACGCTGTCTGAAGGTGCTTGCATAGTAATCTCACAAATTGTAGCATTATAGTTCTTAAAAAAAGAATTTTCCCTATATATTTCTGTGTTGAACATACAGGCCTCTGGGGATCCGTGGGTTTTAAGAAATTAAAGTGTTCTCTATAAACACAACCTGTGTATTTTTGGTGTAGCGGTTGTTGCGAAGAGGAATTTGAAGTCACACATTTTATTTTCACTATTTTATTATCGTCTTCCTTTTGAAAAAGGCTTCAGCCTCTATTTCACATTTTTTTTTACAGTTTTTCCCATAAGGATGATTTGTACCAAGTTTGGCTGAAATCGGCTTAGTTATTCTGGCAAAGAAGTCAGTCAAAAAGACGGACAAAAGGGCATCAGAAAAGTTCTTTTGATAAAGAAGCACACATCTCTTTTACTAAAACACAAATGTTAAAATACAAACAAATGACCAGTTTCTTTTTTACAAGCATGGTACCCGTTTCTGAAAATGGCTTACGTCCAGGCGTAAGCTTAGTCCGGACTAAATTATGGACTAAACCTCAAAACCAGGGGCCCGTTTCTCAAAAAGGCCTACGTCCAGGCGTAAGCTTAGTCCGGACTAAATCAGGGACTAAACCTCAAAACCAGCCTAAGTTGCGTTTAACAAAAAGGCGGAAACTTAGTCGGGACTAAATTTGGGTTTAAATCTACGCCTGCTAATGGGTAGGCGTAAGTCCTTAGTCTGTGCACAAAAATGGCGAATGTTTTGTTTCTAAGGCAAAATATACAGAGAATTTTATTTTTTGGTTTGTTTTATGTGTTATTAAAGAAATCATTCACATTTATGTAAATATTTGTACGTGTACATATAACTTTAAAAATTACCTATTGTTCGATAACTGTTTCTATTTCCAAATAAATTAAGATTAAATCAATTTGATAAATAATGGGTTCACCTTAATAAACGTATGTTATTTACATTATTACTCGTAATGAAATTTACCTAATGTGTAAAGAATGAGTATACCCCGATAATTGATATAAACACAGTATTTAAAAAGATGCTTTATTTCTAAATTAAACATGTATTCTCCCACAAGATAGATTTATATAAGTACGAATAGATTATTGATTTTTTTTAAATCAATACTCAGTAAGCATGAACTAGAATTTAATGTTTCTAATCAAATTTGAACCTGTGAAACGAAACTGATTTCAAAAATATGAATAGGAGCAACTCAAAACGTTTACATTTGTAATCTGTCCTTGTGTGTGGTTGTTTGTTCTTTACCTATACATGTATTACTGAAGACTTTACAACACGTATGCATTCTCATTTTCATTTTTTACTACTAGTATCTTTACAAGACCGTATGAAAGCTACATGTATTTTCGAATGTTTATGAACTCGCATTTAGATATAATCAATTTTTGTTTGTTAAAACATTACTTAAAACTAGAGCCGAGCTCGTTGCAAAGCAACGAGTAGGTCTTCCGTCGCAACTTCGTGTCGCGAAAGGATTGTCCATCAGTCTCATTAAAATACCTCCTTCTCCTGACACTTGTCAGAGCCTGACAGACCCTGTATTGATAAAAGGTCATCTTTACATGACACTTTCTTCTTACGAATTAGAGCTTTAGAAAATTGATTGGAACTCTTCAAATGGAGACACAAAAAATTAATTCATACCTGTTTTCTATGTAACCTCTAGATTGCGTATTGCACTACTCATTAAACAGATAAAGGCATACGCGGGTATGATAAGGCAACTCACAGCGATCAAATTCCTCTGATCGATATGACGTCACAATAAGCAGCATGATGTCATATTTTACTCGGAAACATGTCGATTTTAACTTTATCTCTGGTTTATATTATAAAAATTACAGACATAAAATATCACTAGAAACTCTTCTAACTGAACATATCTTCGATTTCTCTCTATTACGTATAATTATCATTGATGACGTCACAAGCATGTTTAAAAGAGAAGATCATGTCGGGAGACAAATTATCGGAATGCAGTGTAAACAATGCCGAAATAAGACTTATTTAATACAGATACCTAAGATTTAGATGAGTGTCAGTTCGAATATAATCAGGATAATACAGGCATGGATATTTTGTTTAATCAGCGAGTGTTATAAGGTAAGCGGATCGACATTTATATGGCTTGACCAGTCTTTCCTCTGTCAGTGTGTACAAAAAATGGCAAAAGTGTAACACTACCCTGGATATTAGGAAAAATGATTTTGGTAAATATCAACGGTATATGACCTAAACTACATGAAAAGTGCTGCTAGAATCCTGTGCTTTGTTGTTTTAAACGAAAATACGAAGTATTTTCAATGACATTTTAGAAGTTGAGAGGGTTTCCGATAAATATTTACAATATTTATTTTATGCGATGTACAATAGGATTCTAGCAGTAATACTAATAAACATGAACTAATTTCCAATAGAATTATTGTAGAAAACATACAAATGAACTTCGGGGTAGTGTTACACTTTTTGATTTTTTGTTAAGGTAAAAAAGTGATCTATTTTTAACTGTCACGTGATACCATGGCACGGCAGCTTCAAAGATTGAGTTGATTCCGAAGTAGAAAATAATATCTTGGTGAACTCTTTCACTTGGTATTAATATCCAGCGCTGTTTTCATAAAAATAAAAATTTTTTAAATTGATCATAATTTTGACGGTCATTAAACTATGAGTTGCCTTAACCTACCCGCGTATCTTTGCTAAGTAGGTGTTTATTTAATTTGTATGCAAATGTGGAGGTCAAGTGGGTATAGTCTGTTATTGATACAGGTCTATCAGAACCTGGCGAGTGTAAGGAGAAGGGAAATGGTTTTTAATTATACTGGATTATCAATATGATAATAGTAAGTTCAAGAAATCAAAAACGAGACTCAATTTCAAAGTATTATTTTCATACCAGGCAAGTTCTTCGTTTAACTTACTTCAAGTTTAGGATAACTTTAAAAAGTACATCATTTATGTACATGTATATAATTAATTTAATTATAATAAAAGTGTGGATGTGGCGGTGGGGGAAATGACCCAAAAATCAACTTTCTAAGCGTTAACTTAAGGGAAATTTTGGTTGAGAGAAAGGGGGCATTGCTCCCACTGGACCATCTAAAAGGTACTGTTAGCAAGCTCACAAATGATATCCCCGCTAAGAAAGAAGTCATTACTCACGTATTTCTCTATTAGAGAATAATGGATGGTTCGTTTTCTTTAATAAGTGAGTCAGACAAGGCAGGGTATATTTACAGGTCACAAGTAATCTTTCTGACAAACTCTAGCTTTTACTCATTTCCATTAATACAAGATATGACACATGTTTAATATGACTTTGAACTTGCGCAACTGACCCTGGGTCAAGTTCATGACACATCATCGGTCATCAGGAATCTTTACATGAAATAGAAACTCCCAATGTTTCTCCTTAAATGACTTAGGAACAAATCATTACACACCCTCAGGTCATGAGCAATCTTTGTGTGAAGTAAGAAATTCCAAAGTGGACCGGAAACAAATTTTGCACTTTTCCTGCCAGTGACCTTTACTTTGTCCAAATGACCTTGGGTTTAGGTCATGAAGCTTCGTCAGTTAACGAGTATTATTTGTATGAAGTAAGAACACTTCCAATGTTTCTCCATCAGAAAGATATAGACCGGACACGACGTACGGACGGACAAGGTGATTTTTATTTAACCCCCCCCCCTCAATTTTTTTTCGTGGGGTTTAAAAATCTTTTTCGCCCGTTTTGTGCGGCACAAAAAAGACCTATATTTTTCAATTATTTCTATCATATCACATATAAATATACATGTAAATGTATGATTTGTATGCACATTTGAGTTCTTCTCATCATCGTCGGAAAGGATAAGAAACCCTTGGGGTCCAATAATGTCTTTTCATGGGCATTTTTCAATTTGCATCACTAAATGATTTCCAAGCGGTAATAAGCTATCAAAGCTATTGAGATGTTACATGTAGATATTGAATTTCTATAGATTTAAATTTAAGGTTAGGAAAAACAACACTTTTTTATACAGTAAAAAAAAATCTAAAATAGCTTTATGTACGCGTACACATAAATAAGAAGATGTAGCGAAAGCTATAAAGACTTTATTTCTTCTGTTCTAGACTTTTTCAGAGTTAACAAGCTACAAGTTAACAATCTCCCATTTTGACAAGCTAGATTAAAAATAAAATATTCAGCTGAGTTTTAATCTGCATTACAACCTCATATTACACAACTTCAATGATTTTTTTTATCAATGTGCATATAACAATCAGTAAAATCCCCAAGAACAAATATCTATCGCAATTAAATGCATACATTTTTGGGAGGCAGAAAAGTCGCCAATCATAGTCTGCAAGTCAATTGAACTACTACAATTATTTCAAAGAAATAAGAAACTGTCGACACTTGCAGTACTCTGATGATTTAATGACGATCGACCGACTTTATTGCTTAATGTAGTCGTATATCATTACTTCTAATCCTGAGAACAAATTTTATTTTATATTTGACTTAAAACTGTTAACTTATAAAACCAGAGACATAAATAACTTTTTAAGTTATTTAAGTCTCTGATAATATATATTTTATTCTGTTCATAACTATAGAAGTTTAGCGTGTTCAACAGGTTAATTTTTTAGCCACATTCTCAGATTACGATATCGCACCTTTAATGTGAGGTTGATTGACATCGAATATTTAAACACTTATTGTTTAACAATTGACCACTGCATTGAAAGCATCCTTCCAAATGTTACTCAATTATTTATCAATTGCTGATCTGCAGCCCAGGGGCAATATTCTAGGCTATGTGCGCTGACGCGACACGAGATTTTCGGTCGCACGTGGAGCGGATTCATTTGACTTAGCATAGACTGACCGAATAAACACACGGGTGGGAAGGTGACATACATTGAGGAGAAAAATGTACACATGTTAAGCAGTCGCCAAAAATGGGTCTTCGCCACGTTTTGAAAAAAAAAATCCCTTGCACTGTGATCATGAAACCGATAAAATCTAAACAAATCTTGTTTAAAAACTCATGTGAACATTCTAAAAATAATCACTAAATCCCTCCATTCTATCGTGTCAGCCTCTACCGCCAATCGCAACTTCTCGGGCCTTTCTGGCAAGCTCGGAAAAACACTTCGAATGTATTACCTAGGCGTCCATGACGACCCCCCTTTTTTAAAACTTGATATAATTACAACACATTTTATGATCTATTGAGATGTGAGCTATATTTCATTAAAGGTATCAATATACACTAAAATATAACACAGAAACGACATACAAAACTTCTTGCCGATACTTATTTTAATGGGAAGCGACTCCATTTTGTATAATATTCTAACATCCGGTGATGTTAATACATTCGAGGTGTTTTTCCAAACTTGCCAGAAAGGCCAGAGAAGTTGCAATTGCCTCTACCGCATGTGTTAATTTGATATTTGATTTTTTTTATCCTGCCTTGAACGCTTGGAGACTGTTTCATTTTCTTAATTCGGCTAAATAATGCTTCCAATTTTGAGCGCTCTCTCTCTCTCTCTCTCTCTCTCTCATTTTATGTGCAACCTTATGAAGACGTCAACTACTTTCTACGATATCTATAAAACCTCTCAGCAGTATCTAGCGGAAATATTCGTGGGTAAATAAAAAAAATCTTAAATTGAAACACAAGTCAATCTTACATGTACCGGTCAAAATCTCGAATAAACAAATAGTTGGAATCGTACAAAATATCAATAAACATGCACGTGTGATCACGTACATGCAGAAGAACACGAGCTACCGCGGATAACTTGTCCACTCGCGCGGGATCTCCTTGGCTATGTTCTAGGGGTGATCATTTGAAGGTTTAATCTTTGTGGTTTTTCGTTGTTTATCTATAACATTATTAGTACATGTATAGTTTTTAGAACATTTTAGAATTACAAATTCACTATTGATTTATGTCTGATGATGTTTCTGATTTGGAACAATATCGCTTTTATCAATTTTTAGAGGGGCTTCTCAATTCACATTCTAATGTTTCATTCAATAAATTGAAGGTGAACAAAAAGAACATAAAATTGAAACAGTTCTTGTATATATATCTTGTTATTAGATAACCGCTGACCTCTAGGTAGTGCAGCCGCGACCGATTTCCTCGGCCGCGGATGAGGGATCGGATAACTTACGTAAAGTTAAAACACACATAAAAAGCTCAGAACCCAGGAAGATTTACAATGTTTGCAGTATGATGAATAAACTCTAATGAATATAAGTTTTTTTTCCCCTTTAATCCCACAGTTGATCTATCTGTCTGATACTGCTTCAGTTCGAGTTTATGATTAAACAGAACGATTTCTTATTCTATCGTTTAATTCAAATTAAGAAGAGTAAGCTTTAATGTCATTGTGTACGATTCTTGTGTTTGCTGCTAAGTAAAATCACATATGACAGACGCGATTCTTGTGTATTAGATAACCGCTGACCGCTAGGTAGTCCAGCCGCGACCTTGGCGATCGAATTTCTCGGCCGCGGGCGAGATGGGTTATGTAATGACGCACACAACTAAGAATTTAGGTCGATTTGAAATGCTTGCAGTAAAATGACTCAAATCCATTTCATGGAAGTTATTTTTTTTTAAAAATCTAGTTTATGTATCTCACTAGATAAGAAAAAGAACGTTTATATTTTCTCGTTTTTGTTTTTCTTAACGGTTGTCCACTATAGGACCTAAACAGAGGTTACTCCAAAAAAAAAAGGCTGTAAGAAAAACATGTACACGTATACTTTTTAGACACTTTTTCAAATGAATCAAAGCATCCCGTATATGCTGGAACACTTTCAGCTGTTAATATATGTACGTTATTCGCACGAAGACGATTCGCTTACTTGCCTAATGAATACAGGTACATGTTAACAAGACAAGCTTTTAACACTCATAATACGCATTACCGGTACAAAATAGTTTTGTAACGACATTGATAACACAATAATGAACAACTTTTCTATCGACAGCTATAGCGAAATATTAACCATTTTTGAGTTATAAAGCGAAGACTTTTAAGTGCTCTAGACCCCTAATTTAAGGGGCCAGCCCTTTTTCAATGGTGTCAAGTGAAAGCCCTTGACATTTTGCACATATTTTGTTCTATATGTGTTTAGAGAAAATTTTAAACTAAAGAGCTACATAACAAAAACACAACAAAAAATCAGCATTTTTTGAAACACAAATTCAAATTAATTTTTTGAAACTTTAAAGGAGGACAATTGTAAAAACAAAACTCGGAGGACAACGTTCAAACTCTCTATTTTGAAGATTTGTGACTTTGTAACACAGGCTGTGAGCGGTTTCAGAGCCTTTGCGTGCACAAGAATGCCTATATTTTGGGGAAAAAGGGGAATAACTCGGTACCGGAAGTGTCGATATCAACGATTTTCCATAGATATTGAGAAAAAGTAACTACCAATAAGCTCTGCAAATTTGAACTTTATAGAACAACAAACAAGCAAGATATTTGAGTTTTAAAAAACGTCTAGAAGAAAAAAAAGAATAAAAAGAACTAGATTCGACCTCGTTACGAGTAACGAGTAGGTCTTCCGTCCGATTTTTTTTTTTTTTGAGATAAAATGATACCATGAGATATCGATACAATTTCAAAATTACCACCCCCCCCCCCCTCAAAAAAAAAAAAAAATGAAGATAAAGAATAAAAACCATAATTACGTCAGACATGGGCCTGACGATGACTCTTTCAAACCGATAATGTAGAGATCAACAACTTTGATTTTTTTAATGCATAACAAAATATTTATCGTTTTCAAGTTATTCGTAATAGAATTTAGGAGTCTCTTGGTCCCTAATTAAAGGGGCCAGCCCCTTTTTCTTGATTTTATTGGATAGAACTTTTGATTCTCTACTACTTTTGTTCTATATGTCTTGTCAAAATATCAACTGATAAAAAGATACTGATCAAAACATATGGAAATTTTGATTCGAAATCTGTACCCCATTTTTGTGCCTAAGCGAGCTCCAAGGAATAGCGCCACTGGTGCAAAACAACTAAATAGTGCACAACTTCAAACCATGCTCTACCTATCCTGAAAATTTCAAAGTCATATCTCTTATAGTTTCTGAGATCAACTCTGCACAAAATTGGTCGTAAAAAATTTCAAAATCGACCGTAAATCCGGACCGGAAGTGACGACGACAAAAAAATCAAAAACATATAAAATTCAGATAATTTCCCATCATCTGTGAAAAAATTGTTCAGATCGGTTGAGTAGTTTTCGAGAAATCGCGTGCACAAAATTTGGAAAAAAAAAATAATAATAAACAGTACGAAAACAATAAGGTCTTCCGTTGGAAACGGAAGACCTTAATTACCAACAGAATCAGTACAAGGTCTTCCGTTGAAAACGGAAGACCTTAAATATGTTTCAAAAGAGTTCAGAGTGTGCATCAATTTTAGATCTGTTGACAAGTTTTGTCAAGGTTATGGAATATTATGAAATTTCACATGCACACCTTGAATTTTTGTAAATCAAATTCATTAATCTTATTAATTCTAGGATGAAGTGATCAATTGCGTTCATGTTTAACATCGATCGTAATTCTTTTAAAATAGGTATGGGCACATGTACTATCAATGATCTTCGTGCATATTCATATATTTGTACCCATTTAATTTAATTGATCTTTAATTACTTGAATTCATAATAATTTTGTTTCATCATATTTAAGATGTACGTATATCAAGGGATTTTTTTTATTTCGAAGTTGCCGACTTGCAATACAAAAGCGTTGTTTTAGCAGTTTTACAACAGTGTGCATTATTTACAAATTTATGTAGCTTGCATTTGTCATACTTATTATATAAACAATTGTATACACCCCCACCCCAATAACCCAAAGCAGATAGGGAAAAAAGTAAAACTCACATGCACTTGTTAAAACCGCAAAGATACAAAATGTCTTATCCGGAAGGGGATAGGGGATTTTTTTAAGATGCCTTTTCCATTAAACTTGTAAAAACCTTTTATTTATAAAACTTTCTTTAAATAGGAAGGGTGTTCTTAGATAACTGCTTTTATATCTTTAGTTTAATCAAGATACTGTATACAGGGTTATTTTGGTCCCGTGTAATTTCCGTCCTTCTACACTTGCAAACACTTTCACTCTGACGTGACTTCGCCCAGCCACAGCTGTTAAGTTACTTAATATAAGATATTGAAAATCAACATATATTCGCCCGCTGAATTAATTGAAAATTAAACATGGCGAATTGTTCCCTGTTTATGGTGTATATTACTTTCACCCCCCCCCCCCCCCGAAAAAAACCCAAAACAAAACAATCGATCGATTAAACCAAAAAAAAAACAGGAAAGGGAGTTGGGAAGACCCCGGCCTCAAATGTTGATAATTCCTGTCTTGTTAATTTTTGACTATTAATATCTTTCAAAACTATTATCATTTGAATCGCAGATTATCAAGAATCGTTTCAATGTCATTGTCTACATTCTTTCAATATTGGAACAGAGGATGGACAAGGTTCATGTAATATTATTTAATTAAATATACAGTAGATATTTTCGATTTCAGTTGGTTGCTGTTATACTCATGGTCATATTATTTTCAATAAATAATATAGTGAATTGATAAAAAAGAATCAAGTCTTATCCCAGCATCTGAAAATGTCTAAAGATCTACAGTGTCTATGAAGCATACTTCTCATTCTGCAGACGTATTGGGGCATATCCACTGTATTCTATAAATATTTGAAGTTTACACGAAAATTGAAGTTATTTCTATGTATTGTTTCGTTCAATTAATATGTGAGCTTGTGCCTCAATATCATCTACAATGCATTTAATTGTCACATAGTTGGTTTCTGAAACCTCTTATATATGCCGCTTTTCATATGCACATTCAGTGGTAAAGTATAACATGCGTACTTCGGGTACTACATGTACTATGAATTGGAAAATTGATCCACCACATATAATCATAGCCTCAAAGCAAAACAAAATACGATATGCGCATGCTTAGTACTCAGCGGAGATGTCTAAGTTTTTCGACATTTAAACTCTAACATACGCCTCTTTCAGAAACGCAACTTAGACCCGACTAAATCTTGGCGTAACTTTGTAAGTCGGACTAACCTAGGCCCAGATTTACGCCTTTTTGAGAAACGGGCCCCAGACTAAGTTTCACAAAAACTTAGTCGGGACTTAATTTGGGTTTAAATGTACGCCTGCAATGGATAGGCGTAAGTCCTTAGTCTGTGCACAAACATAGCGGGTGTTTTGTTATTAAGGCAACATAAACAAAGAATTTTAATTGTTGGTTTGTTGTACGTGTTATTAAGGTAAACATCCAAATTTATTGAAATATTTGTTCATGTACGTATAACTTAAAATAATACCTATTTCTCGATAACTGTTCCTATTTCTAAATAAATTAAAATTAAAATCAATTTGATAATTAATGGGCTTACCTTATTGAACGCATATAATATACATTACTACTCGTTAATGAAATCTACTTTAAGTTTGAAGAAAAGATTGGCATACCCCGATAAATGATATAAACACAATAATTAAAAAGATGCTATAATTCTAAATTAAACATGTATTTCCCAACAAGATAGAGATATTCATAAGTACGAATAGATTATTGATTTTTAAAGCTGCTTGGTTCGATTTAATATCAAATATTTTGCACGCTTCTAAACGATGGTTATGCTAAGTATATGTATAATAATGGACATTGCAGTAGTTTTCCCGGTCAATTAAATCAAATTTCAATGAAGATAAATACGTACAAAATTTGCTAACAAAACAAACCACATAAAAGGGTACTGCGTTATTTAGGCTCCCCTGACGACGAGACGGGTATGGTTGTTTTACGACTTTGACATCGCTTTAAATAAAGGTCGAAATAATCAGGCAAATTACAAATAAACATGTGTACGTTTTGTTCGCTAATATTTTTGAAATTTACTTTCTTTATCATCGATGCATAAAACGCGGGTTGAAGAACCCCAATTATTCGGTGGACGAAACCAAACGTGTTTCCCTTTCTAAACATTCCCGTGATGCATTTTGGTTTGTTTTTTCGTTTGCCCAAAAAGAAATTATTTTTATTTACTTTGAATATTTCTAACTTTGAAAGGAGACTGATTCTGCTGGGGTAAATAGGAGAAAGTCAACAACTCATGAAGATAAATGGTTTGTATAAAAAAAAATTGATACTATAATAACAAAAAAATCGGACCAAGCAGCTTTAAATCAATACTCAGTGAGCATAGACTAGACTTTATTGTTTCTAATCATTTGAACCTATTAAACGAAACTGATTTCAAAATATTGAGAATACTCCTTTAAATAGGAGCAACTCAAAACGTTTACAGTTATATATATATATGTGCATATACATATGTGTTGTTTATTTGTACTAATTACTTGAATTCATGATAGTTTTTTTCATCATATTTCAGAGGTATGTATATCAAGGGATGTTTTTGTATTTCGAAGTTGTCGACTTGCAATACAAAAGCGTTGTTTTTAGCAGTTTTACAACAGTGTGCATTATTTACAAATTTAGCTAGCGTGCATTTGTCGTACTTATTTTAATAAGATACTGAATACAGGGTTATTTTCGTCTCGTGAGGTTTTGCCCTTCTACACTTGCAAACAGTTTCGCTCTGTTATGAATTCGCCCAGTCACAGTTGTTACATGTACTTAAGTTACATAATATTAGACAAGTCTTAAATTTGCCCGCTGGGGGTTAAATGATTGAAAATTAAACGGGGGCGAATAATTCCCTGTATACAGTATATATTACTTTTACCCCCCCCCCTTCCCGAAAAAACAAAACAAAACAATCAATCGATTAAACCAAAACCAGGAAAGGGAGTTGGGGAGACCCCGGCCACAAATGTTGATAATTTCTGTCATAATTGTTGACAATATCTTTCAAAACTATTATCATTTGAATCGCAGAAAATCAAGAATCGTTTCCATGTCATTGTCTACATTATTTCAATATTGGAACAGAGGATGGAACTTTTTTTCCTTCTGTAGACATGGACAAGGTTCATGTAATGTTAGTTATACAGTAGATATTTTCGATTTCAGTTGGTTGCTGTTTATAACCTATGGTCATATTATTTTCTATAATTATTATCATGGTGATATGGTAAAAAGGAATCAAGCCTTATCCCAGCATCTGAAAGTGTCTAAACTATATCTATATGAAGCATACTTATCATTCTGCAGATGTATGCGGGCATATGTACTGTACCCTGTCCCTGTATTCTACACTGAAATATTTTCAGGAATATTTGAGTTAATTTCTATGTACTGTTTCGTTCAATTAATATATACGATTGTGGCCCAACATCATCTGCAATGCATTGAATTGTCATATAATTGGTTTCTGAAACCTCTTATATATGCCTTTTTCATATCAACTGGTATTTTTCTCTAAAATTTCATTATGTTAAGAAGTGTATAGGTATTTGTTCTACTTTCATAAATATACACTGTTATGAACGACTTGAACTATGCACAGTGGTATAGAATAACCCTCGTACTCTCGGGTACATGTACAATACATATGAATTGGAAAATTGATCCACCACATATAATCATAACCTCAAAGCAAAACAAAATACGATATGCGCATGCTTAGTACTCGGCGGAGATGTCTAAGTTCTTGGACTTTTAAACCCTAACTTACGCCTCTTTCAGAAACGCAACTTAGACCCGACTAAATCTTGGCGTAACTTTGTAAGTCGGACTAACTTAGGCCCAAATTTAAGCCTTTTTGAGAAACAGGCCGCAGAAGCGTACACCGGTGCGTAACAAAATATATTCGCACATTTATGCATACTCAACGCGCTACCTATTGTCACACATATTTCCACTGTTCATTCAGGCACATATAAAGCGTTTATTTCAAGATTCCAAAAGAACATAAAGAGAATTTAATAACTCTATATCTTTAATTTAGAAAAAATGCGTAAAAGTGTCTATATATAATATTATATTTTATGATTTTTATTTTCTTTATTTTTGGAACCAATAATTTTAAAAATTGTGAAATTCCACAAATATTTCTACTGACCCAGGCACATTTACTCAGCTATTTTTTGGTATTGTGACATTGTATATTATTTGAAAGTAAGTTTCTGTCTTATTACACTCATTTGTCCTTGATGTTACTGACTTCTTTGTTAGCTAATTTGCTGTCCAAAGAAAAAACGCTTTATATGTGACTAAAAGAAAATAATGTAATAATACGTAAACAATAGAAACGTACATGTAAGTGTGACGAAAGGTAGCGCGTTTTTATACCTGCTACTCTTGTAATTCAAGCCGAGTCTTTTTAGCAAGAGTAAATTATCATTACGCGTTTATCGTCTTTTTTTACTTTGTTTTTTTTTTTTACTATACTCAATTTTAGTAATTTCACTTGTCAGTTTTTCACGACCTACATTTTTACGACAGACAAGAGTTGGCTTTGCCACTTACTTAATTGCACTCTCTTCATAAACACGTTTTTTTTATGTCGCACACTCTGCTTCTTAATCTATACTTGTAAGTTGTTCAATTCTAATGTTTTGTTGCTATACTATTTTAACCATTTTCGACCTTTCGTCCGCAGAGGTTTGAGCAATTCTCGATGGTGTGCTACCATTTTATTCTGCTCCAGACACAACAAAGTTACGTTATTTGAAAGGAAAACTCTAAGTCAAAAGAAATTTCAAGGGGCATCTACTTCACATATTTTTTTTAGCTTCCGGAACGCGTTTTATGTATTAAAATTAGAAAAAATTCAAGAACCGTTGGTGAGGCGTTGGCTACCTTGCCGAATATAAATCCAACAAGCCGGACGTATAATAAGTGTGTCAGTCACGTAACATGTTTAAATTAATGAAAATGTAGCATTTCGATGTCAGGGAAACGAGAAAAATAGTGTTAGAATATATCCCTTTTTACTACCCTGATCATTATCGCATACACCTTGACCCCTTAAGCTTGCAGGTAAAAACTAAAAGTCAAATAAAAGGTTCTTGGCAGTTATTTTAACATATGTATGCTAATGAAATTTGCAATGAATCGACTTTGTTGGGGGAAAATGGATTATAAATATTAGATCTCTTTGTACCTTTTCTGCTTCGTATATTTAAGCATTTATTGTACTCTAGCAGCAGTATAATTGTTAGCTTAAATTTCAAATCTATCAAAGTAACATGAAAGACTTGTTCATATATTTTCAACCAGCTTGCGAATTCGTATTTTTTATTTGAATTTTCAGCATGTTAAATAGGATAAATCTAGATATTAGAGACATATTTAAAGAAATAAGTTTATTTTGAAACAAGTTATAAAATCGTTGAAAAATACGATAAACTTATGTTAAAAATGTTACAAAGTGTACTTCACATGTAAATCAGGGTCAGAAATAAGACGCATCAAATAAGGTATGTAGTTACGCATAGTGTTCATATTATTTAGTTTGCTTTTAATTGAAAAATTTAATGACCGTAACAATCACTTGTCGAAGATTTGTATTGAAATGTATTAATAGAACACAACCGTGGAAGCTAGTATCCAACAGCATATTATTGAGGTTTGAGCAAAATGCATGCATGAACAATACTTTATATTCAGCAATTGTCCCATTCAAGGTTGAAGAAAAAAACTAAGTAAAATTTAAAACGCAATTGTATTAATCAGGCTGCAATTATTATCTACATCTGTGTTGATCTGAAACAAAATTAATGATTTAAATACTAATTAAAGCAATAACTCTTTTTTTATAACGACTTGGTGTTCATTTACACATGTAACATTCTAACATTAAATAAAAAATCAAAAATTAAGTGATCGTTAAATAGGAAACGGCTAAAAATTACAATTAATGAATAAATCAAATAAAAATTGGCCATATATATAAAATTACTTACTGTAACTATCAAATACAGGACTGATGATTTGGTATGAGAAAGTGAATATAAAAACCTTGAGGGTTGTGGTCAATTTTATAGTTAAATCAATTTGTAAATCTTTTAATGAAAAAAGCTCTGTAGAAAAATATGAGTTAAATAAGCTAAATATATGATTTTTTTCTTTACTAGACAACACTTCACGAATACAAAATCACTTAAATGTTCAGGTAACATGTTGACCACCAAACCTACTTGAACTGAGAAAGTATTTGAACATTCCTTTAACATTTTCAGTGTAAACTTTATTTAAAAAGTTCTTATTTTAAAGGTAAGGTCAAAAATGAAAGTTTTTAACTATGTCTTTATATTTTCATTAAAAATAGCATTTTAAAACCAACCCCGGCAAAAACAGTAAGATATCAATGACTGTAATTATTATAGGAGGTAATTCATGCCTACAATAATAATTTTTTTAGTGAAGACTTGAGTATTCTTACTTCTTTTTATGTAATAGCCGCACAGCAAAGAGAGAAAACAGAGAGGAATGAATATTCCTAAAAGGATTGGAACAAGTAAAGCGTCGTCATTGTCGTTGATCGGTACATTGTCTAATTGAGGATGTTCTGACGATTGCTGAGGGTGTGTTGTTGTACTTCCATTCCATTTGTTGACACTCTCAAATTGCTGTGTGGTACTTTGAATATGAGGTGGCGTTATACTGTGTAATGGAAATGTTTCCAAACAACACTTAAAAAGATTGTTTGATTTACAATTTGTACAAAAAACGAATGGATTGCACTAAAGACATAACAAAAGTATTTCCACACAATATATTATGTTAAAACGGGTTCCTCAAGTGTGAAAATAAAAATACTACATGTTTTTGATGTTGTGAGCGAATTTTCAGGCCGATTTTACCAAATGTAAAAATTACCTTTTACAAGATTGTTCAGCAAGAAAACATCTATTTCCAATTGAAATGCAAGCCGGGTCTATCAAAATTAAGATTCTTCAATAAAGTTACATGTGCATGTATATAGCTCAATGAATGTCAAAACATTTGATACCTACACTATAATGCTGTTGTTGTCTCAGTAGATAATAGAATTACTTGGATCCAATTATATATTCAGTAGTTAGGCCTAAACATGTAATATTATTTACAGAATAACATTTTTTTAAAAGTAGTTGTACTTACGTTTGAAAAATTCACTGCTGAAGAAAGAGTGATCAGGACATCCTTGCTCAAAACTACTGCAGTTGTATGATTGAACCAGTGAAACGCTTTTTATTAGATATAAACAAATACCTGAAAATAAGAATAAAGCAAAACGTAATTTAGATTCTCAATAAATCTCATATATATATATATATATATATATATATATATATATATATATATATATATATATATATATATATATATATATATATATATATATATATATATACATTAGGTTTTCAGATTTATTGAGAATCTAAGTTACCTTTTGATTTATTTTTATTTTCCATTAAATCCATTTACAGTTTCATATATCTATATAGACTGTCAATGAATCCATCTCCCTTTTTTCAATACATAAAAAGTAGTCATCATTAATAATGATTTAATAAAGGTAGACTACTTCACCAAAATTCAAAACAAGGGATCATTAGAGTATCATTTCCGAGGCAAGATGGTGTTGTTCTAGAATGATATATGTCCTACATTTTTAAGCAAATTTTTGTAGAGTTTAGATGTGAATAAAAGCATGATATAAATATTTAATAAAACATATCTAGTAAAGTCTATAAGACGTTTTATTTTTTTTTAATAAAAAAAAAAACCTGATTAATAACCAAAAAAAACTTTTTTCACATTTTCCAACCTATGGATAAAATCTTTTTTTTTACAGAGAAGTGTCTTGAAGAGAGTAAGGCAATCATTTTATAATCGGAAATTGAATAAAAATGGCAACATTTCAGAGATTTGCAAATATTTAAAATTGAACCACACCCGGTCGAAATTAAACTGATCCAGACTTGAATAATAGGGCATTCAATATATAGCAATTTAACCCAAAAACTAAGATGTTTAGTTGAAATACGGTCTGTAAATTAAATGAATTATCAAATAGATTGATTTCTTGGTTGCAAATGAAAAAAAAACCATTGGTAGATTTTTATTTATTTTGCAATTTATATCAGCGTCAGTTTATTTTTGATCGGGATCGGTCAATGTTGAAAATTAACAATATTTCTATAATTCGTAAAATTTATTCAATTTCTTTTTTTTCTTGTAAAATACAATTGTCTTTTATTTCCTACCTAAAACACACGTCTCTTTAAAATATTTTATCCATAGGTTTGAAAAATATGAACAAAATAATTCTTTTTATTTTTATAAATAATTTAAAAAAAAGTAAAACGTGTTATAGACATACAAAATATCGAATAAAAAATTAAGGACATGTATATTTTACCCTTCTTTGAGCTACGCAATCCTGCTTCAGATATGGTACACCAACGACCCATAAATTAAGATTTTGTTGTACTATTCCACCTTCAGAGGTGAAATTATTAAAAATAGTAATACAAGCATTTTAATCTTATAAACTAAAGCAGTTGTAGTTTCTTATTCATTGTTAGCTTGACTTGTTGATAATATATTCATAATGAATTAGCTTATTATAAAACACTGACGTGTGTTTAAATTATGAATTATGGATAGAGGAGTTTTTTTTATCAAACTCTCGTGAAACAGTATCTCCATGAAGGAAATACAGAGTGTAATAATTCCAAGGGTTTATGTTGAGACGCTTTCTTGGTCTAATAATCCTCAGAGCGAATACATGTTTTTAATATACCAGTATAGCAGAAATATAGTATCACAGTGAGGTATTCTGTACCATTTGATTTGCATTAGAATCGGTAGTATAGACGTACAATAATGTGCTGTAACAATCGCAAGTGGTCAAGTGTCAAGTTGTTTGATCAAGTTTGTAAACCATCTGACAAAACCAGGGAGAATACCCAAGTAATTATATGACAAGTTGTCTTGCAAAGTTGCAACGCGAGCATGTTAATGCTTCCCGATGAATTTTACAGCGATGTATAGAAAGTCACTTGTGTGTACTTCATACGATATGACGTCATAATTAACTTCGACGTCACGATCTGCATTGCTGTCGATAGTTCTCAGGGAATGTATCTTAACGTTAAAAGAAAATTATATCATACTGCATGTTTCCTTTACATAGATGCTGCCATTAATGCTAGACATACATAATTCATTCATAAAAAAAAACCAGTATCATATAATAGGCAGTTTTAAAGCTTCGTTTTATGTTAAAGACTACTGTATTTATAGACTAGTGGTTTGGAGACTCTCCCTGCTATATGTAAACAACTGAATAAAGAAATTTTAATGCATGTAAAACCAGCTTGGCGCAGGTGAAAGATCAACACAATTTTAGAATATTTTACGTAAAATTGGTAGAGAATATAAGTACCAATGTGAATCATGCTCGGGAAACCCACGGATTTACCCCAATTTTTTTGTAATTCGCTTTTGATTAGTAAAAATGTGCATTATTTTGATGATTTCGTGGAATGTTTCAACAATATCTTCCATTAACGAAATATCTATTTCTTTCCCAAGCAAGAACTTCAAAGAATATGACTTAACAAAGGATTTTTCTTAATAATATGTATGATTTAATGTCATTAATCACCTGCGCCGATGCGATTTAAATATATCATTTGCAATATTAGGATTCGACCGTCACATGATTACAAAGAACATATGACGTCACAAAAATGCATCAAATAGAATGTTTAACATCGGTGTCAATAAATGTAACATAGATTTTTAGAAATACTCCCGGTCAAAGTATTTTTGTGATGATTATAATAATATCGTTTTCCAGCCGCATTTAGCATCGGGACGCCCTAACATTGCTGCGAAGGACAATTGACACTGAAACAACTACTAGCGAGATGAAATATCTGCTTTTTAAAATCAAAACTTTTTCTGATGTTGTCGTGGAACCTGCATTCTCTAACAAATTCGTGTGAATTGGGCGCGGTCTGAGACGCCTGTCCTAGGCCCGACTCATTAAAAATATATATGCTGTACCTAAATGTTTATACAGGAAAGTTTTCCAAAATTATTGCATACAATCAACATTTTACCAAAAAATATGCTTTGCTAACACTTAAACAAAAACTTGACAAATGCAAATTCAGAAGTGTGTATGAACTGTCAATTTGAGAATGAAATGCTAACCTTTCTGAACTCTCTCAACAGGTTCTCTGTAACAGAACTCCAAGAGCTGATCGATGCTTTCGTTTGGTATACACATGTAGCCATTACTTTTGTTACATTTTAGAGCTGACGACCTTTCAGTCCATTCTGTTTGAATTCTGGGACAAAAAGCCGTTGTGTACACTGGAAACTTGTATCCTTCAAGCTTTCTCTGAAAGTTGAGAACGTCTATATATGTTACAAAATGTAGAACATGAAGAATAAAAACCTTAAGGAGAACAGAACCAATAAATGTGGTTACATTGCAAACTAATGAGCTTTGAGTTTAGTATGTTCTTTTTTTATAAACATTTCTAGTCTAAAATTAGGTATATTTGATATTGAAAGTGTTAATATTTAAATGCAGTCTAATCAGTTCTATTTATCAGAATTTACAAGCAACCACTTATGATTGAATTCATTTATCAAACGATTAAAAGATCAATAATGATTGATTAGGACATCCTTGCGTAAAACGACTTCAGTTATATGTACCCCTGCGAATGTGTTCGGAATGTTTTCTTTATCGTTGCTCAGTATGTAATAAATCCAGAGGTGCTCGAATGAAAGTTCACGAGACTTCACCGAGATTTGTTCAGTTCCTGTGAAATTTCGAGCTAAAGTATAAGTGTTCGGATAATATTCTCAAAATACTTAAGTACTGGTCGTTTTTTTAATATCATATCCTACTTTGATTTATATTAAAACGTGAAAAACGTTTAAGATGTAGTCTTATTTCACCATCTAGCAGATATTTATATTAAACGATAATATTCAGAACAGAGTTATCGTTCGTGTTCAACCACGTGTAAAGTGGTTGAAAATATAAACATTGGGTTGCTTAATAAAATCATAGCCATGTTTGATGCTTGTGGTGTGCAATGCCATGTTTTAAAAAAAATAATGGGTGTCTGTTTTGCATAAAAACTCAGTATATCGATCCATTTTCAAGGAACATTCTGCATAAAATGGTATAATCTGTTTCACTATTGATGTTATTACTAGGTCAGGCGCGGATCGAAAATTAATCCTCAGGAGGAATCTCTTTTATGCATGTTAGTTGTTGCAACAGCAGACAAAAACTGATTTTTTATTGTCACATTTATTTCTAGAACACCTTTTATTCACCAATTAATGAAGATAAAGTTTAAAATCAATAAACCTCTTGATTTCATATTTTACTACAAGTACATGTACCTAGATTCTATGAAATAAACTATAAACACGAGGCACGATTTTTACTGCGAAACTGAAAAGGTCAAATAAAACACGTGGTCTAAAATCTAAATGACAATAACAATCGCAGGGGTGATATGGCTGAACTAGTGAAACGCTTTTTACTAATTTTACTAAATATAAACAAATACCTGAAAATAAAAAAATAAATCAAAGCGTTACTTGAATTCTCCTTAAATCTGAAACTATATATATATATATATATATATATATATATATATAGAGAGAGAGAGAGAGAGAGAGAGAGAGAGAGAGAGTTCTAAGTGTTACGTTTTACAAAATTTATACTTCAATAATGTTTTGGTTATAAATTGCAATGGTTTGGCACTTTCGGGTGATAGTTAGATTTAGTGTTAAAAGAATATAATTATACTGAAATAATTATTAAAATAACAATAAAATGATTTTCATTAATGGTCTTGTTGAAAAAAAATGCAATGGTTAACGATTGGTATTTTTGTGTGACTTAATAATAAGATTTAAGACGTTTATAAAATGATGTTACTGACAAAGAAATTGTTGACAATAGAAGGTAAAACATACCATTTATACATATTCATAAAATATAACTCTTCTATTTCATGTAAATCCAAATAATCAATTCCTTAAATTTTTAATAATAAACCATTGGGGGGTTTATTTTACGAAAAAAGAAAATAATATACTTACACATTCGTTTTGAACGAGAAGAAAGGCTATGAAGGTCCCCAATACCACAAGACACACTTTGGTATGCAGACTCATTTCGACGCCGTAAAAGTTAATACGAGGACTCTGAAATAAGTTTTTACAATCTTTCAAATTTTCTTCTAGTATGATCTAAATATGTTTTCGACCTGAAAAAAGCATCTCTCTCTCTCTCTCTCTCTCTCTCTCTCTCTCTCTCTCTCTCTCTCTCTCTCTCTCTCTCTCTCTCTCTCTCTTTCTCTCTCTCTCTTACCATTTTTAGTTTTTTTAAGTATCGCCTGTCCGGGCACAAGAAGGGTTATTTAGATATTAAACGGGTTTAATGATTCAAAATCTCAAAATAGATACCAGATCCTTGTCCTATAAATTACATTTATGTAGCAACAAAAGAAGCACCAACATTATTGATTTAAACCATTTTTTTAATTGACGAAAAAATCTGTCTTGATACGACCCGGCGTCCATACCTACTCCACCTCCCAAATGCACTGACACAGTGAAATTAAGATGTGATGAGGTACACTTACTTGCTCCGTACAGGACGTATGGGTTGTCCTGCAGTTTAAAAAAAATATAAATGAAAAATGGACCACCGGTGTACCAAGTCTGGTGACAGTGGTACTATTTTTTCAGTGACCGGAGGCATATAAGCGAGGTCATGTCAAAACTTAAAATTAAAATCATAATAAATCATGGTTAAAAACGATGATGAGAATATAAATTTAGAGTTTTACTATAAATTAGATGATTTACTAAATTTGCTAAAACCTGTATACAACCTGGTATGGTTAAATTAAATAGGATCTATGATTTTATAATTATGTGATTTTACAATTATATATAACATAAAAATTATATGAAATAGATTATGATTAATTTTAATTGTAATTATAAAGTTAATGAAATAAGACATATGATTTTATAATTATATGATTTTATAATTATATAATTTCCAAATAATATATATCTAATATTAATGATTACATAGATTATATGTTTTTTAAGTATGGGAATTTTGACATTTTGTGGTTTTTCCTTGTGTATCTAATAATTATTTCTAACAGTTTGTTAACAGTATAAAAGCGGTAATTAGCCATTTAAAACCTCGTTAATTAGATAGCGTGTCACGTGGTACAGTGACGTCACATGCGACCTTCTTCGAACAGCTGATTGTAAACAAATTGCAAGATTAGCATTATCTTCTTTTAATTTTGACACTTATTTACCATGTACGTTGGTTTTTTACATGCTGACTAAATTTAAAAAATCTTTTCTATTATTCAGTAGTTATGTAGTACATGTTTGAGCCACCGGTACGGATAAAAAACGATGATATTGCCGAAGAAGCGACGATGAAGTCGGCAATCACGATCAAATAAATCGGTAAAAGGTGTTTATAATATTAAAGTCTACAACAGTCTCCTTTTTTGGCGTTCATAACGACTCAGAATCTTCATTAATGTAAAACTGTGGTGCACAAGAAGTTTGTTTCCTGGTCACAACTTTCTAAGGTTGTTTACTCCATATCACACTATATACATATATATTATAAAAGTAGACAAAAACATTTTCCTTAATAATTGTTTTTTTCTGTAAGATCCCATCTCCGTATTTTTTTTTATCCATCTACTTATAAATGTATATCAACAAACGTATATTTGTCTATTTCTCGCGTAAACATTCAATACCAACAACTCGATCCTTGACTTCTCCAACAAAAAATAAAACTCACAGAAATATCTTGTACTTAAATTATGATTTCTGCAGAGGTGAGCTATGAATGAAGAAATTATTTATACAAAACCGACGCATACATGAACAAATAGTTTAACAATAACAATAAGAAAACAGCAAATGAAGCGAGGCGGTATCCAAATTGGCGTCCCTCTTAGCTTGTTTTTTTTCTCTGATGAATTTGCGTTTTATACACAGGCCTCTGTGCATAAACTTTTTTTTTTATTTGAAGAATAACTACGATTATTAATGAAATTATAATTACAAAAACATACCATATAATTAATAATAGATGTATTGGATGTTTATTCATAAATCCTCCGTCGACAGATAGACCTCTAATTGTCGCAAGATTCCCTCATTCTTTCGTAAGGGAAACTTAAAAAACAACAGTCCAAATCTCCATTTTCGGCGACTATAACACCCACAGGAGGCACAAAACACCATCTTGTCCCGTTATCGACAAAGGTGATAATCAGTTTATTTGTCGTTTAAATCCAATCTAATTACAAAGATGGCTAACAGCACCTTCTCGCTCGAGGTCGCATATGACGTCACACATCATGGCGGGTAGATCGAGAGAGAAAATATGCATATCGCAACATTTGAATTTCATCGCTTTCAGACTTACGAATTAGGCAGATTATTTTTTAAAAACGATAATAAACTTCACTTTTGATGAGTATAGAATGATTTTATTTTTAAAATTCTGAAGATTGAAAAACATGCGATATGTCCTTTAATATTAATTGTAAATGTCAGGGAAAATGCAAAATATTTTATATGTGTTTATGTATGGTTATGTTAAAAATGAAATGATAAAGATAAGGACCAAGGGAGAGCCGCCAAAGATGAATTTCGTAATAGAGTGCTACAATATTAAAGTTATATTACCAAATTTATATTTTGAGGTCGTCATCAGGTGCTTCACCTCAGGCCCTATACCATGTATCTGTAGCTAGTACTAGCCGTAGCACAAATGTTATTTGGTGTATTTTTATTCCTAAGTATCTCGTTTTATTGTTTTGTAAAATCAACAGTCTATCGAATAATATTTGAGTAATTTTGATGTAGTATGACCCCCTTCCGCACTGTTTTTATCCCAACTGTTAAATTGAGTGTTTGTAGTAGTTCGAACACCTTCCAAAACATCTTGGGCTTTATGAAGAGTAAAGTATCCTAAACTGGAAAGTTTACAGTAAATCAAAAATTTTATTTCGAAAAAAAACCAATGATTAGTAAAATAATTAACAGTTGTTAAATCAGTTCTTTCAAATCATGAATAAAAATGTGTTTAACTTCCAAGTTAAACGAGAGAGAGAGAGAGAGAGAGAGAGAGAGAGAGAGAGAGAGAGAGAGAGAGAGTGTGTATACACACACTACATGTAAACATACTATATGGCATACCAAATCTTACAAAAAAATTGTAACAAAGGTGTAATAAAATTTACACAATTAGTTGTTAACATGTTACCAGCTTGTTTCAAATGAGTTTTTTAGACTCTTCATTTAATATATTCAGTAAGTTAAAAACTACAGCAAATAACATGCGTTATATGTAAATAACAATTAAAATGGATAAGTCCCTACTTTTCTGAAAATTTCGATTATAACTCATACGAAAACAAACAAGACTAAAATACTTACAAACGATCTAGTAAATAACGACCTACATGTATCTTCATCCCTCTAACATTAACAGTTATTGAATTTAATCTAAATCGATCAAAACTAAGACTAAATTGGGCGAACGATCTTATGGATTTGCTCGAACTGGTCTCCGGCTTTAAAATGGTTGTACAATGTAGCAACTGTTGTAACACTCGATGAAGATAACGAAATTGTCTTCTGCTTGAAATACAAATATAAAAGGAATATCGAACTATTTTTATCCATAACATTCTGCTTATGTTAATGGTTTTCATTTAGAAATTTTCCCAGGGCTAAGTTTGATTATTTTGATAAATTAAATAATAACTGATAGTATACAATCCTTTCCTTTTTAAATCTTTGTATTTGCTACACTCTTGTGACTTTTCTTTTTTTTCAACTTAAAAGCCAGTTTTTCAATTGTTTCATTAACTGTACAGGTATAGCAAAAATATTACTATAATCTTTAAATCACAAAAAAGTATACTGAATACGTCAACAGAATTAAAAAAAATAATAGTCCATAGTTGATTATAATGGTATATCATATATTTTACATTTCATGATATTCTCGAAGTATATACGTGACCCCCCCCCCTCTTGTCATAATTAGAATAAAATTGAGAAAAAAATGGTAAAACTGATGTTAATGAAATTTTCAAATATCGTATGTAAATTGACAAGTACTGCAGATAACAACATGCTATTATTGTGAAGTCTTGTCGAAAATTGTATTTATGTGTCACGTATAAACATTTTGCAATTTGCAAAGAAGTATTTACATGTACACATAACAAATGATTATCAGACCGTGGTAAATTGTCTTTTTGTTGTAAAGTAAATAATTGCATTTTGTCAAGCAAGAAATATTAAATATCATTTAACGCACCTCTTTTTTTAAGTAAACAAAATTGATATCTGCATCGTGCGTAAAAATGAAGAGTAGTTACAGTAGTTAGAATAATAAAAACGCCACTTGCAGCTATCCTAAAAAAGCGACTAAAATGAGAAAAATAAAAAAGTAGTTATTAAACCCGACGAAATATTGCAATATATATTTTTTCTTTCTTTGTTTCCAAATAAAGATAATTTAGGGGGGAAAAGAGAAAACTTTGTAACAAAATAAACTTAATACGATATATAATGTTGTAACTTGTTTGAAATAAAGGTAGAAAAATTGAGAGTAAATACATAATTAACGAATTAGTTATAATTGTAAGTCTGGAATTTAATTACAGTAACTATCATTTTTACTTTTATATTTTGATACATTTGATATACTTTAATCAAGACCAAATTAATGACTTTTTGAGAAAACGATTTATTAGACTTATCTGAATTTACAATCAATGTACAAGCCCGGCCATCAGTAATTTTCATTTAAATATTCTCCGTAAGAATCAACAATAATATGTTGTTTTTTTTTCTTCAAAATTTATAAATTTGAATCGTAGTGCATATAACTTTATCCTTACTATTTTGTTTGTCTTCAGCATAATATTTTTTAGAGAAATCATATACGCTGTTAAGGGTGGGGGTGGGGGGTGTGGGGGTTGAAATCCATATACGACGTGATTAGGGGGTGGGGGTTGAAATCCATGTACGACGTAATTAGGGGGTGGGGTTGAAATCCATATACGCCGTTAAGAGTAAGAGGGGAGGATGAAGGTTTAAATCCATATACGCCGTAATTAGGGGCTTGGGGTAGAAATCCATATACGCCGTAATTAGACTTAACGGAGTGAAAAGCCAACTAAATAGATGTTAATAAAAAACATAAATTAATCTTTAATAAATATTAAACTATAACCACATTGCTCTTGCACTTTGATTTGATTACAAATAATGGGTTTTCAACTAGAAAGCTGATTGGTCGGCGCTTTGATTCTACAACGTATTTTATCGATTATTCCATTCGCCAGGTATATAAGTTATATCGGACCCGGCATACATTTTCAAAATCCGCTCTGGTTTGCTTTGCGTCAGCCTGGGGTTTACCCAGGTCAGCTCTGGATCCGCCCAAGAGGACCCTAAGCACACCCTAACGGACAAAGAAAGTAGACCCATGGTTTTAATGGGGTTTATGTAAGGTAGTGTCTAATCCGCACTGACTTTTTATGAAATACACAGCTATTTAGGAGAACCGTTTACCATGAGTAGAAATAAAAATTGTACTTACACGTTCGCTTAGTACGAGTATGTAGGATAGTAGAATGAGTTTCAAAAATCACACTTAAAATACTCTTTAAAGTGTGTGCGAAGACTCTGCATCACTGCTGTACAAGGCGTCATGGCAACAAAACTGTTCCTGACCTAAAAATAAAAACATCTCATTTTTAAACGTTTTTCTGGTCTTTTCTATAGAGGGTACATTGTACACCTGTTGGGGCACCAGAAATTAGGATTAAATTAATACATGCATGACGAGTTTAATATTCTCGATCCAATAAAGAGTAAATGTAGGTATAGGAAAGAGAATAAATTCCACATATCAAAATTGATATTAAGCTAATTATGAGAGTCTACAGAAAACTACACATGTAATCCACTATCTCAAAAGACCCCTTCATCTAGCGTAAATAAGAAAAAATGCACCCAAATATGGAGACTGTTTTACAATGCAATACCAAGAATTCTCTGGTATAGAACACAGGACGAAGATGGTATTTTTATGCTCGGTTTTTTATTACAGAGTCGCATATTTTGAAAAAAAAGTGTCCTTTAAAAATGACATTGTTGATGCATATATAGTCCACGACCTGGGAAATTTGACTCTTACGTTATTTCGTAAATAGGATCGTGTGATTATATATCTGTTTATTGGAAATGAATTCAAAATACGCAGAAGAATAGTTTACATTTATTTCAGAATCAATTTTGAATGGTTACAGCCGTAAACAAATATGATCAAAGAGAAAATTGACCTGTTATTCAATTTGTTTGACTTGTACTTCTTTACAAAAATCTGTGAGCGGCCCAAAATATTAAACTGACTAACAAATTAATTTGACCCATGTGTTACGTTTGAAAATTAAGCTTTTTGATACACAAAGTATTGTGATATTTACAGACATCACTTGATAAGTGATTAACATACCATGGTAGACGAGCCTTAACTTTATTGTAGCTTGATAGGCCCACCGTGCCAAATAAGAAATATTATATTTCATTTCACGCAAGATTGTTTCTTGTATAATACATACACCATTCTAGAATAAGATAACTCCTAAATTGGAGTTTTTTTTAATGATAACTATGTGAAACAACAACGATAACACCAGGTAAATATTAATTTGTATCAATTGTGATTTACTATGACAGGTGTTCTTTATACAAACTATCTCAAACAATTAGGCTATAAGTTTCTTAATTGTCAACAACTTTATTTCTGACAATTACATTGAAGTTTCATCTGAAAATTCATAGATTTTCATGGTATATAAAAGTTTGGTATAAATTATTCTCAAACTGTTTAAATCCCATGTATATACCTACAGTATAGAAACACCATATGATACCCCTATACCTAGCGTAAAAGAAAAACTGGTTATCATTAAAAAATAACATACAAATAAGTGGAACTTCTAAACGCTTCCTCCGATGGAGGGTGCCCTCGATATTTTGGTACTAAAGGGTTGACAACAGAGTCGCATGATTAAGAAGGAATATATTTCTAAAAAGAAGTACCATTCGTCCTTTATCTTTTTCATATGTTCACATGTACATGTAATGGTAAACAAAGGAAAAACCCATATTCTTGTTTAATTTTGTTGATGAAAAATTAGGATTATATTATTTTTTATTTTATTTAAAGTGCATAAAGAATACATTTGCGATAGTTCATGCTTTTATAAATAAACCTGTACTTTACACACCCAGTGTGTTAACAAGGTTTGTCCAATATGTATCACTTTCAAGTTTATATGCATGTTTTGAAATTGAACTATTGGTTGATTCACATCTTATCGTGTTTAAGGGATCGGTTGTTTAATTTGATACGTAGCATTATTTCAGATAGGCAAAATATGAACGAGTACTTGTGTACAGCGAAGCATCATTTCGTTTTAAAAGTCATTTCTTCAACCTAACACCAATAAATGTTTGCATGCCCAAAGGTGTAAATAATCCGTCTCAGCTCACGGTTTTCAATAGATAAAACCGCACACGTGTTGCACCTGAATGTGTTCTGAATTCTTCTATTAAGAAAAGCAGATAGGATTAGACCAAACAATATACGTTCTATATAAATACACGTAAAAACAATTTTTTCCTCTGATTTGCAAACGATTGTTATTCATATGGAAACGAACATGACTGAAATTTCAGCGTTCTGGTTAATCGATTTACATACGTCTGCAACCTTTTAATGTGGAATGCTACACAAAAACTTTATTTTATATTGAAAAATATGAACAAAAGATGGTTTTTATTTCCATAAATAATTTTCATGAAAAAATGTAAAACATCTTTTTGACATTACTGGTCATGGTTTATTAGATATTTATATCATGAATTTACTCACATCAAATTTTAAACACTACAGTGCCTTACTTGCGACCAAAACAGATTTTCTACTTTTTCGTAAAAAATTTAAAAAAATCGTTTAAAAAATAAGGGCATATTTTTTTCTCCAAACAACGGAATCTTTCTTCAGAAATGATACTCTAACGATCCACAAAATAAAATTTAAATGTAGCATTCCACCTTAACTTTAACTTTGTAGAGGCCATTAAAGGTTTAAGTAATTGAAGTACAATATGTAGCTATGGCAAACAATGTTTACAATGTTCATTTCTGATTCTGTCCATGATGAACACTCAGTCTTGTGTTAACGAAAAAATATTGTAGACCGATTGAAATTGAAACTATATTGAATGCACGATTTCATTAGGTAACATGGACTGGCATAAGATTGTATAGTAGTTTTAAATAACTTTCCCATGAATAAAAGAATCTGATGTTGCTCCCGTTTAATGTACAAATCGCCAAAATTTATTAATTCTACCCACTTTAAAATGACATTAACTCAGACTACAAAGAAAATCCACAGATGATAATGAAAGGTTATCTTGTGAAAGTTTGAAATGGTAAAACTGATCTTTATCAGAGCTTTGCAAAAAAAAATAGTTTGTACAAATGGTCAAGTACTCCAGTGAACGACACCAAATATTGTATCACATATCGCATCAATATTATCCATATGTAAGTTATGAAAAGAAGACGTTGAACTGAATATTCAGGAAACAAGAAAACACAATTTCCAGGACTCTCCGTGAGTTTCCAAGGCTAAGCTTTCGTTGATGAAAACTTAGGATTATATTATTGTTTATTTATTTAAAGAGCATAAGAAATACATTTGCGATAGTTCATGCTGTTATACAAAAGCTGTACCTTTACACACCCAGTGTATTAACAAGATTTGTCCAACATGTATCACCTTCAAGTCAGATGATTATATGCATGTTTTCAAATAAAAATATTGGTTGCTTATTATCTTGTAGTGTTTAAGGGATCGGTTGTTTAATTTAATGCGTAGCATTATTTCAGTTAGGCAAAATATGAACGAGTACTTGTGAACAGCGAAGCATCATTTCGTTTTTAAAGTCATTTCTGCAACCAATAAATGTCGCATGGCCAAAGGTGTAGGCAATCCGTCTCAGCTCACGGTTTTAAATAGATAAAACCGCACACTGTTGCATCTGAATGTATTCTGAACTCTTCTATTAATAAAAGCAGATATGACTAGAGCAAACAATATACATTTCTCCCTCTAATTCTTAAACGATTGTAAATCAAATGGAAACGAACATGACTGAAATCTAAGCGTTCTGGTAAATCGATTTACATATGTCTGAAACTCTTTAACTTTAACTTTGTATAACTCAATAAAGGTTTAAGTAATTGAAGTATAATATGTACTGTATGACAAACAATGCTTACAACGTTCATATCTGATTTTGTCCATGATGAACACTCAGTCTCGAAATTTAAACTATATTGATTGCACGATCTCTATTATAAACTAACATGGACTGGCTCAAGATTGTACAGTAGTTTTAGATACCATTGTAACTTTCCCATAAATAAAAGAATTGGATGTTGCTCCAAGTTAATGTACAAATCGACAAAATTTATTAATTATTATAATACCCACTTTAATATGAATGTATCAGTTTTATATTTACATATTTTTTTTTTATTTAAAAATGATAATATTTGCATCATAATAGGATTGTCAAAATGCACTATGTGCTGAAATGTTTCGGATTAACATGATGACATGATGTCCGGAGTATTTTTTATAACTGCCTGTAAGCCTTGCTCCTGGGTTATCACATATACACATGTACGGAACACTCTGCCGTACAATTATGCATGGCTCAGGTGACGGTTTTGCACACGTCTAAGCTGTATGTATCGAAAAATTTAATTATGCATATTATAGACAATCGCTTAATGAGTTTCAACCACCTTTGTTATTGATGTATATTACCTGTCTGGTGAGATATTTACCATGAAAAATTAATCTCTAGTGAAAAATAATTTTTCTCACAGAAAAAAAATAAATTCTTTAAGATATTCGAAATGTCTTACTGGAATACTTGAACTTCTAATGGGGATTAGAATTAACTGTCAGATGAGACACACTTAAAACAAAAGTGCTTATATATTCTTTACACAATGTTCTATCATTTGGAATACATAGATTTTTACATATTTGCGTCTGAAGAAGATGCAAAATTGCCAAATTTGCACTGGCATAATTATCCGGCAGTGTTACACACAGGTTAATCATTATGAATACAAATTGTACATGCATTCTTTAATATTTTTACTACAAAATGTAGGATTTAAATCGAAAAAATGCTGCTTTGTATGAATCTTCCGAAAAAACATTAAATATATAGTTTGACGAAATATTGGCGCTTCTGATTGGTCGAAAAATTCCTTTGATACCTGCATCAATAATATTTTTTCAGAATCTACTGCATCACTAAATTTTTTTCAGGATCTACTTTTCTCTACTGTTCTGATTAAACACTATTTATAGAATGGGAATTTCCACAAAACACGGTCAACAAAATGAAAAGTTGTGTTTGTTTAATTGTAAGTTGAAATAAACTTTATAAATATATAAAATCAAAAGTTTAACTTTGAAAATAAACAATACACATTACTAGTAATTAATAGTGGTTGGTGCGGGGGCCGCTCCCTACCAGGAGAATGGGTTACAGAGGTCGTGAGTTCAAGCCCCGGCCGGGGCGGAGGTGGAGCTCCAAAAAGGTGAATTTAAGTATGTCGTTATCATTCACTATGGGCAGGTATATGTCAATTTGAGAGTTAATGCAATGTTTGTTCTTATTATATGTAAATATCTATGCAATGTGTATCGTCCCGATCCTCTCAAATTGTCGTTTAACAGTATTCAACCTGTATCTCAAACGACCGTGTAGTGAGCGACCAGCGCGCTAGTTTCCCTTCGTCATCGAAAGCAAGATTTTTGTTTTGCCTAGATGGCCCAGTGGTTAGCGCGGTGGCCGCTCACTGCTACGAGAAAGGGTTCCAGAGGTTGCGAGTTCAAGCCCCGGCTGGGGCGGAGGTGTAGCTCCAAAAAGGTGAATTTCTCTGTGCTATATATATATATATATATATATATATATATATATATATATATATATATATATATATATATACTAATTCTATTCGTTGCTGACTCTACAGATAAATAATAAACCTGTCTTAGCATAAGATGATATTTCATACCTTCCTTCAAATGAAATAATAAATAATAAAATAATTTAAAAATACGCATAAAAGATAGTTTCACTTAGGAATCAATTTTGAATGGTTACAGCCGTTAACATATAAGATTAAAGGAGATGTGTTCTGTTACTCATTCTGTTTTACTTGTCTATTCTATTTATAAATCTGCAAGACTGATATTTATCTAATATTTAAAACTATCTTATACCAATGGCCAAGTAATGCCAAATAATGGGATCTAACCCTTATTATTGTATTTGCATCTGATCAATTCAATGCATGTATTACATGTACGTATGCAAATTACACATTTTCGATTCACAGAGTAATGGGATATTTACAGCCACCACTTTATAATTTGTTACCAGACCGTAGTAGACGGGCCTTGTCGCTAAATAGGCACACCGTGTAAAATAAGAAACATTGAATTCCATGTTATGCAACATCGTTTCTTGTATGATACATACAACATTCTAATACCGGTATTGATTGACTGAACTTGAAACTGTTTTATTATGAGTATGTAATTCAGCAACAATAATTAAATCTTTTTTGAAAAACTTTTTTTGTTGTTTTTTGAAAGTATTTCAAAGCCAACTATCAGGTTCATAATCGTTAAAAGATAATCCTTTGGTTAGAGGATTTGTGTTGACTTTATTTTTAACAAAATACTTGTTGTATGTAAGCTTATGAAATTTTGGTATTTGTGTATAAAATTTGATATGTAGCATCGTTTCAGTTAGGCCAAATGTAAGCGAAAACCTGTATACGGCGAAACATCATTTCCTTATTAAAAGTCAATGCTGCAACCTAACACCAAAAAATGTTGGCATGCTTCGTGGGTTTGATGATTCGTCTCAGATAAACGGATATTAATAGACAAGACACCACACTTGTTGCAGCTGAGTGTGTTATATACTCTTCTTTTAATAAGATCAGATAGAATTACGTACATGAAACTATATTCGTTCTGTTTTTATGACAACCATAGATCTATGCTTTCTCAATGATATGGATAATAACGGTTTTAAATAGAGGTGCTATAAGCTTGTTTCAACTAAATTTTTTTAAACTCTTCATTTTATATATACATTTAGTTCAAAAACTACAGAAATGACAGGCGTTATGTGTAAATAACGATAACTAAAATGGATAATTCCCTCCTATTCTAAAAATTTCGAAATAACTCATTCGAAAACAAGACTAAAATGCTTACAAACGGTCTAGTAAAAAAACGACCTGTCTGCATCCCTCTAACATTAACAATATATTGTTAATCTTGTTGAAATCCATCGTTAATATAAGTAGCAATTATAAAAACGTTTACAACGTTCATGGGTGGCTTTGTCTTTGGTGACTATTTGGTGTTAACTTTACGTAAAATATTTCTAAATCGATTGAAACTGAGACTGAATTGAGCGCACGATGGAATTGGTCGGACTGGTCTCCGGCTTAAAAATAATTGTACAATGTAGCAACCGTTTTAACATTCGATGACGATATAAGATATTGACTGCGTCTTCCGTTTGAGATACAGATCGAAGTAAATAGTAAATACATATTTAATAAGAAGATGCAAACTAGATAATACCATAAACATTGGCAAAATTAAATTCCCTTACATACAAAAAGTGATGTTTCGTTTAAATAATGGCCCAAAAATTTCAGTGTAAAATTTAAATCATAATAATGTTGTCAGAATTCTCTGTTTTCCAATATGCCTATTTACTTTATTTTTAAATATTTACTAAGATTAGTTGTTAAATTAATATTTTTTTCATTTTATAGATATTTAGTATGATAAAACTATTTTATTTTTAGATTTCAAAGATATTGAACTTTAAAGTACAAACAAGCAACTCAAACTCTTATTAAATAACACTCTCAACTCGCACATTTCCTCACCTGAACAACAATTCTTGTATCATTTTATTTCGAAAAGGTTTATTATGAAGTGAACTCTGAGAAAAATATTGTAAAAGTATCATATATTTCAATATTTTGCCATATATGAAACAATACATAAAAATGAGAAAAAATCACATCTTTGGCATGTGTGTATTCATAATTATTTTACACATCAAATTAAACTGAATTTTAAGCTCTAGAATACCCATTTGAAGAAAATAATTCCCATTTCACTGAAAAATATTCATTAAATAATTAAAGATGATATTGGTCTATGTTTTGTTTTTCAATCATTAAAATATTCTTAATTAATTCATCAAATAAAATATTGCAGGTTTGATGAGGACATAAGACCTGTTAGCTTTTGCATTTTCGTCAGTCTTATAGACTGAACTAAAAAAAACCAGGGTCTATATATAGTTGATATAGTCTATTAATGATTCTTACTTTTCTCTCCATAACCTTTATTATCTTTAGTTCCTTTATCTTTCCTAATTGTGTGTTTGTGAATTAAAACTTCGTAAGAACTAAAATCACACCTTTTGAAGTTGTTTGGTTTTTTTTTTTTTATCTTTGATCCCGATCACTTTGATCCCGATATGTTAGTTATTGATGTCGGGATTGAAATTCAAACAAATAGTCGATAAACCTTTTTAAGATACATCAACTATCATTTTTTAAAAATATTACTATTAATAAAAAATGATTTTGACAATTTAGAATCTACACTATCTTAGAATAATTGCATAAAAATCTCACAAACTGTAGCATTGTAATTTTTGAGAAAAAGAGTTTTCACAATTTAGAATCTACACTATCGTAGGGTACTTGCATAGTAATCTCACTAATTGTATCATTGTAGTCCTTGAGAATATATTTTTAAAAACCCTTTTCCCTATATATTTCTTTGTTAATTTCGTCTTTCAGTTAATAAACTTTGAACCCCTCTTAGGACCCCAGTATTGATTTTTACAATGTAGAATCTTCACTATATATACAAGCTTTGGTGAAGGTATTGGCATATCTAGTGCAGTAGTTCTTGGGAAGAAGATTTTTTCAAGATGTCCACCCAATTGTAACAGTTTTGCAATTATCTCCCTTGTAAAGAGGGTTGTGCGCTTTATTTTTACAATTTAGAATCCCCGCTCCATAAAGATGCTTTGTACCAAGATTGGTTAAATTTGGCTTAGTGATTCTAGAGAAGAAGTCAAAAATGTGAAAAGCATACAGACGGATAGAAAGACGGACGGACGGAAGACGGGCAACATGTGATCAGAAAAGCTCCAAATGAGCTAAAAATGATATTCCATAGTTTATTATACAGGTATATCATATATTTTACATTTCATGATATTCTCGACCCCCCCCCCCCCCCCTTGTCTTAATTTTAAAAAATTGAAAAAAAAACAATAGTAAAACTGATGTCGATCAAATTTTGAAATATAGTATAAAAATAAGAAAAGAGTACCGCAGATAACGACAAGCTATTATTGTGAAGTCTTTTTTTAATTAAATCTAAATATTATTTTAAACATTTTTAAATAACAAAAAAAATTTCTGTGTCACGTATAAAAACTTTCCTGCGCTTTGCAAAGTATTTATATGTACACATAACAAGTGATTGTCAGACCGTGGTAAATCGCCCTGTTGTTGTAAAATAATGGACCTTGTCAAGCAAGAAATATTAAATTTCTTTTCACGCACGTCTTTTTTAAGTAAGCAAGATTGATATTTGCATCATGCATATAAAATGAAAGAGTAATTTCAGTAACTAGAATATTATAAACGCCCCTTGCATCTGTCCTAAAAAGCGACTAAAAAATGAGAAAAATAACAAAGTAGTTATTAACCCGACGAAATATTGCAATATATTTTTCACTTCCTTTGTTTCCTAATAAAGATAATTTAAGGGAAAAAAGAGAAAACTTTATAACAAAATAAACTTAATACAATAGTATATCTTGTAACTTGCTTTCTAAATGTGATAACTTTGTTTCGGAATTAATTATATAAACAGCAATAGACTGTATCATAACAACTTATTTCTGTAACCATTTCAATGTGTATTTTAGGTACATACTTATGAAACCAATAACAACATAGCAAGAACAAAATTGGCCAACGGTAAGTTTCCAGGAATAAGCTTCCTCATAAGGCCCCATATTTTAATGATCAACAAAAAATGTTAAATGACGATGTCACAAAACTATAATATCAGCGGTATGAAGACTTAAAAATGTATAAGTTTTCTATCAACAAAATGATATGTTTATTCTGTGCCATACATTTGAAACCAGACACTTCCCAAATAGTTGACTTCAGGTTCCTTCAACGTCTGATTTTTAAACAATTGCGCTTGCTCTTTGTAAATCAAAGAAATGCCTCTTTGAATGAATACAAAAATGGGATTTAAAAAAATAGTTCAATTCGTGAAATTTCCCCATATGCATGCAGCCTTTATTCATCCCAGGATCACAAAAATCAAACAGATTTCTAGTACCCCACTCAAAATAGATATATTGTCAACAGGTGGATGATTTTCTGTAATCAATGGAAATTGACAACAACAGCTTCTTTCATTTTTACAATATATTATCTTGACAAATATTTAATTGTTTTTACTTGCAAGACAATTAAATAAAGGTAGAAAGATTTAGAGTAAATGCATAGTTAGCGAATCGGTTGGAATTGTAAGTCTGGAAATTAATTACAGTCACTATCATTTTTACTTTGATATTTTGATATAAATTTTGACATACTTAATTCAAGACCAAATCAATGAATGTTTTAAGAAACCGATTTTGTTAGACTTATCTGAATTTACAATTAATGTACAAGCCCGACTATCAATAATTGTCATCAAAATATTGTCCGTAAAAATCAACAATAATATGTTTTTTGTTTTTTTTTTTTATTTTATAACTTTAAATCGTAGTGCATATAACTTGATTCTTACTATTTAGTTTGTCTTCAACAGAATTTTTGTGAGGGTTTGGGGGGTTGAAATCCATATACGCCGTTAAGGGGGATGGGGGTTGAAATCCATATACGCCGTGGGGGATTGAAAACCATATACTCCGTAATTAGACGTAGGTGGGGTGGATTAAAGTCCATATACGCCGTAATTAGACTCAACGGAATGAAAAAGCCAACTTAATAAATGTTAATGAAAACAAATATCTATACGTGAAGTATACATTAATTTTTAAAAAATATTAAACGATAACCACATTTCCCTTGCACTTTGATTCGATTACAAATAATGGGTTTTCAACTAGAGAGCTGATTGGTCGGTGCTCTGATTATACAACGCATTTTATCGATAATTTTATTCGACAGGTTTAAAGTTATACCGGACCCGGAGTATGATTACAAAGTCTTCTCTTTGAGTCCGCTCTGGTCTGTTATGCGTCAGCCTGGAGTTTATCCGGGTCAGCTCTGGGTCCGCCCTAGAGGACTAGAAGCAGACACTAAATATAGTTTGACGAGATATTGGCGCTTCTGGTTGGTCGAAAATTCCTTTGATTCCTGCATCAATAATTTTTTTCTAGGTCTACTTTCTCTACTGTTCTGATTAAACATTATTTATAGAACGGGAATTTCCAAAATAAACACTGTCAACAAAATGTAAAGTTGTATTTGTTTAATTGTAAGTAGAAATAAACTTTATAAATATATAAAATTAAAATAAACAATGCAAATTACTAGTAAATAATTGACAAAATAGAAAATTTCAATTGGTGTCTTCTCGCGATTTCGTCTCCTTGGAGCAACGATCAGCATTTATGGCGAGGATGGTGTCCCACGAATAATCATAATGAACATTTAGACGTATACACTTTCACTTTACACTACTGTTTAAATTTGCTAACTTTAGTTTTAAATTAACACACGTACATGATCGGCCATCAGGATATATTTACATCTACCAAGTATTATTCCCTATGTTTCTTACGGAAAGTGGCAATTAAAGAGCAATAAACTATCTCTTAACCAACTAATTTCTGTGACCAAATGTGTATTTTAAGTACAAAATAGTCACAAAATAGCAAGAGCAAAGTTGACCAACGGTTAGCTTCCGAGAATAGGCTTCCTCATGAGGCCCCATATTTTAATGATCAACAAAAAAATGCGAAGACAAGCAAGATGAAAACCTTCAATTAACAATTCCTCGCAGTAAACACTCCCATAAATCTGTTACCTTACAAATACCAAAGAATCGGAATCTACTGCTTTGCCCTTATGTAGCGTGCAAAGAATTTTTATCTCTGCGATCTCACAAGTCGCCTGAAGAACCCTTATTCTCTTTTATGGATGGAACACCAGTGTCAAGGAAATTTTTCACGGAACATCTTCAAAGGGCGATATCTGCTTGCGGTCTCCCAAAGCAGCGTGTAATACATGTATTTTGCTGTGTAATGACCAATAGACTCAGGAGCTCTTCATCATTATTTGTATAACATTTATTGGTTTAATGTTTTAACATGTTTCATTTTATTTTCTTGTTTCTATTGAATCCTTCAGGTTGATGATGGGGCAGATCAAAAACAGTAAACTGTTTATGATCGTTGGCAGATGTGCCTCATCTTTTTACACAATTTTGTGTTACTTATATATACTTTGTATGTAATTTGCTAGTCAAAAAAGTTGTATATAATTGTTCTTTTTACGTAACACAGGATCGCTGAGTTTTGCATAATTGTTTATAAATTGTGCCATGACTTAATTTGTTTATTTTGCAGTAGTTATTCCATGTATTTTGGAATGTTTTATATTTGTCATTTATTTATAATTATGATTACATGACCTTTTCTATTCCTCAGATTGGCGTTACGTTGCTAATTAAGGAGGTGTATCTATCAGGTATCCATAAAACATTTTTATGTCAATAAAACATTTATGGATACTGTCCCTGTTTGATAATCATGTCTGTTTATGTTAAATGCGCATGTGCTATATCTTAGCGTCACACGCCATTTTGTTTTGATTCACTGAAGAAGCATTTGGAAAAATTAAGTAACCACCACCCACCCCACCATCTTTATTGCTCTTTTTATTACACCATTTTACTATCCTTTGCTGTATAAAACGTATTAAAAGTGTTCACTTTTTGTTAACGAATGTGTGGTTTCTATTATATTTTGTAGTTTTCTATATGGTTTGATATTTTATGTGGCAGATGTGCCCCATCTTTTTACACAATTTTGTATTACTTATATATACCTTGATATTTTATGTAATATGCTAGTCAAAAAAGTTGTATATAATTGTTCTTTTTACGTAACACAGGATCTCTGAGTTTTGCATAATTGTTTATAAATTATGCCATGACTTAATTTGTTTATTTTGCAGTAGTTATTCCATGTATTTTGGAATGTTTTATATTTGTCATTTATTTATAATTATGATTACATGACCTTTTCTATTCCTCAGATTGGCGTTACGTTGCTAATTAAGGAGGTGTATCTATCAGGTATCCATAAAACATTTTTATGTCAATAAAACATTTATGGATACTGTCCCTGTTTGATAATCATGTCTGTTTATGTTAAATGCGCATGTGCTATATCTTAGCGTCACACGCCATTTTGTTTTGATTCACTGAAGAAGCATTTGGAAAAATTAAGTAACCACCACCCACCCCACCATCTTTATTGCTCTTTTTATTACACCATTTTACTATCCTTTGCTGTATAAAACGTATTAAAAGTGTTCACTTTTTGTTAACGAATGTGTGGTTTCTATTATATTTTGTAGTTTTCTATATGGTTTGATATTTTATGTGGCAGATGTGCCCCATCTTTTTACACAATTTTGTATTACTTATATATACCTTGATATTTTATGTAATATGCTAGTCAAAAAAGTTGTATATAATTGTTCTTTTTACGTAACACAGGATCTCTGAGTTTTGCATAATTGTTTATAAATTATGCCATGACTTAATTTGTTTATTTTGCAGTAGTTATTCCATGTATTTTGGAATGTTTTATATTTGTCATTTATTTATAATTATGATTACATGACCTTTTCTATTCCTCAGATTGGCGTTACGTTGCTAATTAAGGAGGTGTATCTATCAGGTATCCATAAAACATTTTTATGTCAATAAAACATTTATGGATACTGTCCCTGTTTGATAATCATGTCTGTTTATGTTAAATGCGCATGTGCTATATCTTAGCGTCACACGCCATTTTGTTTTGATTCACTGAAGAAGCATTTGGAAAAATTAAGTAACCACCACCCACCCCACCATCTTTATTGCTCTTTTTATTACACCATTTTACTATCCTTTGCTGTATAAAACGTATTAAAAGTGTTCACTTTTTGTTAACGAATGTGTGGTTTCTATTATATTTTGTAGTTTTCTATATGGTTTGATATTTTATGTGGCAGATGTGCCCCATCTTTTTACACAATTTTGTATTACTTATATATACCTTGATATTTTATGTAATATGCTAGTCAAAAAAGTTGTATATAATTGTTCTTTTTACGTAACACAGGATCTCTGAGTTTTGCATAATTGTTTATAAATTATGCCATGACTTAATTTGTTTATTTTGCAGTAGTTATTCCATGTATTTTGGAATGTTTTATATTTGTCATTTATTTATAATTATGATTACATGACCTTTTCTATTCCTCAGATTGGCGTTACGTTGCTAATTAAGGAGGTGTATCTATCAGGTATCCATAAAACATTTTTATGTCAATAAAACATTTATGGATACTGTCCCTGTTTGATAATCATGTCTGTTTATGTTAAATGCGCATGTGCTATATCTTAGCGTCACACGCCATTTTGTTTTGATTCACTGAAGAAGCATTTGGAAAAATTAAGTAACCACCACCCACCCCACCATCTTTATTGCTCTTTTTATTACACCATTTTACTATCCTTTGCTGTATAAAACGTATTAAAAGTGTTCACTTTTTGTTAACGAATGTGTGGTTTCTATTATATTTTGTAGTTTTCTATATGGTTTGATATTTTATGTGGCAGATGTGCCCCATCTTTTTACACAATTTTGTATTACTTATATATACCTTGATATTTTATGTAATATGCTAGTCAAAAAAGTTGTATATAATTGTTCTTTTTACGTAACACAGGATCTCTGAGTTTTGCATAATTGTTTATAAATTGTGCCATGACTTAATTTGTTTATTTTGCAGTAGTTATTCCATGCATTTTGGATTGTTTTATATTTGTCATTTATTTATATCAATAAATGACCTCTTCTATTCCTCAGATCGGTGTTACGTTGCTTATTAAGGAGGTGTATCTATCAGGTATCCATAAATGCTAATTGACAATATGTCACCAAACTATAATTTCAGTGGCATGAAGAATTAAAAAAACAATCAACAAATATGTCTATATAAAATGATATTTTCTGTGTCATACAGTGAAAACCAGACACTACCCAAATAGTTGACCTCTGGTTCCTTCAACGTCTGATCGGAATCTGGTAGGGGTCTGATTTTTAAACTTTGTAAATCGAAGAAATGCCTCTTTGAATGAACACAAAAAGGGAGTTTTAAAAGTAGTTAAATCCGAGAAATGTTCCATATGCATGCAACCTTTATTCATTCCCGGACCCCAAAAATCAAAAAGATTTCTAGTACCCCATTCAATATAGATAGGTTACCAACAGGTGGACGATTTTTGGTAATCAATGAAGCAATTGACAACAATAGCTTCTCTCATTTTTACAATCTGTTATAGTCGACAAATATTTATTCGTTTTTCCTTGCAAGACAATTAAATAAAGGTAGAAAGATTGGGAGTAAATACATAATTAACGAATCGGTTATTGTAAGTCTGGAAATTAATTACTGTGATCATCACTATTCTTTTTACTTTGATATTTTGATACAAATTTTGATATACTTTAATCAAGAACAAATCAATGAATGTTTTAAGAAACCGATTTCATTAAACCTAACTGAATTTACAATTATTGTACAAACCCGGCTATCAGTAATTTTCATCAAAATATTTTTTGGTTATTAATTTTATAACTTTAGATCGTAGTGCATATAACTTTATTCTTACTATTTTGATTGTCATATTTTTTGAGAGAGGGGTGGGGGTTGAAATCCATATACGCCATAATTAGACTTAACGGAATGAAAAAGCCAACTTAATATATGTTAACAAAAACATATATCTATACATGAAGTATACATTAATCTTTAAAAAATATTAAACGACAACCACATTGCCCTTGCACTTTGATTCGATTACAAATAATGGGTTTTCAACGAGAGAGCTCATTGGTCGGCTCTCTGATTCTACAACGCAATTTATCGATTATTTCATTCGACAGGTATATAAGTTAAACCGGACCCGGGATATGTTTTCAAAGTCCGCTCTTGTCTGCTCTGCGTTAGCCTGAAGTTTACCCGGGTCAGCTCTTGGTCCGCCCTAGACGACCCGAAGCAGACCCTAACGGACACAGAAAGCAGACCCAGAGTTTTAATGGGGTTTCTGTAAGTGTCTAATCCATACTGAATTCTTATAAAATACACAGCTATTTAGGAAAAGCGTTTACCAACAATAGAAATAAGAAATGTACTTACACGTTCGCTAAGTACGAGAATGGAGGATATATGGGATTCAAAACTCACACTTGAAATACGCTTTGAAGTGTGTGCAAATACGAGTTCAATATTCTCAATCCAATAACGAGTACATGTACATGTACATATAGGATAGAGAACAAATTTAACATATTAAATTGATTTCAAACTAATAATGCGAGTCCACGAAATAACATCCCTGTAATCCAATATCCCAAACACCCTTGCATCTAGCGGAAATAAAAAGATATTCAAATATGGAGATCTTTTTACAATACAATACCAAGAATCCTCTGATAAAGGAAGAAGGACGGAGATGAAAGTTTTATGTCATGGATAGTTGACAACCAGACGGCATAAGCGTCACTATGACATCAACTAAATTACTTTGTCGGACTAAATCGCCAGGCCATGTCCTTTTTCCCTTTACATCCAAGTAAATGTCATTTCTAGATTCAAATTCTTTGTGTGTTCTAGAAATTTCACTTTCTAGCGCATGTCTGCCTCTCTTTTTCTTTAAGTAGCAAAGGGACAGTTTCGGATAACGGACAGTTTCGGATAAAGTACTGTCAATATTACTTATTTTTATAAAATACATAAAATAAGACGTCATGAATCTACTTCGCCTCTCAAACAGTTTGAGGTGCGGTAGTGGATTCAGAACGTGTAATTTTAATGAGATTGCGTCAATATTTTTGTTTTGAGAGTTGCTGTACTTGAAGGGTTATGAGTGTTGCTAAAATTCATGAAATAAATTTGAATGTTTATTATTAGGGATATCACATGTTGAAATTGGAACGCAATATGAAGACCTCTAATGTTAAGTACATGGGCATTGAATATAAAATACGAAACTTGCGGCTATGACTGTAGTGCGACTTTACACAGTGAAAAAGTTACAGATGGAACCTAAAATAGCTCAAAAAGTAGGTAGGTGGGACACTGTAGATCATACATCGTCAAGTTTTTGACATCCGATCATGCAACTTGCACAGGGTACGGAATATCAATCCTTAGCAGGGTATTAGCTCGGGGAGGTCTAAAAAGCTGAAAAATCATAAAAATGGGTAAAATATGAAAGGGTTGAAATCTGAAAAAAAAAACTACCTAGAAAATTTTACACGTTCTGAATAGTAATATTCCTCAGAAATTGGTTGTTTGCCATTTTTGAAGTGAATGAAAGGTATTTTTGCTGAATGGGAACTGGAGAAATTCGAGTTACAGAGTTCCAAATATACACATCCCTGGCTAAAGTGAATTGTATTTAAAAAAAACCTGTCCCGTGCTACATGTACGATAACGGTCCTGGTAAGTCACATCAAATGGCATTTCCTTTAGCATGTTTCTGACAGCACTTACATGTAGTTTCTATCGTCCAGGTGCAAAGGGCGTGGACACATTATTTTGGTTTTGATCGTGTTCTGATTATAATGTGAGCTCTCTGATTTGAGATAGATTCCAACATACCGATTAAGAGTTTTAGGGCATCACGGAAAAATATTTAGTAATTACAGAAGGATTCTCATGGTCTTGAATGTAATATCTGAATTAATTAACGAATAAGTACAGTACCCGCAACGTTATTTTTTACAATCCTATCCTTTCGTGTTGTGTATCAATCCTATCGTATCGTGCGTGTATACTGTTCTATCGTGCGTTAATTCTATCCTATCGTGCGTCTTTACTGTTCTATCGTGCGTTAACCTATCCTATCGTGCGTTAATCCTATCAGGTTTATCGTTTAATTTCAACAATTCTTCCGTTTATCCTATCGTGTTAATCGTTTCGTGCCTTTTCATAAGGAAGTAAATTTATTACTAAGTTGCAACTCGTTCGGTGCGCCGTATACGAATATTTATCGAACAATAATTGTAAAATCCTATCCAATATTCCGTCAGAAAACTAATTTTAATTTTTTTTAGATCAAAATTAACCAATTTTATATGTAAATCATATCTGTTAACATTGAAAAAAAAAACGAAGTTCTTAGGAACAAAGTAACATATTTACCTGTATATCGAATATATTAAATCGTACACAGAGTGTATACCTGCGTAAACATTCATTTAACTTTTATGCAATATAATTTTGTTGCATCATATTTTACAGAAACAAAACTATTTCGAGTTGTATTTTGAACCCGTTATTTTCCGTGTGACATTTGATTTCAGGCTGAAATGTTCTCGGCAATCAGCTAGGGTGTGTGGTAATGAAAACAATGTTAACAAATCGTACGCGGAATGTGTATCTGCGTAAAGATTTATTTAACTTGTCTGCAATAATTCGTTTTTAATGCATCATTTTCTTATACAGAAAGAAATGTACTTATGATAGATTTTATAATTACTTTATACAAGAGTTGGATTTATATAATTAAACCCGCTATTTTCTGAGTGATTTAATCTCGGGCTGAAATATTTGCGGCGATCGGCTAGGGTGTTCGGTAATGAAAACAATTTTAACGATACAAAAAATTTATTGATCATTAAAGCTCATAATTTTAGTTGAAAAAAAAATTAACTGGTCATTTTTATACATTCTATAAATGATGCAGCGATGATTAACAACTCGGCAATTGTAACTAAAAAGAAATTCCACGTAAATCTTTATTTGCGATCATACGTTTATCATGAACATCGTTTATCCTTTCCTATCGTGTATCAATCCTATCATATCGTGCGTGTATACTGTTCTATCGTGCGTTAATCCAATCCTTTCGTGCGTGTATACTGTTCTATCGTGCGTTAATGCTATCCTATCGTGCGTGAATCCTATCCTATCGTTTATCTTGTAAAAAAATAACGTTGCGGGTACAGTAATCATTGTTTTAGTATAATTATAAGGTCAACATTTTGGTCGGGGCGTGGTCAAATCCAAAAAAGCCCAAAGGATATTATGACAGATTTGATCACGCTCTGACCGAAATTATCACCTAAAAGGCTTATGATATTCAAAGAATGATTCCCTATTACTTATATGTTTATAATTTTCAGCAATTGTGCGATTAAATATTAAAATTATGACATGTTAATGTGATTTTCATTTTTTTAATAAGGAAAACTCCGCTTGCGCCACAAAAATATTTGAATTTATTGGACTCTATAATACAAAATCTATTCGTAGTATTATCACAGACAAAGACACTGAAAATGTAAATATCAAGTTATCTTGTTTTTATGCAAATAAAGGAATTATCTTGGCGTGTAATGATAGCCTTATCACTCTCTATTTTCCCGCGTTTTGAATGATGGTATGTTTTGGCCTATGATTATACTGTCTACATGTGCTGCCCCTAGTCTCCATTAAATCGGGGAACCTGTTACACCTGGTACTTTTAAGATCCTTATATACAATGGATAACCCATTGTCAGTGCCATAGAACACAAAACATACTTTCTTAACTTTCATATATAGCATGAAATCTGATTTTCAACTAATTTCTAGTTTGTCTTCTAATTCAGTATGTTTCACCTTGACCTTTGTTTACTTTCAGTTCTCGTGTTTCTGTGTCTTCGTGATTTTGTAAAGTTTCTTGGACGTCTATGAATTCTTTCGATTATTAAGGTGCTTAAAGATAAATATTTACAATTTAACTGTCTTGTCTGTGATAACATTACGAATCAATTTTGAATCTGAAACCCAGTCGCTTCATAAAACATGAGTGACACAAAATAGGCGTGTCTATAGCATAACCGAAAAACGCCGCGTAGAAATACATAGCATGGGCATCATAAAAAAAAATAGTGGTTATAAAATAATGTTGTTTTAATGTGTACAAATTGGAAATAATATAACTATAAGGAATCATTCTTTGAATATTGTGAGGTGATAATTTCGGTTGGAGGGTGGTAAAATCCATCATAAAGCCCTTTTATTAGATTTGAACATGCCCGCCCGAAATTATCACCTCATAATACTCAAAGAATGATTCCTTATTCCTTAATTAAATGAAATTTCCTATCGTTATCATTTTCTGGTCAATGGTCTTGGAGTTCTCAAACTTGTCAAACAAAAAAAATTGAACGAGCTATCTCTCTCGATAAATTTATGAGATGGTAAGTCACTGAAAATACACAAATAAACCATTTTTTTGCATAGAAATTGATTATAAATAGTCTGATCTGAAACCATGTCCAGATCTCTTTTAAAAGATAAAAAAAATCTTCTGTAATGTGTCAATATTTTTATTGCAATTGTTCGAAGTTTAACCACTTTGACAGAAATTGCAGCAATTAAAAAGAGGGAGTAAAAAAGTAGCCATATCAAAACCAAATTTTGTGAATATTATGGTGACTTTTTGTACATTATGCGAAACGAATTTTGTTTGAAATTGTTTCAGATTTTGTGTCATTGAACATTATATGAAATATGGTGTCGAAATGTAATGAAAATGAAGCATTATATTAAAATTTTATATACACCTGTTATGCCTATACTTCTGGGTAAGATGATATATTTTATAATAAAAATTCGAGTTTAATAAAAAATAAAACCTGAAGTAAGAGATACTATAAAACATAATGTATAAAAAAGTCATAAATGCTTTCAAGAAAGTACCATGCATGTTATACATAATAATAATGTACATATACATAATAGTACTTTATAACTTCATGAGATGTGCAATAAAAAGAGAGAGAAAGAGATGATGTAAACATGTAGTTATTTTCTTACAAGTTGAGTTTCCTGCTCAGTTTAGTAGAGTACACCACAACCAATCTGTTGAACATAGAAATGTGAGAGATTTCTCGTCATTAACATAACAACAATAGATAAAAGTGATCACTACCGTGTGGCTTGTTTGGGGATAATCCATTGAGCGGAAATAGCAACTTTGTTGATGTGACGCCCAAATCGAGTTCAACAAAAATACATATACTTAACATACATATACAATGCTCGTCTTAACATCATAACTTGCATCGAGAGGTCTCAGAGGATCCGGAAAATAATCGTAAGTATTCTTTTTCCCCTTATTTTCTTAATTTGAATATGAGAGAGAGAGAGAGAGAGCGAGAGAGAGGGGAGAGAGAGAGAGAGCGAGAGAGAGAGAGAGAGAGAGAGAGAGAGAGAGAGATTGATTACATGATAAGTAATTTTATTGGTGGGGTTTCCGAAGAGTTTAATTTTTATTAACGCTGATAAAGTTAACTAAAACCTAAATATTTTTTTCTTTTATATAACTGATGATAACTATCTCAACGTTTGCCTTCTTTACTTCCTCCTCCTGACTAAAAGCATCGCCTATAAAGTTTTTTTTTTAAGTTTTCTACATATATCAAGCGACCGGAGATTACTAAGTGTATATAACTAATAGATAATATAATAACCAGCTATTTTTGTTTTGACGATGAAAGCAACGAGAAACGGAACAATGACCAGTGAACTGATATATCTAGAACTCTCCCATTTTGACCTTTGTTGATCAGCTGCTAATAGAGATTCAATGTAAACGGATGTGTGTGAGGGAGACTGGCTTCTTATTTCTATCGTTATACGTGCCCTAATCCGACTGTGTGCTCTTATCATTATACAGGCCAGTTTACTTTGCGAAGGGTTAAACAATTTACCAGCAGTTCAAAGAGATATTTAATATGAAGGTATAGATGACCATCCACATTTTTGGAGAATTGTGTAAAATAATTATACATAATCAGCAATGTTTTGTTACATGTAGATTTATAACAATTTCAAAAAACAAATTTATTTGGCAATATCAGGTTATTATATCGGGAAAATCAATTTATTTTTTAGACTTACCATACATCTATCCTTAAAGGATCAATTGTATATAACAAAAGAATTGACCTATATATCATTCTATTGAAAACCTTAACACAATATCCTTTTATAAATAAGGACATTTCATGTCTCATAAAAGTGTTCTAATCATACCAATATTTCATTAAAAAATATGTTTGTATCTCACCTTAATAAACCGATTAGTTATAATGGCCAAAACGTATGTAACAACATTTATAACGTATTCATACTTTTTTGAAAATTGACATTTAAATAACATACACAAAAATAAAACAAAAAGTCAGAGATGTTATTGCAGTTTCAATAGGCTAGCTATACTTCTTAATGCAGGCACGTAGCATCGTTTTTGAAAGTGGGGGGGGGGGGGGGCAGTCTCATCCAAAAAATCTTGTTAGCAAAAAAAAACAAAAAAAAAACTAGGTTGAATTGACTGGGGGGGGGGGGGGGGGGGGGGGGCTGGCGTAGTATATCTATAACTTCAATTTCCTTATTTTCATACCAATTCCTTACATACATGTACTACCAAAAAAGGGGGGGGCAACTCCATGATTATTTATTTTTTATATGTAAATTTTAAAAAAATTAGTTGCTACGAGAAAAAGTGGGGGGAGGAGGGGGAAGCCCCCCCCCCCCCCCCCCCCCCCCCCCACCCCTAATGCTACGTGCCTGCAATGGTCGTGTAAACCCAATCATTTTTTAGAGTCAACGGTTCCGTCCTGCTCAGAGGTGAACGTTTAAATATGAGATCGTATATTTGTTAACGACTCCCATTGATAGTACTTCCATTATAACGTACATGTAATACCTTCGCCCTTTCAAGGCCAGCTCAATAATTCAATGGTCAAGCCATTTGGAGCGACTATTTTTATTATTTTGTTGTTTCTCGTGATAATATAAGTTAAAGGAAGTCTATGTGGATTTTGAATTTACGTTATTTAGATTACCTACGGTAATTTGAATAGTGAACCGATCACAAAAGCTGAAATGCTGCTTTCTGCTTTAAAACGTACGATTTTAGCGTGTATTATTATTTATTTCATTTCATTATTTGTCAACAGGGTTAAATAATAAAAATGAATGAATATTTACATTACCGTAATGAATTACAAGGATTTCAGAGACACACTAATCAAAATTAACTAGTTTCTCCGCATGATACATTACACACATGCATCTGAATTCATGAAAATATCAATTTTTTATATCAGTCTGTCTGCTTCCGAAAATAAAACCCCGCACACACCAAAAAAACAACAAAAACAATTGCTAAGTAAAATCAATATGACACGGAAGGATGGCTTCAAGTTGATTCCTAAGTAGATGTTAAAAAATGCCAGTTATTTTCAATTGGGGCTTTACTTTCCAGACAGGAACTACATGTTTTTGGTTATTTCTATTTCGACGAATTAATGTCATAGGGGGCAGCTGTTGGACCAATATGAAAGAAATCCTTACCCCAGTCATTCTTTTGACTTACACAGGTAAGATTAATTATTGACTTACATGTATATAATAGGTAAGAATACCAATTCATTGTATTGATATCATACAGGAACATGTAGATTCTGTATTCAATGGTTGGTGACATAATGTTCATGGATTTGTTATTTGTTTTGGGAGGAAGTACTTATCGATGTATTAGTCGACTTAATGAAAAAAAAATGTGGTGACGAAACACAGTATCATACAGTGTTATAAAAAGTAAAATCATGACATGAACTTTAGGAAACAAATTAATTCATAATTAATGATTAGACAATTTAAAGTATAGCAGATTAAAACAACAGCAAAATAAGATACATGTAACTTACGACGGATAATCGTTTTTCAAACGTGTTTCATTGCATATATTAAATAAATATTTTTAATAGTTTACACATCAGAGTGATCACAAAACAATAGTATTTAAAGAAGAGGAATGGGTCCAAAAACTGTGCTTAAATGAATTTGAAAAAAACCCACCAAAACACTATATCCAAGTAATTTTTACATAATCCAAATTATACATACATTTATAATATATATAGATTAGTAAGGTTGAGAGATATGTTAGGTTGTGGTTTTAATAAATATATTATGATTTCAAAACCGAACAATAGAGATTGTTATGCATGATTTTAATAGAGCAAGACCACTTAATGTCACTCGGAGATGAATATTCCAAACATCAAAGTTTGTCACTGATTCATCATAAAGAACCGTGGAACATTTTGTTTATTGCTTGCAATTTCATGACAGTCACAAGGCATATATTTGTTTATTTTATTTAATTACAAAAGTTCTAGATTGAAACGATGGCTGTTGATATCATCTCCGGTGATTTGTAATGTCTATTAAATTTGATTTATTGACTTTAGAATGATTATTTCAACTTTTATGTTGTTTGTGTTTATTAATAATAAAACAACATATTTTTCATAAGGCAAAATATTTAAAATCTCTCTCTCTCTCTCTCTCTCTCTCTCTCTCTCTCTCTCTCTCTCTCATTTAGACACGTAGGTTACATGTCAATCACATTCATAATATTCCCTGACCCAACCATAAACCAACACTAATTATACCAAAGCATCACACATATCACACATAATTAGAGCCCGATGTCTGCGTACGCGGGGGACACTCTGACCACCTGGACAAGATGAAAACGTCCTACAAAATACCGTTTGTTATGAAGCACCTGTCTCTACTTGTAGGTGTTTTGTTCTTTCCTTGCTCTGGTCATCGCATCGAAAGATCTGTGAGTCTTGTGTTTATCTTTTTTCCAACTTTATTCTTTTATTTGGTGGTTTGTGTATCTCTATTCATTGACTTGTTTATTCTGTATTGATGTGTATAGGAACTTCTGCATACTTAAGTAACGCACACTTTCAATCGCCCATCTTCGCAAGCCAAGGGTTTCTGATCCGCACCGCGGATCAGAAACCCTGGGCTAGCGAAGATGTCAATCGCCATACATTGAACTTGCAAAATCTAATTAATCAGTAAAAAAACTTTTAGTTTCTTGACCAGTGACCATCTACTCAAGTTGTAAAATATATTTTAAAAAATTATGAAATATTATTATTTTCCAAAATTATTTTATTATATATTAATTGTTCTTATCATGAATTATTAAAAAGTCGAAATTATTATTGCTTGAATGGCTATTGCTGTTTGTTTTTATGCTGAACAATTTGTTTTCAGACTAGTTGTGCTCAGAAGTACCAGGTAATTCCAAATCATTCTGCGTGTTTACAAAAGACTGCCATTGCTACTGATTCCGGTAAAGTCTGTTTGTCTGTCTGTCTGTCTCTCCTTCTCTCTTTCCCTCTCTTTCTGTCATCTTATTGTGTCTGTATACATGTCTCTCCTTCTCTCTTTCCCTCTCTTTCTGTCAACTTATTGTGTGTGTATACAGATATATCGAGAAAACATAAAGAAATCAAGAACTGTAACTCTTACAAATTATGTTGACTGTCAAGCAAAAAGATAAATGTTGACTCTTCTTACCTGCAGGTATTTCTGATGAGGACAAAAATGTAATAGTCAGTAAACATAACGAGTACAGATCAGGTGTAAACCCGCGTGCTGTTGCCATGGCAAAAATGGTGAGTAAGAGTCACAAAACACAGCCCCCCAACCGTTAAAATCGAACGTGATTTGTAATACTTGGAGTTGTAAGTTTGACCCATTAAATTTTCAATTACTAGTACTTAAATTTTGTACATCTACATTCATTGTAAATACCTTTATATGTTAACTTATATCAAGATGGTTCGTATGATTTTAATTTAAGTCTTGGGATGATGAAATAGCCATGATCGCTCAGAAGTACGCTGACGCCTGTAAGGGTCTCGTTCATGATGGAGGTCGACAGCGGAGTATTCCGGGTGAGTGAATCGAACGCAACTTTCCGTGTCGTGTTGCCTACTCGGGATGAGTAAATCGAACGCAGTTTCCTATGTATTCCTATTAGTAAGCTAATCATTTTATCGTGAGAAAACAAAATAAACTGTTTATATGTTACTTAATGTTGTCAAAATTTAATGAAGATATTATGATTGTTACTGATTTAATCAACAAAGGCACTAGTACTGTTCTCTTTAGTTTCTTTTGACATCTGCATGTCGAGAAAAAACAACGTTGTTATAATCATATTGAGTCTATTCAATTGAAAACGTTACCAGTTCAAAATTGACTGCATGTATAATACACTTATAAATTTAGACTCACAAATACAATTAAATGGTTTGACACGTATACATTATCAGCTCAGGTAAAGGACAAGTGATGATACAAAAATTAATGTTAAACATGGTTTAGAGGAAAATTGATCTTCGTCCTTTCTACATCAAGGTCGTTTCTCTGTGGGTCAGAACCTGGCCAGTGCGTCCTACGACCTGGCTTGGGCAGGCGTGATCAAGCTGTGGTATGATGAGGTCAAGGACTTCACCCTGGGGGGAAACAATGACTTAAAGAAAGTGGGCCACTATACCCAGGTATAACAAAAATGTGTATGTTTATAATTGAAGGACTGGGTACGTTGTATAGACAGTATTGCCAAACCAATTGCAAGTAGCTGCCTTTCATAAAAACTTTAAAACTAATGGCAATGTATGCATTACAATGTGTTTTTGTCTACTCGGAATTTGCTATGTTAGGTTATAAATTGAAAACTAAAACGTATAATGATAAACAGATAGTAGAATCGAAAATATTAAAATTTATCAAAGTGGCAATGATTTTTTTTTCATTTACATAATCAGGATCGTAGCATCGGGGGGGGGGGGGGGGGGGGGGGCCTGCCCCCCCCCCCCACCACTTTGTCTCGCAGCAACAAATTTTTAAAAATTTACATATAAAAAAGTGAATTATCATGGAGTTGCCCCCCCCCCCCCCACTTTTTTTGGAAGTATTTGGTTTTTTTTGTTTTTTTTGCTTGTCAAGAATTTTTGGATGAGTCTGCCCCCCCCCCCCCCCACTCTCAAAAACGATGCTACGTGCCTGATAATATATATACAAGATGTTTAATAAATATTAAAAACATAGTACGTTAAATGCTTCAACATATTTCAAATTGTGTCCCTATATAATTTTAATGTAATTCTCAAAGTACGTTGCAGAGAATATTTGCTATACCAATTACATCATTTATTTAAAAAAGAAAACAGTTACGTAACCATTTTGCGAAATCATATTTCATAATATTAAAATTTCCCAAAAAAAATATAATTATATTAGTTTGTCAAGTTATTTAATTTAAACGATGACGATGGCTTACCTTTATAAATTGATTAAGCATCCACATATAACTTACATGTTTTAACAATTATGGTATATTTCTAGGTTGTCTGGGCGACTTCCATAAAGATAGGTTGTGGGTTTGCCGTCTGTGGCTCAACGAGGAGTTACGTGTGTAATTACGGACCCGGGTCAGTAACCTCAACACAAACTTATAAGTTCTGGCGTTATCTCTGCCCATAATATTGTTTTTCTGTGTGGTTGTCTGTCTTCCTGCTTTGATGGCATTGATATTTACACGTTGTGTCGCTCGAATTGTCAAGTCGTATATAAAAAGTCTAAACATTCGGTACATATAATTCAATAACCATATCCTTTTTTTTCTTACTCAATGTAGTACTGCTTGCCCATTTGTACGTAATTTCTTAAATAATTCGATCTAAAATATCTCTTTTGTTTACCAAATTCTCATATGACGGCAATAATTGTCTGCTCAAAAAACACTTTTCTCACACAGACAGCATTAATTTTCTTTCTACCAGAAAAAAAAATACTCCCATACTAGGATGTAGGCATCTTGAACAAAATTCTATGATACACTGCCCCCCCCCCCCTGCTTTTAATTAAATTAGATATACATGTAGTCAATTTTGTCCCAAAGTTACATGTATCCTGTACACATGACTATTTTCTTTACTGTCTCATACCTTCATACATGTAACAGTGCTAGCGTCCAAATATTGCTTGTGCGTCTGTTAGTTTGAATATATATCATTTACTCTATCAATGAAAAAAATATATAATTTATTTCCCAAAATCGTTTTATAGTTTGACAGTTCATCCCAGATAGGTTAGCACTATTTTTGTTTTGTAAAATTATATGTATGAACATAAACTTGCGTATTATTAGAGAGCAGGCGATGATAAATTTAAATTGTTTCGTTTTTATTCATGGCATGTTTTATACATTAAAAAAGAACAGCTAAATTCTTCTGATTTTGCAGAGGTAATCTGGACATAAATAACCCGTATGAATCGGGATCGTCATGCAGCAAATGTCCAAACAGCTGTAATGATAATCTATGTGGTAAGATATTACGTAAATTACACATTAGAAACGCAACGTAAATTAATTTGTTCGTGTGTATCTTTCAATTCTTTTTCCAACCTTAAACTAACAATATGAACAGTGATATCTTTTTACACACATATTTAATCAAGCATTAATTTTAAGGAGGTTGGGTGGTCAACATATTAAACATCAAATCTTTCTTAAAGTTTTGAATATGATTTTTTTCTAAGCCATCAAGTACTTTTTGTAAAGAGAAATTCCAAATATTTTACTTTATAAAAAATTAATATATTTCCGATAATTATCATACAAAGCTCTTTTTCTAAAGGAGATTTGTATAGTCTTAAAACGGCCTCGACTATCCAGCTCTCTTAAGGGCTTTAGATGAATCATTGATTAGAAATTTCAGTTTAACTGATTTAGAATAAAACAGTTATCTTTCGAAATGATAATTAAAATGAATATAATGAGCCAGGATCCTTCGTAAGGTGGTATGGGACACCGCCATATTGTGACGTACTTCCTATCGAAATAATTTTTAATCATTCTCTTTCTATACACTGTGCCGAGTTTTTGTTTTCACCACTTTTCGCTTATACTCTGTCCCAAGATATTTTGGAATCACATTTGGCTTAATTGCTTGATATTTATAAATAGCTCAGGATTCAAACGATGTTCATTCAAAAGTATGAAAAATTTCCAAGATTTCTCAGTCAAAACGCCCCTGTTAGCTTATCAGGTTTCAATACAATGCTAAAAAGTGTGATGTCTACGGAGATTTTGTATTGCAGCAAGCCCAGATGATAACGTTGAAATATTGCGCGATGTATTCCGAGTGTATTCCGAATGGAGAAAAGATGTAAACATTCCCCATTATAAATCTCCGTAAGGAATCTGTTTTCGTTCCTGTGAATTTTTCCAAGTGAAAGATGATAATGTGTCAATGAAATTATCTTGGAAAATATCCCTTTCAACTATTTCAACTGCACTTCTTTCACAGGTAAGTGTATTTTTATTACAAATCGTCCAAATGTGCTGCATGAATATCTTGGGACAGACAATAATAGCTCGCTTTGCTCGCCGGCGCTGCGCGCCGGCGAGCGAAGCGAGCTCTAAGAACCAGTGTGCGCGGGAAAAAGAACGAGCTAAACCTATAGTTCATCAAACAAAATTTTTTGTCTACGTCCCATAATGCTCTCTAATGTTTTCACCCGTGATGCTATGCCAAACATGGCCGACTTTTAACTTGTATTTTACAGTGGCTTAAAGTTTGAAGACACGTTTTGAGTACCGCATATGCTATGGCGAGACTCAAAAGATTTGTTACATTCTTCCATACCTCCGTATTGAGTCGAGAAACGTAAACAAAGACGATCAAAGTCATGGATGACGTCACAGTGCACTCTCGCTATATTTCCCGCGATAAATTTAGAGGTGGATCAAACATCTGTAATGCGTGTACTAGCTATTCCAGAATAGACTGCGATACCTGCCTCATTGACGGATGATTTGTTTTTAATTTTTTTTGATATAGAGATTTTATGTATATATAATTATATTAGCAAGAGCCATACTTAACTGTCATAACGATCCATTTTTAAGCTAATTGTGCATGCATGAGTAGGGAGGAAATAAACAATAGGACATTTTGAAATATATATAAATAAAAAGGATTAAAATGAAAAAATAAACAGTTAAAAAAAATTATGTAGATATTGCATATAGTCAGACCATTAAATTTAAATGTGGGAAATTACACACCTATAAACATGCAGGTACCGCTCTCTCTCTCTCTCTCTCTCTCTCTCTCTCTCTCTCTCTCTCTCTCTCTCTCTCTCTCTCTGGGAAGGGGCTTGCGCTATATGTATCATAACCATTAAAATTAGTACATTTGGCATACTTGTTGTAGAGCAATACTCTCTCAAAAATTCTTTGACGTTCGTTGATACCTAAATAAAACTTTAAGTTGACAATGATGCAAGGTACATGTATGTGTAATTCTTGCTTCGCTCGCCATAACGGTAGCATTAGTATTATTTCGGTAATAATAAATACCTTTGTGCTTAATCTACATTCATCTTCAATATGAAAAATGTCCAGATTATCTGTTTTGAAACGCCCCCTCTAACGCTTCAGGTTTCAATACACATCCCAAAATAAAAAGTCTACGGGGATTTTGCATTGCATCAGCCATTAATAAGCCCGGATGATAACGTTGAATAATTGCGCGAGGTATCCCGAGTACTTCCAAATGGAGAAAAGATGTAAACATTTCCCATCATAAATCTCCGTAAGAAATTTGTTTTCGTTCTTGTGAAATTTTATGAGTTAAAAGGGATAATTTGTCAATGAAGATATCTAGGATATTTTCCATTTCATTGATTTCAACTGTACTTCTTTCACAGGTATGTGTATTTTTTTTTTAAATCATCAAAAAGTGACGGAAGCAATTACTTGGGACAGACTATAACAATTGGTACCTATCAGCGTAGCGTAACGGGTTAGAGCGTTAGCTACTAAGCTATTAGTCATGAGTTCGAATCGCACTGGGGCTTTTATAATTTTCTTAAAGCATACTTCTGGGTCAAATTATGTTACATTTGAAAATTCTAAAACAGTGAATTATACATTATGATTATAATGTACGTTAATACAAATTAATATCAACAGGTGTCCCATACCACCTTATATTGAGTGTTAATCATATCTGGACTATTTTCAGATTGTCAAGGCAAGGCATGTGAGAATGGAGGAACTATGGACTTTAATGCGTGCGCATGCACCTGTAAAACACCAACCACTACTTATGTCGGTCCGTCCTGCCAGTGTAAGTACAGACTGAGTAAGAAATTACAAATCTCGCGCCACGTGAGATTTCGTCAGATATTGTACTTCTGGAAACAAGCGGCCATAATACAGCGGCGTGTTATCTGAATTTTTTTTTTAATTCTGCAATACTTAATTGTACCTAATTGCTTTATACGTACATGTACGTGCCTGTTTATATTTTTTTTTAGAAGTGTCTGACCATATTCTTGATATCCTAGGGCTATTGGCTTCTGTCAGTGTACACGTAGAGAATGCAAATTGCTTTTGATGTTTATATTCCGTGTTCAATTTCTTTTTAATGTAAAAAAAAAACATTACCTAAATACATTTAATTATTTAGAGATACAAGCTCAAATATTATGATTTATAGGTTTATAAAAAAAAATGTAAGGGCAATTTAAACTGGACGGAACAAAAGGCAATCATTTCCTTGAATACTAGCATGTTGTATTATTTCCATAATCAGCTCAGTCTGTAATAATAATAATGATAAATTTTCGTTGTTGTTCTTTTTTTCAGTGAACTGTACCGGTCAAAAGGACCGTTCCTACGTCTGCGGCCCTCAGTTCACCCCAGCAATGTGTGACAGGTTCACTAATGTCCCCCAGGACTGTCCCACCATGTGTAAAGTGTGCCCATGTAAGTCCCTGACAAACACTTTTACATATTGCAAAGCGTGCCCATGTAAGTCCCTGACAAACACTTTTACATATTGCAAAGCGTGCCCATGTAAGTCCCTGATAAACACTTTTATATTAAATGCATTGTATTATGTACCCAAGTAAGTCCTTGATAAACGCTTTCATATTATAATTCACTTGTATATACTAGAATACACGTATACTGTAAACCAACTTTTAAGGTGGTATGGGACACCTCAATATTGTGACGTGTTTACTCTCGAAACAATAAAATCAAGTATATTAATTTTATGAATATTTCCTTTTCCGAAATTGTTACTTAACAGCTTAGCGCAATTGGTTATAGCGTTTATTACAAATCTGTAAGTCATAAGTTCGATTACCGCTGGGGCTTTAATAAGTTTTAACTTTCTAAGAAAAAATTGAAAACTTATTTCTTGGTTAAATATTGTGAAATTTGAAAATTCTAAATCTGTGAAAGTATATTGATATTTCTTTTCTTTTGTCCACATTAATATCGACAGGTGTCCCATTTCACCTTAAACGCGTACAAGAATTTTACGCGACGTTCTCGAGTATCTCGTCATTACAAAATAATTCTCACCGCGACAGTGATATTTGTTTTATGGAACGATGTGGAATAGAATGGAAGCTTTTTTTTAAATAAGGTTTTATAAGTTTTGGTATGGAATGGTTACGGTGATACTGTATGGTTTTATGACACGCTCTGGTATAGAATTGTGACAATAAGTACAATTTGTTTACAGATGCTGGGATCGGATTCGCGGCACCTGACGGGGGACAAGAACCAGTCAAGTCAAATACACGGTTATCGATCTTAACAACGATGATTGTATTGATTTCATTTCGATTAATTTTCTGAAAATGAATGTAAATGTTTACGTTTGTTCATATCGTGTTATGTTTTTGTGTCAGACATTTTTGTATGAAATAACTGATACAGTTTTTTAAGGGGGAGGGGTCACTATAAATACCTCTGGACCACACTTGTCAAGATTCATCGGTAAAAGAAGCAATGGGATAAAATTGAAGAATAAATAATAATAATAATAATAATAACCTAACAGATTCTTACCCTTACACCATAAATCCTGATTCTATAGGGGGGGGGGGGGGGTTATCTCACAATTATATAGAGGCCCCCTTGTTCACCAAAACTATGTGCATATATGTACGTTATTTGTCTGCTTACAGACAGTAAACTATAAAAAATCAACTTTAACTCAAATTTGTACCCATAATACATGGCCCCTGGTAAATAGGGTCTTAACTTTTTAATGTTTATTTTGCTTTGTATCTGTAGTTTTATCAGAAAATTAAAATGTTGAAATCTTTACGACCGACACACCAAATCTGTTGGTCGGGTCACCCTTAAATCTTAATTTATGTTACTTTGCTGCTCAATGTAACGTCATGTATCTTTATAAATGTACAATATATTATGACAATAAAGAAAAAGAACAATTATTATTCTATTGTTCTGCTTATATTTAGCCAATATTTAAACGTCCTTATATTTTTCTGTTTCCAATTACATGGTTTTATACACATTCGATACACACAATCATAAAATACTGTTTTTTGCTGTAGCGTAGCCTCAAAACTTTTCATCCATGGCTTGCTATTCAACCCTGAATGAAATATTTAAACTATTAAACAATGCCAATTTTGTTTACATTCAAGAATTGCAGTTACACGTACCATCTAAAATATCCCAAAAGTATTAATCATTGGTTACTGTATGTGTTTACAGTTTACTTCAGGAAATAGAGTTGTCGAACTTTGCCTAAATCCAAAGATTATTTTAGAAGTGAGATAATAAACAAATTGATATTTCTCAGCCTTTTATAGCACTGAATATTATGAATAATTCATAGTACAAAATATATGTGAAAACAATTATAACAAATTAAATGTACATGTCAAACATTGAAAGCTATAAGCAATTTATACAAGATCATGTATTATTACAATAAATTTTGATAATAGAATTTAGTTCGTAAAAATTATGGTTTACATTTCATGATATTAGTTGGTTGGTTTCAAGAAGCGACCGATAAACAATACAGTTCCGGTCGAATTGTCTCTGATCAGGAAGAGGAAGGGGTGGTCCGCTTTAAATACTTTTGGTTCTGGCGGCATGCAATGCAGCTCCATCATTACTGCTGTAGTAGCGGCAGCTTCCGTGCTCTCCTCGTTGACCTCAACAAACGCTTTGTGAATGACGTCAGATACATGAGTGCCATCTGGCGGGTTTTTCATCATGGCGCCGAAGTCGGCTTTTCTTGAAAAGATATCGGTGATTCCCATCCCACCAAGAACTTTATCCAGTTGAAACGAGCTTTCTAGTTTGAATTTCGGTATGGATACAATGACATCCTCACGGTACATTTCCTTTGTTAGTTCCCGAAACGTGTCAGCCGACAAGCTTGATTCCAATGACGACAACCCGTCAACCTTGTTCGGAAGAATAATTAGCATACTCAGTTCTCCCCCTTTGTATGGAAGATCCAGAACTTGGCAATCCAGTGATTTGGACATACCAATTAGCCACTTTTCCTTTTCCATATTCATCATTTCAACCGTGCCCGACTCTGTCTCGGATATTCGAAATGGTTCGCTCTTTGTATTCGAGGCCTTGAATGCATTTTCCCAATCCCCTTTGAAGTAAATAGCATTGGTTAGAACAATTAACGAAAGGGAGTTAATTCCTCCCTCTGGAATCAAATCTTTGATTTTATTGTTGGTCTGGTCTTCAACCCAGGTGTTGATTCGTTTTCTCGACCCTTCCGGGTTTCCCACAAAATCCAACAATTCTATTTCGCTGTTGTAATAGTCCAGCGATTCCTTTTTATACGACTCTTTAATCTCCAGACCGAGTTTGGAAAATATCCGGTTGGCTATTGCGAGCTTTGCCCCGTCCTTGGTCTTTACCGTCAGGGTGGCGTGTAGCTTTTGATACGCCTGGTGCAGGTTAGGAACTCCCGCTACTCCCAATACCTGTTTTATCTGCTCCTCGGATTCCCCTTTGGCGCCCAACACCGTTAACATAAGAGCCGCCGATACACTGTAGGGTGACATAAACAGATTCCCATCCCCTTCGCATAGAACTGGATAAAGTTTAAAAGCGAAGTTTGTGACTGCACTCTCCATGACTGATCTTGAAAAGATCAAGTTGAAATTAGAAAATCTTGTAGAGCCGATAAATTCTTTCACTTCCTGTCTCTTTCCGTGTTTATCTCCGTTCTGGCGTGATTCCGTGGGATTATGCGGATTTTGCAAAGTGCACAGATCGTCTGCCACTTTTATCAGGTCGATACCACTATATTTTGTGACGTCGGCATAAATTTGCATACTAAATTAGGCATCTGTTTACTTTTATCGACAAACCAATCATGTGAATGAGTTGCAAGGCATTGTGTGCTACTACAAGTTTCAGTATATGCAAAGCGTATTGAAAATATATACCATTTTGAATTGTCCTTTGGAAACTCATTTTGAATTATTTTTCAGAATTTACGAACGTTATATAGACAATTATGTCTGAACTTCAATTTCTATGCTCACATTTAAAAAATATTGCATATGAGGACTTATATCAACCTATTTAAATACCCCATTGACATTGTTCAAAAGAGGTACGTCCTATTGAATTAAAAGCAGCGAGTACTGTTTGTTTCATGCGTATCCCCATATTTGGGACAACATTAGTAGAACGCGCGTTGATATTTTCTTCAGGGACATTCATCAGAACGCTTAACGAACAAACTACTTTATGCTGCATATAGCTTGCGCTTCTGCGTTTGTATATTTGTGCGTTTCTACTTCCGCGGCTATTCACGTATGTTAAAAATGTACAGTTACCTGTATTTATTTCTAGTGCATAATGATAAAGTCACCAATACAAAAATGTGATGGGTTTTTTTTTTATCAACATATGTTTGTACTTGTATGCGTATGTTTGTCAGTCCTTTGATACTGATCATTTTTGAAGCAACAATTAATCAACTAAAACAACAGTATTTTTTAATGTTAGCATGGAACAAAGTTAATGGTACGTAATCTTTCCTTTTTTACCTTCTTAAGTAAAAATCAAGACGTACAAACATTCCGGCAAGCAATTAAATATTGTGTATAAAACAGACAAATACCACGTGCGTTTGTTGAATCGAAAACACGTTATAGACCGTCATGCATTGCAACTCATTCACTGGATTGGAGAATCTGTTTGCCGAAAATACTGTCACGTGTTAAATAATGCTATCCATATAAGGTAGTGTACCCGACCTGTTTATAGTGTGCAATAAAGCTGTAATTTTATTTACCTGTGTGCTCGATAAACATGTGATACCTGCACTGCCTGGTCTTCCCTCACTATTTTATTTATAATCTATGGAGGGTAATCGTGTTCAAAAATCTTGTAAATCCGAATATGCAATCGTGTTGATGTGTGAGTCTGAGTATGAATATGTGTAATTCTGATCGTGTAACCTATAAAACTCGGGCATAAACACGTGTAAGATTTGACTCAGTTCCTTCGCATAATCAAATTTTGCAACTTTATTGTTTACATTAGTTAATTAAACCTTCAACTTTGCACACTTTCAGTCCGTATTTTCTGCATTTGTAACTTCAGGCTCGGCAATAGCACATCTGACATGATACAAATTGACAAATGTAAAGTCTACAAGTTTGTCGAATTTTGACATGACCTTATATGGAAACAGTGACGACACTGATAGAAAAAGGCTAGCCGCAGGTAAAGGCATGCCGTAATCGCCGGAATAGGGACGGAATAAATAAAAAAAAAATATTAAGTATGCCTATAATTATATTAACTTTGTATAACAACATTTCATAGAGTATTATTTTTCGGAAAATTAAATTATGAGATTGGTGTACATATTATCAAGAAAATGTATAAAAGAGTAAAGAATTCGATCGGCTTCAGATATTCTCTTAGAACTGAAAAAAAATACATTTAATGACTTTGTTTGAATACACGTGTATAAAGATATATACGCAATTTTATTCATAGGCGTCGGAACCGGTGGAGGGGGGGGGGGGGGGGCTTAGCCCCCCCTACTTTTTTTGCCAAGTTAGACCTAACCATTAGGAACATAGCAACAGGGAGGATTCACCCCCCCTTTTTTTTTCTCGCAACAAACAAAATTGTTCCTTAAAAGACTTTAAAGATGATGAAATATTAGTGATATTGAAAATTAGAGTCACAGTAGGTATACTAGCACAACCCCCCCCCCCCCCCTCCCCCCCCCCCACCACCACCACGGATTAGGAATTTGATGATTAGGGGGGGATTGGGCAGGTAAGATTGGAGTTATAGGTATACCTCCTCCACGGATTAGGATTTCATGATTATGGGAATTCGAATTCTTGTTAATATTTTTTATGATTAGTTTAGAAAAACAAACTATTTAAAGACATTGGTTTTGAGATTGTGATTAATATGAGACATAAGAAGCGACACTCTCTTAAAAAATGAATAAAAATTCCAAAGATAAGGTTAACTGTCGTTAAATTAAAATGTGTATAAACTATTTTAAGAAATCTTTCTTTGCATTGTCGGCAATATATAGGGAAAAAGTCTATCATGCAGGTAAAAATTGGCATTTTAAAAAATTATTTCAATCAATTATTACGGGATATGAGTATGGTGTCCTGAATGTCGGTTCAATACAGACTCACTTTGTGAAGTTGGTTGATAAAATATTTCTGGAGAGCTATTATAATACAGCTTTACAGCCACTTGTGAACTAGTTGCAAATCTGTAGCTCCCTGCCTGAAAAATTCAGATGGAGGACCTGGGAGCTACATGTACAGTCCCTCCCATAGTAAAACTTTAATTCACGGCGCACAAAAATTATTATTGAAGATTGAGTTATTATTTATCTTTCACTTACACAACAACAAAAAATATAAATACATGTAAAGTAACATAATTTTTTCCACGAAAAAATACCAAATCTTTGCAGGTCGTTTATTCTAATTAATTCAGAAAAATGACAAGAGTAAAGCTGTCAATGTGACAGCAAACTGGGTTTTCTTTTGTGTGAACAGTATCCATAATCCATTTGTCAATCCTGAATTGATAAATACTACATATCCAAAGAAATGGGGTACTCTTTTTGCAATGTTTTTGCTCAAAAATGACTAAGTTTAACAGCTGATATTTTTTCATAAATTATCAGAAATCAAAATCCTAGCAATTTGCATACCTCTGATATATGTATAAATGATAAATGATCTGCAAAAGAACAACTTCCTATGTCTTGAAAACTGTTCGAAGAGTTATCGGTACAATAAGGGTACCTTTTTTGACAGCCACTCGCCCGCCCGCAATTTTTACTATTTCAATAATCGGAAACCCGGTTAAAATTCTCTCTCAAAATTCTTAGAATTCAGATGCAGTGGAGTAACATGGGACCTCACGGCGGTCTTCGAACCCCATGCCGCTCAAATTATACATGTAGTTACCCACTTAGGAAATTTCTTGATCCGTCTCATTTCTAGAAAAGAGTTCGCATTTACTTATATTCCAGTTTAAATTACACGTCAATTTTTTTTTTTTGAGAAATAAGATATTAGGCATTTCCTTTTATAATACCAGATTTATATTACGGAAATTAGCGCATTCGTCACATCGGCAACGGTTTTTTTTCCCCTACATGAACCTCTTCCTGTTTGGTCCAGTTTTAATCATACCTTAAAATTTTTTCTAAAAATAATACCGGTGTTTTCGATAGAAAAGGTGTCGTTCATTAAAAGCTTATTGCAACAGTTTATCTAAATATTCTGTTTATTTTTCGTTCATTCGAGCGGTTACAGCATGCCTTTTCCCGCAGCAAGGCAGTTGCCATATAAGGTCATGTCAAAATTCGACAAACTTGTAGACTTTACATTTGTCAATTTGTATCATGTCAGATGTGCTATTGCCGAGCCTAAAGTTACAAATGCAGAAACTACGGATTCAAAGTGTGCAAAGTTGAAGGTTTAATTAACTTATGTAAATAAATAATAAAGTTGCAAAATGTGCATAATGTGAAGGATCTTAGTCAAATCTTACACGTGTTTATGCCCGAGTTTTATAGGTTACACGATCAGAATTACACATATTCATACTCAGGCTCACACATCAACACGATTGCATGTTCGGATTTACAAGTATACATGTCTGGATTTTTGAACACGATTACCCTCCATAATAATCCTCCTTCTTGTTTACAATTTTCTTCCATTTTGACCTGTAAATGGGGCTCCCCACAGGGTTTCGGTGTACATGCTCTCTAAACGTGCATAACACGTTTATGGGCCCAGTACTGTACAGCGTTGATATTTTAATCAAGGTACTGAAGAACTGAAGGGAGTTGATTTTGTCGATGTTTATTTATTTTAAAATCAATGATATGTTATTTTGCATGACAAGTATATGTATACGTAGTTTCTAATTTAAATTACGCATATTTTTATAATATGAATTTTTGAACTTTTTCGACTAGAATGTCGAGAAACCTCCATATGAATCATGTTAAATAATATTTAAAGATAAAATTAATTCAATCAAAGTATGTATCAGTGGTAGATATATTTCTCGAAAATTGTATGGATATTTAACTCTTGTCTCCTTCAACCAAACGCTCGGCTGACACCGTAAATCTCCGACAAGGGTTTACGGAGACAGCCGAGCGTCGAGTTGAACGAGACTATATTGAACTCTGGCGTAGGAATACATACGAATACAAAAAATATTTAAATTGTTCGTATCATTTAAAATCTGACTATTTTTAAGGTATTTGGAAATAAGTTTCCTTGAAAAACAATGCTTTAGCATACATTTCATCGAATTCATCAATTATTTTCAAGAACTAAGTCTTGTCAGGAGCAATGATTTGTGCTGAGGTCCAAACACTGTTTCACTTTCGGTTTGTCCGCGTGACTGCATAGGAGAGTTGATTAAAAATCAACTCCCAAAAAGTGTGTAATAAAAAAGAATTTATAATGTAGTTAATCATTATAAGTTCTTTGCCAAAGTAGCCTTTGTGAAACAAAGAAGATTGCGGCTAACGATATTTGTTTTTTTGTTTCTTACAAAAGATCCACGGTAAAAATTCAATTGTTTTGTAAAGATGTATATTTGAATAAAAAAAACTAAAGTATCGACAGCTGAAAATGAACTTTGAACTCAACAAGTGCAATTTATATATATATATATATATATATATATATATATATATATATATATATATATATATATATATATATATATTAACGATAGTCTAGACTGAGAGGCATACACATGTGCAGCTCAACATGTAGTGATAACATATATAGCATATACGCTTGCATCTATTTTTGTATATAATACTTAATTATTTATAAAAAGAGATCTACTTTAAAACATTTACTTTTGCAGTTTTAGCTCGTACATGTATTTATCTCACGCCATTGCTTTTATCCTTTAACAAAAATTCCTCAAAATGTTAGCACTCACTTTCATTGGTATAGACATAGACTTCTGATTAACTAAATAGGCTTAATGTTCTGTAATTTGCCATAATGTTTAATGTATAAAAGAAAAAAAATTGTGTACGAAAAAAATTCAAAACACTCTCTATTTACAATCAATTAATTGTGCTAGTTTCGTTAATTTCTTAATTTTTGTTGTAGTTTTTTGTTTTTCTTTTGTTTTTTGTTTTTGGTGGTGGTGGGGGGGGGGTCTTCTTTCTCTTTTGGAAGGGGGTAGGGTTTAAAAAATAAGGCAGACTTTTTTTATACATAAAGCAATCGGAGGGGGTAGGGTTTAAAAAAATAAGGCAAGATTTTTTTTGGGGGGGTGGGGGGAGGGGGAGGGTTTAGTTTTTGGTTTGTTTTTTATTTGGTACACTCTACGCTCAAACAATTTTAGAGTAAACATCTGCTTATTAAAGCAAGCATATTTGTATTAAGAAACAAATTTCAAAATTCCTCAGAAATTTATATTCAAGACAAAAAATTGAATTCTTTCTTCATGATCATCGTTACATAAAAACTTGAAATCCTAAAGAAAGTAACGAATGTAAATTTAAATTTTAAACACCTGCTTCATATGACTTAAAAATATTCTAGTTTAAAATTGATGGAATACATCTTAATGAAGTAAAACCTGGGACCAGTGCTTACATGTATATGATGCAAAGTGCAACATTTTTATATTTTATATGCTAGTGTCTAAATAAAAGCTTTAAATATTATTAATGAATACCTAAAATTAAGATTATATATTATACTATTTAGACAACAGAGAGAGAGAGAGAGAGAGAGAGAGAGAGAGAGAGAGAGAGAGAGAGAGAGAGTTATACCAATTAATAATATATACAAAGTAAATATTAATTTTAAATTTAAGAAATGCGTTTATTCATTCGAGAGAAACACAAATCAGCTTTATTATCTACAACAGTAATTAAGGACAGCGGATTTCATGGCACAAAATGTCCGACATTATATTGATGAATGTATTTACAGTTCTTGCTGAAGATTTTGTATTTTCCAAATTGTATATGATAATTCTTTGCACACTTCACTATGCAGTCAACAAAAAGATAAGAGAACCAAGCTGGAACAGGCAAATATGCCGACGGACAACTCTCAGAAAACAAAGGATAACTCCGGTACTCGATCCGGGGACCAATGAGTCCAAATTCCAGTAACACGTTTTCGTATGATAAATACGAATGCGACATATCTATCTCCCGAACTTGGAGAGCTCTTCGTTCTCTTCCGTTTAGAGCCATGTTTATACCAGTTTTTCTAAAATTATTGGTTACTTCTTTATCAGCTGTACGTGTTTACAGTTTACTTCAGGAAATGGAGTTGTCGAACTTTGCCTTGTATTGCAATGAATATTATGAATAACTCAAAGTACAAAATATATGTGAAAACAATTATAACAAATCAAATGTACATGTCAAACATTGAAAGCTATAAGCAATTTATACAAGATCATGTATTCATACAATAAATTTTGATAATAGAATTTAGTTTGTAAAAATTATGGTTTACATTTCATGATATTAGTTGGTTGGTTTCAAGAAGCGACCGATAAACAATACAGTTCCGGTCGAACTTTCCCTGATAAGAAAGAGGAAGGGGTGGTCCGCTTTAAATACTTTTGGTTCTGGCGGCATGCACAGCAGTTTCTCAATTATTGCTGTAGCAGCGGCAGCTTCCGTGCTCTCCTCGTTGACCTCAACAAACGCTTTGTGAATGACATCAGATACATAAGTGCCATCTGGCGGGGTTTTCATCATGGCGCCGAAGTCGGCTTTACTGGAAAAGATATCAGTGATTCCCATCCCACCAAGAACTTTATCCAGTTGAAACGAGCTTTCTAGTTTGAATTTCGGTATGGAGACAATGACATCCTCACGGTACATTTCCTTTGTTAGTTCCCGAAACGTGTCAGCCGACAAGCTTGATTCCAATGACGACAACCCGTCAACCTTGTTCGGAAGAATAATTAGCATACTCAGTTCTCCCCCTTTGTATGGAAGATCCAGAACTTGGCAATCCAGTGATTTTGACATACCAATTAGCCACTTTTCCTTTTCCATATTCATCATTTCAACCGTGCCCGACTCTGTCTCGGATATTCGAAATGGTTCGCTCTTTGTATTCGAGGCCTTGAATGCATTTTCCCAATCCCCTTTGAAGTAAATAGCATTGGTTAGAACAATTAACGAAAGGGAGTTAATTACTCCCTCTGGAATCAAATCCTTGATTTTATTGTTTGTCTGGTCTTCAACCCAGGTGTTGATTCGAGTTCTTGACCCTTCCGGGTTTCCCACAAAATCCAACAATTCTATTTCGCTGTTGTAATAGTCCAGCGATTCCTTTTTATACGACTCTTTAATCTCCAGACCGAGTTTGGAAAATATCCGGTTGGCTATTGCGAGCTTTGCCCCGTCCTTGGACTTTCCCGTCAGGGTGGCGTGTAGCTTTTGATACGCCTGGTGCGGGTTAGGAACCCCCGCTACTCCCAATACCTGTTTTATCTGCTCCTCGGATTCCCCTTTGGCGCCCAACATCGTTAACATAAGAGCCGCCGATACACTGTAGGGTGACATAAACAGATTCCCATCCCCTTCGCATAGAACTGGATAAAGTTTAAAAGCGAAGTTTGTGACTGCACTCTCCATGACTGATCTTGAAAAGATCGAGTTGAAATTAGAAAATCTTCTAGAGCCGGTAAATTCTATCACTTCCTGTCTCTTTCCGTGTTTATCTCCGTTCTGGCGTGATTCCGTGGGATTATGTGGATTTTGCAAAGTGCACAGATCGTCTGCCACTTTTATCAGGTCGATACCACTATATTTTGTGACGTCGGCATAAATTTGCATACTAAATTAGGCATCTGTTTACTTTTATCGACAAGCCAATCAGGTGAATGAGTTGCAAGGCATTGTGTGCTACTACAAGTTTCAGTATATACAAAGTCTATTTAAAATATATACCATTTTGCATTGTCCTTTGGAAACTCATTTTGAATTATTTTTCAGAATTTACGAAAGTAATATAGACAATTATGTCTGAACTTCAATTTCTATGCTCACATTTAAAAAAATATTGCATATGAGGACTTATATCAACCTATTTAAATACCCCATTGTCATTGTTCAAAAGAGGTACGTCCTATTGAATTAAAAGCAGTGAGTACTGTTTTTTTTCACGTGATCCCCCATATTTGGGACAACATTAGTAGAACGCGCGTTGATATTTTCTTCAGGGACATTCATCAGAATGCTTAACGAACAAACTACTTTATGCTGCATATAGCTTGCGCTTCTGCGTTTGTATATTTGTGCATTTCTACTACCGCAGCTATTCACGTATGTTAAAAATGTACAGTTACCTGTATTTATTTCTAGTGCATAATGATAAAGTCACCAATACACAAATGTGATGGGGTTTTTTCTTATCAACATATGTTTGTACTTGTATGCGTATGTTTGTCAGTCCTTTGATACTGATCATTTTTGAAGCAACAATTAATCAACTAAAACAACAAAAAAATTTAATGTTAGCATGGAACAAAGTTAATGGTACGTAACCTTTCCTTTTTTACCTTCTTAAGTAAAAATCAAGACGTACAAACATTCCGGCAAGCAATTAAATATTGTGTATAAAACAGACAAATACCACGTGCGTTTGTTGAATCGTAAACACGTTATAGACCGTCATGCATTGCAACTCATTCACTGGATTGGAGAATCTGTTTGCCGAAAATACTGTCACGTGTTAAATAATGCTATCCATATAAGGTAGTGTACCCGACCTGTTTATAGCAGGCACGTAGCATCAGGGGGAGCCGGGGGGGGGGGCTGCCCCCTCCCCCCACTTTTTCTCGCAGCAACAATTTTTTTAAAATTTACATATAAAAAATTGAATTAACATGGAGTTGCCCCCCCCCCACCCCCACTTTTTTTGGAGGATGTAAAAAATTAAAAAATTGATATGAAAATAAGAAAATTAGGATTGAAATAGAAATTATATACTACGCCAGCCCCCCCCCCCCCCCCCCCCGATTTCCTTTTTTTTTTTTGCTTGTCAAGATTTTTTGGATGAGTCTGCCCCCCCCCCCCCCGCACTTTCAAAAACGATGCTACGTGCATGTATAGTGTGCAATCAAGCTGTAATTTTATTAACCTGTGTTGCTCGATAAACAAGTGCTACCTGCACTACCTGGTCATCCCTCACTATCTTATTTATAATCCTCCTTCTTGTTTACAATTTTCATCCCTGTAAATGGGGCTCCCCACAGGGTTTCGGTGTACATGCTCTCTAAACGTGCATAACACGTTTATGTGCCCAGTACTGTACAGCGTTGGTATTTTAAAAAGTGTATAATAAAAAAGAATTTATAATGTAGTTAATCATTATAAGTTCTTTGCAAAAGTAGACTATGTGAAACAAAGAAGATTGCGGCTAACGATATTTGTTTTTTTTTTCTTACAAGAGATGCCGTAAAAATTCAATTGTTTTGTAAAGATGTATATTTGAATAAAAAAAACTACAGTATCGACAGCTGATTTTTTTTTTTGTATATGATACTTTATTATTTATAAAAGGAGATCTACTTTAAAACATTTACTTTTGCAGTTTTAGCTTTTACATGTATTTATCTCACGCCATTGTTTTTATCCTTAAAAAAAAATCCTCAAAATGTTAGCACTCACTTTTATTGGGATAGATATAGACTTCTGATTAACTAAACATGCTTAATGTTCTTTAATTTGCAATAATGTTTAATGAATAAAAGAAAAAAAATTGTGTACGAAAAAAAATTCAAAACACTCACTTGTACAATCAATTAATTGTGCTAGTTTCGTTAATTTCTTAATTTTTGTTGTTGTTATTGTTTTTCTTTTGTTTTTTGTTTTTGGGTTGGGGGGGGGTGTCTTTTTTCTCTCTTTGTTTTGGAAGGGGATAGGGTTTAAAAAATAAGGCAAGCTTTTTTTATATATAAAGCAATCGGAGGGGGTAGGGTTTAAAAAAATAAGGCAAGATTTTTTTGGGGGGGTGGGGGGGAGGGGGAGGGTTTGGCTTTGGTTTGTTTTTTATTTGGTACATTCTATGCTCAAACAATTTTAGAGTAAACATCTGCTTATTAAAGCAAGCATATTTGTTTGTAAGAAACAAATTTCAAAATTTCTCAGAAATTTATATTCAAGACACAAAAATTGAATTCTTTCTTCATGATCATCGTTACATAAAAACTTTCTAAAGAAAGTAACGAATGTAAAATCAAATTCTGAACACCTGCTTCTTATGACTTACAAATATTTTAGTTTAAAATTAATGGAATACATCTTAATGAAGTAAAACCTGGGACCAGTGCTTACATGTATATGATGCAAAGTGCAACATTTTTATATGCTTGTGTCTAAATAAAAGTTTTAAATATTATTAATAAATACCTAAAATTAAGATTATATATTATATTATATAGACAAGAGAGAGAGAGAGAGAGAGAGAGAGAGAGAGAGAGAATGACTACTAGTATATAATCAACATTATATCAACAATCTTAAAAAATACCTATTAATAATATATACAATGTAAATATTAATTTTAAATTTAAGAAATGCGTTTATTCATTCGAGAGAAACACAAATCAGCTTTATTATCTACAACAGTAAGGACAGCGGATTTCATGGCACAATATGTCCGACATTATATTGATGAATTTACAGATTTTGTAATTTCCAAATTGTATATGATAATTCTTTGCAAACTTCACTATGCAGTCAACAAAAAGATAAGAGAACCCAGCTGGAACAGGCAAATATGCCGACGGACAACTCTCAGAAAACATAGGATAACTCCGGTACTCGATCCGGGGACCATTGAGTCCAAATTCCAGTAACACGTTTTCGTATGATAAATACGAATGCGACATATCTATCTCCGGAACTTGAGGAGCTCTTCGTATTCTTCCGTTTAGAGCCATGTTTATACCAGTTTTTCTAAAACTATTGGTTACTTCTTTATCAGCTGTATGTGTTTACAGTTTACTTCAGGAAATGGAGTTGTCCAACCTTGCCTTGTATTGCAATGAATATAATAAATAAGTCATAGTACAAAATATATGTGAAAACACTTATAACAAATTAAATGTACATGTCAAACATTGAAAGCTATAAGCAATTTATACAAGATCATGTATTATTACAATTAATTTTGATAATAGAATTAAAAATTATGGTTTACATTTGAAGATATTAGTTGGTTGGTTTCAAGAAGCGACCGATAAACAATACAGTTCCGGTCGAATTTTCTCTGATCAGGAAAAGGAAGGGGTGGTCCGCTTTAAATACTATTGGTTCTAGCGGCATGCACATCAGTCTCATCATTACTGCTGTAGCAGCGGCGGCTTCCGTGCCCTCCTCGTTGACCTCAACAAACGCTTTGTGAATGACGTCGGATACATAAGTGCCATCTGGCGGGTTTTCCATCATGCCGCCAAAGTCGGCTTTTCTGGAAAAGATATCGGTGATTCCCATCCCACCAAGAACTTTATCCAGTTGAAACGAGCTTTCTAGTTTGAATTTCGGTATGGAGACAATGACATCCTCGCGGTACATTTCCTTTGTTAGTTCCCGAAACGTGTCAGCCGACAAGCTTGATTCCAATGACGACAATCCGTCAACCTTGTTCGGAAGAACGATTAGCATACTTAGTTCTCCCCCTTTGTATGGAAGATCCAGAACTTGGCAATCCAGTGATTTGGACATACCAATTAGCCACTTTTCCTTTTTCATATTCATCATTTCAACCGTGCCCGACTCTGTCTCGGATACTCGAAATAGTTCGCTCTTTGTATTCGAGGCCTTGAATGCATTTTCCCAATCCCCTTTGAAGTAAATAGCATTGGTTAGAACAATTAACGAAAGGGAATTAATCCCTCCCTCTGGAATCAAATCCTTGATTTTATTGTTGGTCTGGTCCTCAACCCAGGTGTTGATTCGAGTTCTCGACTCTTCCGGGTTTCCCACAAAATCCAACAATTCTATTTCACTGTTGTAATAGTCCAGCGATTCCTTTTTATACGACTCTTTAATCTCCAGACCGAGTTTGGAAAATATCCGGTTGGCTATGGCGAGCTTTGCTCCGTCCTTGGACTTTCCTGTCAGGGTGGCGTGTAGCTTCTGATACGCCTGGTGCGGGTTAGGAACTCCCGCTACTCCCAATACCTGTTTTATCTGCTCCTCGGATTCCCCTTTGGTGCCCAACATCGTTAACATAAGAGCCGCCGATACACTGTAGGGTGACATAAACAGATTCCCACCCCCTTCGCATAGAACTTGATAGAGTTTAAAAGAGAAGTCCGTGACTGCACTCTCCATGACTGATCTTGTAAAGATCCTGTTGAAATTTGAAAATCTTGTAGAGCTGATAAATTCTATCACTTCCTGTCTCTTTCCGTGTTTATCTCCGTTCTGGCGTGATTCCGTGGGATTATGCGGATTTCCCAAAGTGCACAGATCGCCTGCCACTTTTATAGTGTGCAATAAAGCTGTAATTGTATTTACCTGTGGTGCTCGATAAACATGGGATATCTGCTCTACCTGGTCATCCCTCACTATGTTATGTATAATCCTCCCTCTTGTTTACAATTTTCATCCATTTTGACCTGTAAATGGGGCTCCCCACAGGGTTTCGGTGTACATGCTCTCTATACGTGTATAACACGTTTATGGGCTCTGTATTGTACCAGCGCTGGTATTTTAAAAAACCGTGTAATAAAAAAGAATTTATAATGTAGTTAATCATGATAAGTTCTTTGCCAAAGTAGCCTATGTGAAACAAAGAAGATTGCAGCTAACGATATTTGTTTTTTTTTTCTTACAAGAGATGCACCGTAAAAACTCAGTTGTTTTCTGAAGATGTATATTTGAATTAAAAAGAACTACAGTATCGACAGCTGAAAATAAACTTTAAACTCAACAAGCGCAATTATAGATACATTATAATTAACGATAGTCTGAGAGGCATGCACATGTGCAGCATGTAGTGATAACATAAAATAGCATATACGCTTGCATCTATTTTTGTATATAATACTTAATTATTTATAAAAAAGAGATCTACTTTAAAATATGTACTTTTACAGTTTTAGCTTTTACATGTATTTATCTCACGCCATTGTTTTTATTCTTAAAAAAAATCCTCAAAATGTTAGCACTCACTTTTATTGGTATAGACATAGACTTCTGATTAACTAAACATGCGTAATGTTCTGTAATTTGCCATAATGTTAAATGTATTTAAAAGAATAAAAATTACATACGAAAAGAAATTAAATTACTCTCTATGTACAATCAATTAATTGTGCTAGTTTCGTTAATTTCTTAATTTTTGTTGTTGTTTTTTGTGTTTGTTTTGGTTTTTGGTGTGGAGGGGGGGGGGGGGCTTTTTTTCTATTTGTTTTGCAATTGGAAGGTGGGTAGGATTTAAAAAATAAGGCAAGCTTTTTTTATAAAAAGCAAATTGGGGGGAGGGTAGTTTAAAAAATAAAGTAAAATTTTTTTCTTGGAGGGGTGGAGGGTTTGGTTTTGGTTTGGGGTTTTTTTTTTGTACATTCTATGCTCAAATAATTTTAGAGTAAACATCTGCTAACTAAAGCAAGCACATTTGTTTTAAAGAAACAAATTCCAAAATTCCTCAGAAATTTATATTCAAGACGTGTATCAGTGGTTTATCGTAACAAAAAATTGAATTTCTTCTTTGTGATCACTGTTACATAAAAACTTGAAATCCTCAAGAAAGTAACGAATGTAAAATCAAATTTTAAACACCTGCTTCATATGACTTACAAATATTTTAGTTTAAAATTAATGGAATACATCTTAATGAAATAAAACCTTGGACCAGTGCTTACAGTTATATGATGCAAAGTGCAACATTTTTATATGCTAGTGTCTAAATAAAAGTTTTAAATATCATCAATAAATACCCAAAATTAAGAAGATATATTATACTATATAGACAACACAGAGAGAGAGAGAGAGAGAGAGAGAGAGAGAGAGAGAGAGAGAGAGAGAGAATGGCTTATAATAAACATTTTTTTAACAATTTTCAAAAATACCTATTAATAATATATACAATGTAAATATTAATTTCAAATTTAAGAAACTCGTTTATTCATTCGAGAGAAACACAAATTAGCTTTATTATCTACACCAGTAAGGACAGCGGATTTCATGGCACAAAATGTCCGACATTATATTGGTGAATGTATTACAGTTATTGCTGAAGATTTTGTAATTTCCAAATTGTATATGATAATTCTTTGCACACTTGACTATGCAGTCAACAGAAAGATAAGAGAACCCAGCTGGAACAGGCAAATATGCCGACGGACAACTCTCAGAAAACATAGGATAACCCTGGTACTCGATCCGCGTACCATTGAGTCCAAATTCCAGTAGCACGTTTTCGTATGACAGATAAGAATGCGACATATCTATCTCCGGAACTTGAAGAGCTCTTCGTTTTCTTCCGTTTAAGGGGGGACTTAGTGCCATGTTTATAACAGTTTTCAGCATACACTGTAAGTGTGTCGTTCCTATATAAAACGGTTTTGTTGATACTGAAAGAGAAAATAAAAATGTTGAATCATTTCAAAAGTTTAAAAGGTACTGAGTCGGCCTTTATTACATGCATATAGGTTTGCATTTTCCAAATATCTAACAGTATCTTAAGAAAACCTTAATTACGTAATTCACAGCGCTATAGATACTGACAGGACTAAAATCTACACAATCCAGTTCTATCCAGTTTATCGATTGGTCGAAACCTTCAACAACCTAAGTAAAATCACGGAGTGCATGAAATAATCATTATGATGTCGGACTCAAATAACCAAATAAGACGACTTGGCTACTTCTTTTATCGAACGTACTGAAGTGCATTAACAATAATTTAGTTAACTCTACCTACTTTTTGCGATTAATTTAATAATCTGTTAAAGGAAAGATGTAAATATAAAGAATAAAATGCTTTCCTTGATGATTCAGGCGGGTTATGAAGGTAACGATCATTGCAGAAAAAAATATACACAACCCTCTAATTTTTTTTTAAAAATGTCAACTCGTTCACTATATTTACGATTATCAATTCACACAGTTATAGACATCCCACCCGAGACTTATTTGACCGAACTGACTACATATACATGTATAGTAAGATTTTCGGCCCCGCCCACCCTCACCTCCTCCGTGCCTGCAGTCGGTTCTCAGCACACGTGAGACAGGTGTGCTATGAAGGAGTCTGATGACAAGTAGAAAGACGCATAGACGATGCGGAGTCTGTAAATAAATAAGTAAGACTTTTAATAACATCCGAACACAGTGCTGAATAATTAGGCCAGTATTCAAGGCGACGTTTTTTTAAAACTCAGATCTGTCTAAGAAGTAGATACTGAAAAACATAGTAATTATGCTGTTTGATAGACTATTGATTAGAGTTATTATAATATAAAACCACATTTGTTTATAGTTATTCTAATATTTTTCACTATTAAACTTAAGCTTTGAAGATAAACGTCCAGTTGGAGAAATTGTCGATAAGGTAGTATTCCATACAGGATATATAGGAAATCTTGAAGGATTTTTTTTTATAAATCCTACAAACCAAAACTTTTTACATGAATGAACGAACTTAACTGTAGCAGAAGATACTACATGTAGTAAGAAGAAAGCTTACCTTCATATTTCTGAAGGAACAAATAAAAGTCACTAATTATTTAACGTTTTCAAGTCCACAATAAAATAAAAGGATGGTGATGGATCAGCGGTATTTGACCCAAGTTCTATTTCCACTAACAGTTAAACAATCAATGAGGCGTTAAATTCACGTTCTTTTATGACGAATTTGATGATGGATACTCCTAAATGGGTTTCCAGGTCATTAGGACCACAAAAATGACCTATTGCGATTGTTGGGGGGAAGGTCCGTCGTCGTGTGTCGTCATGTCTACGTTGATCATTGATCTTTTTTAAACACATTTAATTAGATATAGCTGACCAAACTTTATTTGATATATAAGAACTAATCTGTTAACTGAAAAACAGAAATAAAAATTGTGAAATACACGTCTTAAGGCAGAATGGTAGTTTTAAAAGAAGTTAATTGTTACAATTTTATCTCGTACATGTAACCTAATATATACTATGGATAAAAACAAATGCTTTCTTATAAGAAGGGAAGAGTTCCTTATTTTGGAAATCAACACTTACATGTACATGCACTATCATGCATGCGTCCTGGTAATAAGATTCGATTCTTGATCTATTAATCATATATTAAAATGTATATTGTGCATTCCCCCCCTCTTCCTCTTTGCAACATGCTTATTATGTAAGTTACTCGGGCCACCTTATCTTGATCAATTCCTTGTCGTAGCCAATGAAACAGTTAGAAAAAAAACCTGGAGCGACAATTCAAATGTCCACCCGTTTGCAACAATATTAAAATGAGAGAGAGAGAGAGAGAGAGAGTTTGTGTAGAAAATTCACAAAGAAAAGTCAAAATATTAAGTCGGAAAAAGGTGTTCAAATATATGGACACTTACAGTGTTTAACACATACAATATTGGTTTTATTAATAACCGATACAGTTTCACCTAGCTGTGAATATTAATGAAAGTGTATACAATAAACAAGAAGTGTCAATAGTTGATGTTAAAAGTTCAAATATAGAGGAGGCTTTCCTAAGGGGAAGGGGGGTATAAAGTTAGGAAGAGAAATGACCATTATTGATTGCTTTTTTACCCCCCCCCCCCCCACCTCTGAACTTAATTACAGAACACAACCCATAGAGTTTTTAGGATTGACCTATCATCAAATAGTTTATGAAACCTGAGGTGTGGAGCGCACACATAGTTGCAATGTAGTCCACGGCATTCATTAACATACTAGGTAAATGTAATTAACCTCAGGTAGATTTAGTGATTAACCTCAGGTAGGAAGTACATATATACCACCGATCGAACTTTGCTCTCGATCATTCATCGACAGGTACTTGTAACTTTGTGATAGATGCATTCTGCCTGATTTGTTTACGTCATAGATCTTTGTTCCAAACAGACTTTATAAGTTATCCTGGGCGTTAGGTCTGTCTTTGTGCAATAGAAAGCTTAAGACAATGGGGAAAAACACCGGTGCATTTGTGAGTACTATTTCGAATTCATTTGTCGAATTTTTATCATTATTTTCATTTTTTCCATTAAATGCTTTTAATGTATTTCCTAATCAAAATAAAAACTAACACAAATTCTCATGTGCACACATAATTAAGATCTGCAGTTGCGCGTGCCAAGATTTTACATAAAAATAATGTTCGTATTAATAATTCAATGCAGCCATATGTTTTGGTATCAATTTCATTTTCTTAACTTTGAGAATAGGTATTATAGATTTGTTATCTTTTTAATAAACAGATAGGGCCTACTGATTTCTTTTAAAAACTACCTGTCCTGTAAACTTCTTATTTATGGCAAGTGAAAGAGTATTGATAAAAAAGTACTAAATGTGAACATAAAAAGTCTATATTTCCTTGTGATCCATGACAGGATTTCGCATACAGCCATGTTATCAATACGATCTTTCAAATTTTATTTTTCATAGGTCAATAGTATATTCCCTATAAATGATAAACAAGATACACCACGGATACACATAATTAACATTGTATAGCATGTTGCGGCCTATAAAACTTACAAGGGACTTTTTATTACATAAGGAAAGTATAGCGAGCATAAAGTGAGACTATAATAAGACTAGGTTTAAAAGTGAGATTGTCTCAGTTTTTGTGGCCCCGGGATCATGAAACTAATCTCACTTTGTTTATTTATATTAATCCATTTCTTTGACTTCCATATACCGTTTCCGCCCATCAGTTACTAATCTTGCTGAAGTAAACTGGCCGGTTTAAAACCTTGGTCTTTAAGGTTTATCGTCTATTTGATAAGAGAGACAACTCTCACTGGAATATTTTACTTTTTCTACTTAGATAACGATTTCTCTTTAATGACCATTGTATATTAAAATCGAGGGCATTTTAAATTTCATTTTTAACTTCCTCTCGAAATCATTGAAATACATGTACATTGATATATGATACTATAATTTGCTTCTATTTTTACTGAAATAACAATACACTGTACATGTACCATCGTCTTAATTATGTAAAATATTTCTCAAGAATTATTTATCAAAATATGATGTTTGGAAGAAAAAAAACCCTCTTTATGATTACACAATTTCAAACTTTAATGTTCACGTTGCCATATTACTTCATATTTCAGGTGTTGTTATTTTCCTTAGCCGTCCTTCACGGCGCCTCTTCGTGGCTTTTCCCAAAGAAGACAGCTAACTGCCAACCCGTGGGAAGTAGGTCTTTTAAACTCACTGCAATATATACAGGATTGTCTCTTAACCTTTTCTTTTATGTATTTCTTTTGCAAATGTATGCAGTCTATTCATTTGATAGTTAGATATTTAGTATTTAGTACTCAGTATTTATATCCAGAGCTCGAATGTTAACAAGAATTATGAAAACCCTATAGGTTTTTGATCATTCAGAAAGGTAGATAGAAAATTCAATAGCACAATTAAAAGGTTAGTTTTTTCATGATGTCCATTAAGATGCAAAATGAGGATTGTGCTAATTTTGTTCTCTTAGAACCATTTTAACAAGACCTTGGACATTCAGTAGGGCGTAGTTTAATATTCCTTGCGTCAAAACAAGTTAAAAATGACGTGGTTTTAAGCGAAATTTGCTTCAATTAAATAGTCTTATCTCAAAAGGCATAAAATTCTTGTTGATTTCAAAAGCCATGGCTGAGTGGCTAGCAATGAAATAGGCAGGCCTACGTCACATTGCTCTTTGATATAACTATCCAAAGTCCAAGCCCGTGTTAAAATGGTTCCAACACATTCAACAGGGTTACATATAGCCTAGGGCTGCACTGGTACATGAATATAGTAAGGTTAGGATATGAATAAATTACTTGTTAACTATTTTGTAGTTTCAAATTTTTTCTTTTAATTTTCAGAGCCATTTTATTTCGGAAAAACAAATATATGGTGCATGTCGTTATTCCCGCGCAGGGTCTCACGATCGGTACATCGCAACCCATTTGGAATATCTCATCGATGGATCTGGTATGACGGATATTACTTAGAGTTTGGGACCCGGCCCCATGCCAGCGTCGTCATCAGAAACACTCATCCAATGGTCGGAGACTTCTGTCCAATCAAGCCAGAGAAAAATCCAGCGGGATTCAGTGTTCTTCCGGTAGAATGCATCATTGGATGCGCACGCAACTACGAAAGAGTTTTTGGGAAATTTAGCAAAACGAAAAATAACTGTCACATGTTTACAAACAGAATGGCGGATATTCTTTGTCATAACACAGTGTGTCCTAATTGGTGTATGGCGTAAATTAACGTTGAAAATAAATTGGAGTAAAATTTTAAAAAAATGTTACCCTTATTTGTAGAAGCCCTAGTTTTGCAAGGTCCATGTTCGTTCATGTAATTCTTTGAAAACAACTCAATTTTTTTTCCATCCCTGGCAAGTTTGGACAATTTATAATTAAGTATGGACAAATTTGTTTAATGACCTTTTCCCATGGACGTGTTTACTAACTTATTTTATCCGTTTTCTCTTAAAGTTAGCATTGTTGTATGCTTTGTTACTTATAGGCAGCTTTGTTATTTCCTTCCCTCGTATATAAGTATACTCCACGGACACCTAGCGTTTAAATACTCATATATTCTCTTCGCAGTGAAAACACACATACTCAGCTATATTAGATAGGAAAGATATTTAATTGTTTCATTCATAACTAAAATTAATAAATGACGTCTGTGATACTCTTGTGTGACTCTACATGCGATTACAAGTTATATGTTAATTTAAAGCTGATTGGTCCCATTTTGTGTACGCTTTCAAAGGCCCTTTCAAAATTGGCGCACGAGCAGAAGCGACAAAATGTTCGTGCAATTGAAAAATTGTGGTTTTCATGGATAACTCTTGGCCACAAATTCACATCCCCAAGAACATGTAGTTACTCTAGCAATTCTAATATTTAAGGAATAAATCTAATTTCAACCTATTAATATACGATATAACATAACTTGGGGCAGTTTACGCTTTATAAACAGCGAAGCGGTTTATAAAAAGGCGTAAACTGTTCCAAGTTATGTTATATCGTATAACATAGGTACAAATAAAATTTATTCCTTATACTTAAATTTGCTACTATTTAAATAAGATAATAAGGCCCATTAATTAGTTAAAATATGTTAATTTGTACAAAATTTAAACGTAACGTCAAGCGGATTAATATGTTTTGCACGCGCATGTTATTGTGACGTAGGCAAGATATGTTATACGATATATATGAATTTGTTTAGCGAATCAAATGAGGCGTTACAATCAGAATTAAATTGTATTTATTTTAAATTACGTTAAACTTTTTACCAACGAAATTACGTCCCCTGGAACAAGGAAAAATTTGGCTAACCACAAACATTGAACCTCACGAATGAAAATGATTCCACAGTATACCGGTATATATAATTATTTATACATATGGGGTATATATAAACCAAGCAAACAACAAGGATGTATTGGTGCAGCAGCATCGATGGTCAATTGTGGTTTAAAACAGAGGTGCTTGTGCAGGTTATATATACACAGGTGGCAGAGGATGGCAAATGGAAGCTGATAAATCGTGCAATGATAGTAAAATGTTGCACGATTACATGGGACACGTTGAGCAAAATACACGCATAGACAGTTGTGATTCATCTAATAATTAATCAGCGGTTGTCTTATAAGTTTAAAGGGTGTGTCTGACTTTGTGACAATGATATGTAGTGTGTATGTGTATATATTTACATCTACCAAGTATTATTCCCTCTATTTCTGACGAAACTTATAGTTAATTCATAGATCTATAGAAACAAGCAGACTGAAATCTACACGCCCCGTTTATCGATTGGTCGAAATCTAAAGCGGCGGAAACTTAGAAGAAATTGGCAGGTCTGAAATTGACACGCCCTGTTTATCGATTGGTCTAAACCTACAGCGACCTACGCGTATACGAAGTACCACGGACTGCACGAAATAATCTTGATGATGTCAGACTCAACGTCCTACAGGAGACGATTTGACTATTTCTTTTAGCTAATGTACTCAGGTACGTAAACAGTAATTTAGTGAATTTTAATTACTTTTCATAATCAATTTATTAATTAGTTAAAGAAAGATGTAAATATAAACAATAAAATGCTTTCTTTGATGATTCATACGGGCTATGAAGGTAGCGATCATTGCAGAAAAAAATTACATAACCTGCTAACGCGGATTATTTATTTTTTCTGCAATGTCGCTACCTTTACATCCCGAATGAATTACCAAAGAAGGTATTTTATTGTTTAAATTATAACCAAAGCAGTAGACTCAGTTCTCTCGACACTTAGTTACTGATGCTTTCACTCTACCGCTATCGAAATCCGGAAAGTACCCAGCAGCCCTTTTGTAAAAGCTGGCGACCGTCGACAGAATTTAATATTTCTAATATTAGATAAAAATATTAAACACAAAAGCAGCACTGCATTTTGAGTACAACATTGCTTCGAACGATCATAAATTTTCATGTATTTTAAGAGATGTAAGGAAAGAAGAACTACGGAGATATCAGATCTTTTTACAAGGAATAAGAACTACGGAGATATCAGATCTTTTTACAAGGAATAAGAACTATGGAGATATAAGATCTTTTTACAAGGAATAAGAACTATGGAGATATCAGACCTTTTTACAGGGAATAAGAACTATGGAGATATCAGACCTTTTTACAAGGAATAAGAACTACGGAGATATCAGATCTTTTTACAAGGAATAAGAACTACGGAGATATCAGATCTTTTTACAAGGAATAAGAACTATGGAGATATCAGACCTTTTTACAAGGAATAAGAACTATGGAGATATCAGATCTTTTTACAAGAAAATAAGAACTATGGAGATATCAGATCTTTTTACAAGGAATAAGAACTACGGAGATATCAGACCTTTTTACAAGGAATAAGAACTACGGAGATATCAGATCTTTTTACAAGGAATAAGAACTACGGAGATATCAGACCTTTTTACAAGGAATAAGAACTACGGAGATATCAGATCTTTTTACAAGGAATAAGAACTACGGAGATATCAGATCTTTTTACAAGGAATAAGAACTATGGAAATATCAGATCTTTTTACAAGGAATAAGAACTACGGAGATATCAGACCTTTTTACAAGGAATAAGAACTATGGAGATATCAGATCTTTTTACAAGGAATAAGAACTACGGAGATATCAGATCTTTTTACAAGGAATAAGAACTTTGGAGATATCAGATCTTTTTACAAGGAATAAGAACTATGGAGATATCCGATCTTTTTACAAGGAATAAGAACTATGGAGATATCAGATCTTTTTACAGACGGTAATGTGTTAAATGTGGATTGGGACATTTCCATATCGTGACGTATTTCCTATCGAAAGGAACAATATAATCAAGTATATAGTTTAATAAGTATATTTTCGCAAAATTGTTACACAATGGTTTATAAGAGCGTTGTCCTATAAGTCATAAGTTCGAATCTATAATTTGTACCTTTCCAAAAACTTTAAAAACAGATGTTTTGGTCAAATAGGTGAAATGATACTGATTATAATGTACTTTTATCCACATTATTTAATAACTAAGGATGTCCAATACAACTTAAACATTGAAATTTTGTGTCAAGGTATTGTTGCACATATTTTGCCCCATCTCCCAAAGTCTGTGAAAAAATACATTATGTACATGTCAAATTTTTTTTTATTAATCTTTACATAAAGAGAAATGATTTATAAGAAAAAAAATAGGCTATCGATAGATAAAGGGAAATATCAATACTTATTTACACGCACATGCACATTAATCAGTGACAGAAGGTTTAACAATTAATATATGTGTACTTAGAAATGTTTCAGGGTAAAGTTTGCTGTTATTTAGCTTGTTAAAGCCAGAACCGTAGTATCAATTTCCAATTTCGAAATGAGAGGGACAGACCTATGTGTACCCAAAAATCTTGGCTAGCAAAAGAAATAAAAGAAAAAAAAAGAACGAACAGAATAAAAACGTAAACAAAAAAATCCATCTCACTTCTGCCAAATATAAATCCAAATCTTATATCTGGCGTGTACGTAAACTTTCTTTTTCAACTTCAAAAAGTATTTGGGGTGCAAGCAAGATAAATGGCTCCTGGAAATAAATTGGGTGGTACAGGCAACCCTAATGTCACCTCCCCATTTGCAATATGTTAAAAAATGGACCATATGTTGTCATATTTACATCTACCATGTATAATTTCCTCTTTTTCTTACGGAAAAATATAGTCAATTCATAGCTCTATAGAAACAGCCAAACTAAAACTTACACGCCCCATTTATCGATTGGTCGAAATCTACAGCGGCTGAAACTGACATGACTGAAATTGACACGCCCTGTTTATCGATTAGTCTGAATCTACAGCGACCTAAGGAAACTCACGGACTGCACGAAATAATCATGATGATGCCAGACTCAAAGTCTCACAAGAGACGATATAGCTGTTTTTTCACCCGATCCTTACCGTTATCATCTCTTCCTAAAAGAAATCTATCAAGTTTTTTCATCTTTTAGTAGGAGACAACGGAATTCCGTGGTTCCGTACAGATTGACAAGAGACTTTTAGTAAAAGAACTCTGTCTCCTTATATAGGCCTTATGCGAAGAGCAAGACTTGATAAAGCGCTGTTAGAAAAAGAATCCGTGACGGATTGAAAACAACTGTTAGAAGAAGACAACGTTCTACAAGCCGTAATTTATGGACGAACCCGATTTAAAAATAATTCAATATGTGCTTTTTTACAGAACAATGAAATGATTAAAAAAATTATTATTCATAAATAAACTTCTCTATAATACGGAATACAAACTGTACCGCAATCCATGGTACATAGGAAAACTTGATAGGCTAATATGTACAACATTTGCGTTTTTCATAGAGTATGGTTTAAATGAAACTTTCTTAATGCAAATAAAATCATTAAAAATGTAAAAACATTTGACAAGTTGAATGATTAATTACAAATAAGACCCCCCCCCCCCTCCCGTTGTTAACATCTTGACTTTTCACTTTTAATATTCTCCCCGTACTATGTAGTCGGGATCGTCTTCCTCCATTTTGACCTTCGGATTCAGCAACGTTCCTAGAAAAGGTGATGCATAAAATAGTTGTTTTCATATATTTCCATGGATATAAAACATTTTTAACAAACTAATATCGTATATACATCTGTACCATATCGTTCACAAATTGTGGAGGTTTAACGTTAGCATTTCTGTTTCAAGGTGGTTCAAACACATTGTAAATAATCCCTCTTTTTGGGAAATGGATCTATTTGTACACATTGTTACCTACATGTCATTCATTTATCAGATGAGTGGAATCCACGAGGCTATATTGGGGCATTGACCGGATATAGCTTACCTTTATTCAGACAAACCGAGGGTGGCTGCAGAATACAAAAAATATTGTCCGGGGGGGGGGGGGCATGAAATACAGATGTGAACTGGGTTTTTTTAGCTCTCCTGAGCTTAAGGCTCAAATGAGCTTCTTTTTTTTTATCTGTTGTCTTTTGTCATCATCTTTGTTGTTGTTGTAAACTCTTCACATTTTCATCTTTTTCTCCAGAACCATGCACTGGGCCAATTTCAACTTATACTTCATTTGGTACAAGGAATAATTAGGTGAGGGGGTTTATTAAAATAAATGGTTACATCCTCTTTCAGGAGAAGAAAAATCAAGAATTTTTGACATTTTGGTATTAAAAAAGATTCTCTTCTCATGAACCATTGAGCCAGAAAAATGAAACTTGGTTGGAAGCATCTCCAGGTAGCGTAGATTCAAGTTTTTTGAAATCATGATCCTCAGGGGCTACAATGGAGGTTAATTTTTTCTACATAGAAATACTGTATAAAAATCTTTAAACATCATTTTCTTTAAAAACCAATAGGCCAAGAATGCTGTTACTTGTCGGGTAATGTAGATTCATGATTTCCAGGGCTGAGGTGCCTCAGTCAGGTGGGGCTACAATTTAGGAATGTATGGAGAAAAATCTTTAAACATTTTCTACTTTGAAACCAATAGGCCAGGAATGCTGTAGAACCATTTTAACAAGGCCTTGGACTTTCAGTAGGAAGTAACTATCTATTTCTTGCGTCAAAACAAGTTAAAAGTGACGTTGGCTTCAGGTGAAATATACACCGATTGAGTAGTCTTAGCTCAAAAGCCAGACAAATCGTGTTAATTTCAAAGAGCAATGGCTGAGTGGCCTACAATGAAATAGACAGGCCTACGTTACATTGTAGTTTGACGTTTGACACCAACTACCCAAAGTCCAAGCTCTTGTTAAAATGGTTCTAACTTGTGTTGAACCAGTCCCAGGTAGTGTAAATTTAAGTTTGTTCAAAATTCCTTGAGTAGGCTTGGGCCACAATGGGGTGAGGGTCAAATTTTTACATAGGAATATATAGAAAAAAGTCTTTAAAAATCTTCTTCAAAAACACCATTTGGCCAGGAATGCTGTAATTTGTGTGAAAGCATTCCAAGGTAGTGGTTATTCAAATTCCCCAGGTGTTGGTTGGGGCCACAATGAGGGCGTCCAGTTTTTACATAGGAATATATGGAGAAAAAAATTCATTTAAAAAGTTCACTCCCAAAACCGAGAGACCAGGTATGATGTTCCTTTTTGGAAAGCATCAACAGATAGTGATGATTCAATGATCCCTGGGGGTGAAAGTGGGCCACTATGGAGAATCAAATTTTTATATAGGAATGAATATAAAAAATCTTTCATAATCTTTTTTAGCCAATATGATATGATTAAAAATCATCTTGTTACCATAGGGGCTTTATGTTTCACATATGAATATCTTAAGAAAAATTATAAAAATTTGTCGAAATACAAGCATCTTTTCTACTACATTGTCCAAAATTTTTGTATGACTCCATACAGCTGATTGTTGCTCAGGTGATCAATGTGGCCCATGGGCCTCTTGTTTTTTATTTTGATTTTATTCATTAGGATATTCAGTGTTTTGTGGTTGGATAGAAAGTTAGTTCATGAGTGAGATAGGATTTTTTAAGAATATTTTCACGAGTTGTTTGGGCACCAATGTGTAATTTTTCATGTATTTTTCATGTATTCCACATCAATCATTATAAAATGTATTTTATTGTTTATACCGTACATGAATTTACATATTAATAAATTTATCATAGAGAGTAAGTAAAATTACCTAAATTATTGTTGATACACGTCAGTGCGTTAAAGAAGAAATAACCAAAACGTCTTAAGGTAATGATCCATACCCCATTACATAAATAAAATGTGTACAGATTTTTTTCATATTTCTTGAACATGTATCACTATCAGATGATAGGTCCTTATAAAATTTTACCCAGTTCACTTGTCCTGACCTACTTGTCCATTAGTTTTATAAAAGCTAAGGCCATTGCTACATGGTGCTTAGATTCATAGATTAAGTATATCAAGCCTTAGCCTGGAATTCGACTTTCAGAAAATCATTTTTTGACTGATATCCTATGTAAAATTAATGAATTTTTTTTTCTCAAAAGAAATGATTTCATCAGTTTAACTGTCTTATTTATTAATAAATAGATAATTTTGGTTACCATTGACCTAAAATTAAATAAATCAATCTGTTGATCATCTTGTACATGTATTATGTAAATCACATAAAATGGTTTCTGTGGATACAGGAAAGTATTATGGATCGAGATCAGTAGTTAGAAATTTATTAAGCAACATAATACTGATAACTCTATTTACCTCATATGCTTTCAAGAGAAAACCCTAGCTATTTACCAGGTAACTCTTGTTATTTTTTTTAAAGACTTCCAAAATTATAATGAAATATAATTCTAACAACAATATTTAGATAAAATATATTTACGTTCGTTTCTAAGCATATAATGTAGAATAAAAACAAAATAGCTTTAAGGCGGATCACTATACACCCTGAAATATTTTCTCAGATCAGCAGATAATTACTTGATTACGATAAATATCATAATGGATAACAGGATCAGAAGTGTTTGAGTCAAATAGGCAAAAAAATGTGCGATTTTGGATGAAAAATTACATTTTCAAAAATTTAATTCAGTTAACATGAACAAAAGCCCCAGGTGGATTCGCACTCATGATATGCGGCCCAGAAGCCCAATATTAATACTTTAACCACTGAGCTACAACGATATACAAACCACTCGAACGATATAAACAGTTTTTGAAAAATTAAAACGCCATCTTATGACGTAGTGTCTTAAAAACTACAAGTGTAGGTGTAGTGGGATACCGTAACAAGTATGCCTAGATCAAATTATTTCCCTTTTTGTGTTTATCTCCCTTATTACACTGGAATTGATCACAGGCAGTATGGACCTCCAGTGATAAATGTTCAAAAATTTTAGAACAATCATTCAGGTTTTATTTAACCTTGCAACATATTGAACGCAATGATGTTTATACAGGAAAAAGTAAGCAATCTATATTTTCAAATAGATTATGCTATCAACGCAGCCCAGTCATCATTTAATGTTAATTAGGATATGTGATTGCAGAAGTAGTATTTTTAACAGATGTGTTCTAAATGAATTTCAGCTTGGTTTCTTTGTAATAAATATATTTTTAAGGTCTCAATTAAAACAGGAAGAGACATACCAGTAATAGCGTGTGAATTACGCCAGACGTTTCGTGCATATGGATGATTACTTTTACATTGGAATTTGAGGGTCATTTCTTGCAGTCCATGATTTTTCTTATGATTGAAAGGTTTAGACCATTCGATTTCAGTCCTGTCAGTTTTACAGAGTTATATGATTTACAATCAATTTTCATAAGAAATAGATGAAATTATACTTGGTGGATGTAAATATTATAGATTGATATTAACCACATTAATTGATTTAATTATTTTAAGCAAAAATATATACTTCTAGTTAGTTTGACCTCTGCCATATCATAAAGGTAATATTTTAAAGCTTTAAACATGTCATGTTATGTTTTCTATAAGAGCACAATTGATCATAACAATTAACCTAAATATACACCATGGTCTCATTATTATACCATACATATAATATTAGAATTATTTTAACACACAAATTGTATTGGTATATCAGGAACTTTGAACAAACACATCATTTATCATATGTTAAAGAAGAAATCAATTAAAACATCTTAGTGACAGCATCATTTAAAGGTAACTCAGATGACCTATTGCAATCTGTGTTTGACCATTGAGGTCAAGGTTTCTAATCAATACACTGTATGTAATTGGTATGTAGTCCTTGTTCCCTGGAGGAGAGGGAGAGGGTAGCATGAATCAGAAGGTCTTTTACTTTTAAAATGTAAATGCTCTCAAATTTTTTAAATTGGTTTTATACGTTAGAGGAATCTTTTATCTGCTCACGTCAGTAAGTTGCGGGAAGGAAATGATGAAAATCCTTATTCTTAACCCATATTTTCTATTTTATATGTATTCAGATGGAGGGGCGATGGATAAAATTAGGACCAGCAGATATCAAGCAAAGACGAATGCAGGTTATGGGACATGCTGGCAGGGAGCTCAAAGTGGATCTTGATAGGAAGTTAGTTGTCCCCAACATCAATGAATTAACCTGTATACAAACAGACACAATACTAGTGTTCCAGCAGTCAAAGACATTGGTTGCAATATACTGACAGTGTCACTGTAAGAAAAATTGTGAGGAGACATATGAAACTGATAGACTCTGATGCTTGAGTATGCAGACTTGATGGCAGACTGCAAAGATGGTGCTCTTGGCTGTCTTTAATAGAGGTTGGTTGCAGAGGGTTCCCTGCACAATCTATGGGGAACTCCGAAGCTGCTCACAAAAACAATTGGGAAGAGCATGTAAAAAACTAATAAGAGGACTGGAAGAAACAGCAGAGAGGTCATCTTCCTGGTTTTGGCACCATCCAGATCTTTGCTGGATGTCAGGTCCATCAAGTGGTAGATTGGAGAATGTCATTGCCCGGCAGGGTCAAAACATTTTGAGATGGTTAGAGACAATATTTTGGCGATCTGAAACAAGCACATTAGAAGCGGAACATATTTATAGAGATTGGCATACATAAGAGTGCCAAGCTGACAGATAGATAAAAGAAATCCATCTTTTGTAAGTGTATACCATCTATCCCTTGTGGCTCAATCAAAACATATTTGAAGTCATTAATTGTATACATATTGATATGTTAATCAAATTGTACGAGGTAATTTTTTTCTTACAGATCCCAATGCCATAATTGATGATCATTCATCATAACTGCCTAAACAGCTACTAGAGATCCATTTGTTTTCAAGCAGAAAGAAATTCTTTGTTAATAGTATTTTGTGGAAAACAATACCAGTAAGTTGTTTGTCAATATAGATTTTATCCTAATGATAGGTAACAGTAAATATTGGTGGATTTTTTTTATATTGCAAATTGCAAAAAATTATGATGAATTTTACATTTATTAATAACTGATCTATAAGAGATTTACCTGTCATAGTAACAACAACACACTATTCATTTAAGGTGTGATGCCAATGTTCTAACTTTTTTGAAATCATAAGCGATAAACCATTTATTTGCGTATGAACCATAAATTTCTATAATTTTTTTTTATTTAAGCCCCTCTATGCGGGCTTCTTATAGTGATCAGTCGGTCCATTCTTTGGTCTGCCTGTCCATCTAATATCTTCTATCCCCTTGTCCTAGTCTGGCTCATACTTCACTCACAGAGTGCCAATGGTCAAAGGATTAACAGGGACCTTGATTACAGTCCCTTAAACGTTCTACTTTCCCACGTGAACATTGAGTGTATGCTGAGCAATATTTTTAACAGTGAGCTCACGCTTAATGGAATTTGGTGAGCGCTTATGAATGGTTAATGATGAATGAATTAACGCAGAGTGGAAACAGAGTGCAAACGCAAGAGCAAAGTGAAGGGTAACGGTATGTGAACGCAAGATGAACGATTTATTTGGGGTGCCTTGGGAGTTATCCTTACAATGGGTATTAGGAATCAGGAAAAAATAGCAAAACAAACTACATGTATGTATTGTTATCAGCCTCAATATAATATATTCTGCCTGAGCGATAAGTGAACATAGAATGCAAGGCAAACGCTTTGTGAAAACATGGTGAGCTAACAGTGAGCGCTTTGTGCATGGTGAGTGCGAACGGAGCGAAGCGGAGAGCACAAGTGAGCGCACAGAAAATGAGAAAGTAGAATGTTTCAGAGACTGTAAACCTAGTTTCAAGCTCAAATGTGAAGGTCATAGCAGAATGATATGAATCCAGAATTGTCTGGTGCATATTTTCTCTCCTCTCCACATAAAGAGAGCTTTTAGGTTAATGGTGTGCAGTGACTGAACCAAATTAATGGGAAGGTCATAACTTATCTCATTATAATCAGTTGTTTAATCTTGCTCAGATTGAACAAAAATGCCTGTATGTATGGTAAGGGGTAATAACATTGAATTTAAAGTTCTATGCCAGCTGGAAAATTTATTAAGTAAGTTACAGTACAGGTCAAGTTTCAGCAAAATTCTCTGAAATATTAATTTTCATCCTATTGTCCATTATTTGAGCAGGGCCCTTTGGGATGGTCACCATTTCAATGATGTCTATAGTTAATACTGGTATATAGTTAACATACCGTATATCCGGTAATTTTCTCGATGATCTAATTTCACTTTTTTCGCGATGTCTTTTAAATTGCCAATTTTTGAAAACGCAGAAATTATATTCTTTAAGAAACTAGTTAAATCGCAAAAAATGACTGGCGCAAATTATAAATGCTCCACATTTTCCTCATTTTCGCAAATTTTGTGACACGCGAAAAAAAACGGATTTACGGTATACAGTAGTTCAGTATTGAGGTTATCTAAATTTATATCTGAACCTTATTCATTGATGGTTTAAAAAATATATTTCAGGTTGCAATGTTTCGTATGACATCTCCTAATATCCACAGCTTAGTATGATCAACAGTAAGAGGAATGGTGAACGAACAAGCCAGTTTGGAACTCCCTTTCATCTCATTTCCAAGAAAAGTGGTTCAAGCGCACAGAAGATCATTTGGTGTCAAATAAAGTACATGAAATTTACCAATCTGCATACAGAGTCAATCATTAATCCACAGAAACAGCTCTCCTTAAGGTGCATCTTGAAGTCGTGTCATTGATTCCAACTCGTGTGCAGTACTCTTGGTGTTAGAATTCCCTGCAGACATTGACTTGATCGACCATTCTATCCTCATTGATTGCCTTAAATTTTTCTATGGCATATGTGGCGACACTTTTTGGGGGATAAAAATCTTACCTTAACAACAGATATCAAATACCTGTGGCTGCAGTTATCTTACCTGTGTCATCTGATTATGAGCCAATATTTGGAGTTCCACAAGGATTTGTTTAAGCTCCTAACTTCTACAATGTTCTCGAAAACTATGAGCAATGGCACTCTATCAAGACTTCAGAGAATATGGAATACTGCAGCTAGCTTAATAATGAGGACTATGAAGCAGGATCATAATACACCAACCCTGATTTCTCTGCACTGGTTGCCAGTAGAGTTCCAGTCCCAGTAAAACATTATTGTAACTGTATTCAAAGCCTCTATGGATGTCTCCTTTTTATTTTCAAGGCCTTGTCAATTTTTATATCCCAGCAAGATCATTGCGCTCTGAGAATTCCATGTTTAAAAGCTATCTAAAGACTCACTGCTTTTAGGATGGCCTTTTACTGTTAACAATATTAAGGGTTATTTTTCTTTTGGGCTATATTTATGACTCCATTGTTTGAATTCTTTGTTATGCCAGTAGAAGCCTTAAAGTATTCAGAACTTTTACTATTACTATTTTTATTTTTCTATTTATAATCTTTAATTCTTATGTCAGTTAAATATCATTTATTTGTACATGCATTTTAATGTTAAAGCGCTTATGGGTTTTTTCATTATATTTAGTGCTTTACAAATTCTATAATTATGATTTTAAAAAAGATCAGTTGCCATATTTTATGTTACAATCTTATATTACAGTCAACAATTTCATCATTTTTTGCCTTTTTATTCATGGTAGAAAAAAGCAATATGATACAATTTGATACAGTGTAAAAAAAATTTCAACCGATTTATTTTTAATAGTTGTAACATTTTACAGATATTGTTCACAGGCGCTCTCTGTCTTTATTTATGTATAAAAAAAATTATATGCATGGATCCAGAAATCTGGTGTGTTTCACTGTATATTTTAAACTTTGATGCTGTTTGAAATATTATCTTAAGAACATTCATAATGATTATGATAAAGTGTAACATTATTAGATTTAGTTACTTTATAATAAAAAAAATATAAATACCAGTGATTTTTTTTATCTGCATGCATTCCTGCACAATTATATTTTCATATATTTACACAATCATGTAATCATTATAAAATTAATCAGCATAACAACATGTTTATAATCTAAAAAAAACTTGAACCTAATATTAAATATGGTATAACATAATTCCAGGTTAATGGTCTAGTATGTCAAAAGTCTCTTACTGTAATATTGCAGTGGAATTACATGTCATACTGTGGTATCTTGCTTGTACATCATGAGGGAATGACAGCATGGTTGGAAAATCACAGTGATTGGACTTTTACACACACACACACACACACACACACACACACACACACACACACACACACTCTCTCTCTCTCTCTCTCTCTCTCTCTCTCTCTCTCTCTCTCTCTCTCTCTCTCTCTCTCTCTCTCTCTCTCTGTTTAGTATGCTTTATACCAGTTATATATACCAATGATAATACCAATTTTTCCATGATTTCACACCTTCATAAAATCAATCGTAAAGGAAGTGATCGCAAATTCAGAAATATAAAGATCAAGTATGCTTATTTTAGAGTACATGTGCAAAACTATGCACCTTTTGAAATACCAAATAATCATTTGCTTTCTTTAAAAATTTAAAGCATCATTTGCATTCAACTTTGAAGTACAGAGCAATTTGTTGTATAATATTCCATCGAATCAAAATTTTGTACACTCTGTAATATTCAGATTAAATTACAGAGGAGATCTATTTCATACTAGAATTTTACTCTGTAAGAACCTTTTACATCTAGAAAGATTATGTAATTAGTCGTATATAACACTATTTGAGTCTTATGGGACACCTCCATATTATGACGTACTACCGATTGAAATAAACAATAAAATCGAGTAGGATTTTATAATTTTTTTCTTGGGTGAGAGGTGTACCAAGACTATGGAATTCATGAATTTGAATCCGCTTGGGCTTTTATAATTTTTGCATTTCCAAAAATTTTAAAAGACATACTTATAATGTTCTTTTATCTATATTATATCGGCAGGTGTCCCATATCACCTCGAAATAATCCACAGTAAACACACTCTGATAATACAGTCTCATTAATTGTATCTTTAAAGACAAAGCACCTTTTCAAACTCTTCAGGAATAAATACACAGCATAACAAGTGCTAACTCCACTCCAAAAAGCAGCTTTAATTGGTCAAACTCTTAGTCAAAGCCCCCTTTTGTGACTATTTCGGAATAAATACAAAACCCTTATTCACCGAAGCAGGTGTCATTGGTTTCACCTTAATTAATGATTACTCATCATTTAATTACATTTTAATTACTCGTCAGAAATAAATATTTAACATTTACTCCACACAAAACTTGACCATAGTCAAAATTCAACCCTACGCCTATAACTTTAACCCCCCCCCCCTTAGCCTTAACAGCCCCAATTCCTCCCACCTCAACCCTAACCCTGACATCAATCCTTACAGCACCCCTGAGCCTAACTTCAACCCTAACCCTAATTTTCAACCCTAACCCTAATTCAACCCTAACCCTAACTTCAACCCTCAGTTAACCCCAACCTTACACCAAACCCCATCTTCAACTCACCATAACCCTAACCCTTACTTCAACCCTAACCCTAACTTCAACCCTTACCATAACCCTAACCCTAACTTCAACCTACCATAACCCTAACTTCAACCTACCATAACCCTAACTTCAACCCTTACCATAACCCTAACTTAACCCGTACCTTAAACCAAACCCCCAAAAATTCAGCCATAATCCTAACCCTAAATTCAACTCTCACCATAATCCTAACCCTCACTTCAACCCTAACCCCAACTTCAACTCACCATAACCCTAACCCTAATTTCAACCTTAACCCTAACTTCAACCTACCCTAACCCTCACTTCAACCCTAACCCTAACTTCAACCCTTACCATAACCCTAACTTAACCCGTACCTTAAACCAAACCCCCAAAATTTCAGCCATAATCCTAACCCTAAATTCAACTCTCATCATAATCCTAACCCTCACTTCAACCCTAACCCCAGCTTCAACTCACCATAACCCTAACCCTCACTTCAACCCTAACCCTAACTTCAACCTACCATAACCCTAACTTCAACCCCCACCTTAACCCTAACTTCAATACCAACCTTAACCATAAATCTAGCTTCAACCTCCCCCCCCCCCTTAACCCTAACTTTAATCTCCATCTCAACCCTATAGCTAAGCCTAACTTTAATCCCCCACGTACCTTACACCTAACCTAATTCCACCCCAACCTCCACCCTAACCCCTAATCCCTATCTCAACCCTTATCGGAACCGCTATCTTAACCCTAACCCTTAACCATTTACGGGTCCAACACACAAGAATGGAGAGTGCACTACTGTTGAAACTTAGCTTAGCGAGAGACATTTCAATTCATACGAAACGAAGTATTTCATATTAGACAGACGGCGGCACCCATAGTATCAGTTACTTAGAAATACTATCATATCATCAGTTTTAGTAAATGATTTACCAAATGAAACAGGAATTTAGGTGGAAGATGTAATTAGAAAAACAAGAGGCCCATGGGCCACATCGCTCACCTGAACAGCAGTTCCTTGTACATGTAACATTACATTTCGTAGCATACGCTTTTTCTATTTTAAACATTGAACCCCTTTCTGGGGACCCAGTTATGGTCCGAGGTTTATGGTTGGCTTGAACAACATAAATAGTAACATAGGAATGAAAATGTGAAGCACTGCGGTGGGACCGCACATACACAACCTGAAAAACTGAACATAGCAGAGTTCCACTTCAAGAGGAATAACTCTCAGACTGTACAGAACACAAGATAGATAACTCTTGGTTCCACTACATTAGAGTTTACACAATTTGAGGATCCTTGCATAGTAATCTCACAAACTGTAGCATTATAGTTCTCGAGAAAAACTTTTTAAAAACATTTTCAATATATCTTTCTATGTTAAACTTTGAACCCCTCTTGGGGCCACAGTATTAGTCCAGTGCTAAAGTTTTAATTATTTGGAATCTACATTATTTAAGTATGCTTGCCTAGTTATCTCACAAGCTGAAGCATTATAGTTCCCTAGAAAAAGATTTTTCAACATTTTCCCTCTATATTTCTATGCTAAACTTTGAACACCTCTTGGGGCCCCAGTATTAGATTGAGATCACGGCTTTTATAATTTCGAATCTACACTATTTGAGGGTGCTGACGTAGTTATCTGACAAATTGATGCATTGTAGTTCTCGAAAAGAAGATTTTTAAAAATTTTCCATATATACCGGTACTTCTACATTTAACTTTAAACCCATCTTGGGTCTCTAGTATTAGTCCAGGGGTCACTATTTTAAAACTGTCGAACCTTCATTATCCAAGGTTGTATGCATGATAGTAATCTCACAAATTGAAGCATTGTAGTTCTCGAGAAGAAGATTTTTTAACATGTTACCTTTATATTTCTTTAATAAATTTTGACCCCATCTTGGGGCCCCAGTATTGGTCCGGGGGTCACGATTTTACCAATTAGGAATCTACATAAGCAAAGGATGCATGCATAGAAATTCCACAAACTAAAACATTGTAGTTCTTGAGAAGAAAATTTTTAAACTTTTCCTTTATGTTTTTTAAAATGTTTAAATTTTGAACCCCTCTTGGTGCCCATCAATTGTCCGGGAGTTACAATTTTTTGAATCTACATTATTTTAGGATGTACATGTATGCATAGTAATATCCCAAACAGTTGCACTATAGTTCTTGAGAAGAAGATTTTAAAACATTTTCCTACATATGTTAAAATCTAAACCCCTACTGGGGCCCCACTTTTTGTTCGGGGGTCACGGTTTTTACAATCTTCACTATGTATACAACCTTTTGTGTATGTATTGGCATTTTTGGTGAAGTGGTTCTTGAGAAGAAAATTTTTTAAACATTTTTCATATGTAGTTCTATGTTAAACTTTGAACCCCGCCTGGGGCCCCAGTCTTGGTCCGAGGGTCACGATTTCTACAATTTAGAATCTTCATTATACATACAAGCTTTTGTGTAAATATTGGCATTTCTGGTGCAGTGGTTCTTGAGAAGAAGATTTTTTAAACATTTTCCTAAGGTATTTCTATGTTAAACTTTGAACCCCGCCTGGGGCCCCAGTTTTGGTCCGAGGGTCACAATTTTTACAATTTAGAATTTTCACTATGTATACAAGCTTTTGTGTAAATATTGGCATTTCTGGTGCAGTGGTTCTTGAGAAGAAGATTTTTAAAAAAATTTCCTATGTATTTCTATGTTAAACTTTGAACTCCGCCTGGGGCCTCAGTTTTGGTCCGAGGGTCACGATTTTTACAATTTAGAATCTTCACTATATATACAAGTTTTTGTGTAAATATTGGCATTTCTGGTGCAGTGGTTCTTGAGAAGAACATTTTTTAAATATTTTCCATATGTTGTTCTATGTTAAACTTTGAACCCCGCCTGGGGCCCCAGTTTTGGTCCGAGGGTCACCATTTTTACAAATTAGAATCTTCACTATATATAAAAGCTTTTGTTTAAATATTGGCATTTCTGGTGCAGTGGTTCTTGAGAAGAAGATTTTTTAAACATTTTCCTATGTATTTCTATGTTAAACTTTGAACCCCGCCTGGGGCCTCAGTTTTGGTCCGAGGGTCACGATTTTTACAATTTAGAATTTTCACTATATATACAAGCTTTTGTGTAAATATTGGCATTTCTGGTGCCGTGGTTCTTGAGAAGAAGATTTTTAAAGACATGCACCCTAAACTTACTGTTTCGCAATTATCTCCCTTTTGAAAAGGGCTGTGCCCTTTATTTTAACAATTTATAACCCCCTTTCCATAAGGATGCTTTGTACCAAATTTGGTTAAATTTGGCCCAGTGGTTTTTGAGAAGAAGTTGAAAATGTAAAAAGTTTACAGACGGACGGACAGACAGACAGACGGACGGACGGACGACGGACAACGGGTGATCAGAAAAGCTCACTTGAACCTTCGGTTCAGGTGAGCTAAAAAGGAATCTGTACTAACATAGGAGACGAATATCATTATTTTGCGTCCAGTTTTTATTGAAAATTTCAATGGTATATGTACCATTGAAATCTCTTAAATATATGTTCGTGTTTAACAATGTACATGTACATGTATCTATGGATACAATTGTTTTATTGAATTTGGAATGGGAAATGATATCGAAATAGTTTCGTAACATGTTATAATAATGACATGTACTTCGAAACCAAACAAAATAAAATGAGATTGTGTCAGCAACATGTAGTCATGTCGAAACATTTTGAAAATTTTGTATGTCCTAAAAATTAGCCCCTTTTATCTGTTCTGCTCTTCAGATTTCAATTTTCTATAAATTATAATTAAATTTTCTATACGCGATATAAACAACAACTGCATATATTAATACACATCGCGTACCATCTCTACTACGGTGTGAATAAGTAAAGTAAAATTAACAATAAAAAAAATGTTCAAGAATAACTGAATCGGAAAAATGAAAAACGTGCACGTATATTTCATTCAATGATAAACGTATTCAACACACAAAACACATTCATTCTGTTCTTGTATAGCGTTTCAATTGAAGCAAGTGACTTTTCCACTCTCACGCAAAATTGTTGTGATGTTTATGGGGAGTACGAAAATCATCACACTATCAATAACTTTATAGAATAAAAAGTGTTATCTACTTGTACAAAGTGACAAACAGAAACATTTGAAGACTAAATAGACAAGAAGACACCAGTTAGCCCTAAAGTCACACGATAGTCTGTAAGTTGTTTTTATTTGTAGTTTAGACAAATATGAATAATATTTATTAACTAGATTCGATCTCGTTGCGAGCAACGAGTGGGTCTCCCGTCCGATTTTTGAATAGATTAGATCAAACTTATCAATTCAAAGATAAAAACTTACATCCAAGCGAAAAATAGTAAAAAAAAATTTGCGGCACTTGAGGCTTGAACTCGGGTCGCCTTGGCCATGTCCACGACTCTATCGACTGAGCTACTCGGACTCTCGCTTCGGAACTTTGACGCTTAATTTCTCGAGAATGCCTTGATCGATTTTAAAATAAATTACATATTCTAAATCAGTAAGAGGGTCACTATCGGGTGTAAAAATTTGAAAAAAAAATATTCAAAAATAAAAAAGTTGAAAAATTCAATTTTTCAAATTTCCTTCCGGTGACGACCGGAAGTGACGGCTGACATTCTCTTGACCGAGGTGCACCAGAAAAACGATAGATCTATCATCTCTGAAAGTTTCAGCCCTATATCTTTACTCGTTTTTTAGAAACCTGAGAGACAAAATTGACTTTTAAAAATCGTAAAACGGCGATAACCTGCGACCGGAAGTAAATTTTGAAAAAATGTCACGGGGGTACAAACTTCAGATAGCGAGGCATCATCAGTGAAAATTTGAAGGAAATCGAATCAGCCATTTCCGAGAAATCGCCTGCACAAAATGTGTAAGGAAAAAAAGAATAATAACTAGATTCGATCTCGTTGCGAGAGACGAGTGGGTCTTCCGTCCGATTTTTGAATAGATTAGATTCAAATTATCAATTCAAAGATAAAATCGTTGATCTAAGCAAAAAAAAATGAAAAAAATTTTTGCGGCACTCGAGGCTTGAACCCGGGTCGCCTGGGCCATGTCCACGACTATAACGACTGAGCTACTCGGACTCCGCTTCAGAACTTTGACGCTTAATTTCTCGAGAATGCCTCAATCGATTTTAAAACTAATTACATATTCTTAATCAGTAAAAGGGTCTCTATAAGTTGTAAAAATTTCAAAGAAAAATATTAAAAAATAAAAAAGTCGAAAAATTCAATTTTTGAAATTTCCTTCCAGTGACGACCGGAAGTGACGGCGGACCTTCTCTTGACCGAGGTACATTAGAAAAACGCTAGATCTATCATCTCTGAAAATTTCAGCTCTATATCTTTGCTCGTTTTTGAGAAACGTCGCAGACAAATTTGACTTTAAAAAAATCGTTTAATGACGATAACTTCCGACCGGAAACGAATTTTATTAAACTGTTCCGGCGGTACAAACTTCAGATGACAAGGCATCATCCCTGAAAATTTGACTGAAATCGAGCAAGCCATCTCCGAGAAATCGCCTGCACAAAATCGGTAAGAAAAAAAAAAAGAATAAGAACTAGATTCGATCTCGTTGCGAGCAACGAGTGGGTCTTCCGTTCGATTTTTGAATAGATTAGATTAAACTTATCAATTCAAAGATAAAATCGTAGATCTAAGCGAAAAATAGAGAAAAAAAAATTCCAGCATTTGGGGCTTGAACCCGGGTCGCCTGGGCCATGTCCACGACTATATCGACTGAGCTACTCGGACTGTCGCTTCAGGACTTTGACGCTTAATTTCTCGAGAATGCCTTGATCGATTTTCAAACAAAATACATATTCTGAATCAGTAAGAGGGTCACTATAAGGTGTAAAAATTTCAAAGTTAAATATTAGAAAATAAAAAAGTCGAAAAATTCATTTTTTCAAAATTCCTTCCGGTGACAACCGGAAGTGACGGCGGACATTCTCATGACCGAGGTGCACTAGGAAAACGCTAGATCTATCATCTCTGAAAATTTCAGCCCTATATCTTTACTCGTTTTTGAGAAACCTGACAGACAAAATTGACATTTTAAAATCGTTTATTGACGATAACTTCCGACCGGAAGTGAATTTTGAAAAAATATCACGGGGGTACAAACTTCAGATAGCGAGGCATCATTAGTGAAAATTTGAAGGAAATCAAATCAGCCATTTCCGAGGAGTCGCCTGCACAAAATGTGTAAGGAAAAAAAGAATAATAACTAGAGCAAAGCTCGTTGCAAAGCAACGAGTGGGTCTTCCGTTAATGTCAAGAGTAAAGCTTGATGTTCCTGCAAGAAGCAGAGTGTTTAAATCAATAACAAGAGCAACTTAAAGTAAAACATAAAAAAAATACGAATGATACTATGTACGAATTAACAAAAACCTTTACGATTCTAAGAACGACTTAACAAACAAATAATTCCGAAGGTGTCAAAGTACTTAAATAAAATCGAATTATTTTTGGTACGTGTTTGAACTTTACGCTATTTTTGAAACAAAAATGCAGAATCAAAATTTCCGAAAAATCAATTTTTAAACCCCGATATCTGTTATGCATCGTCCGATTTAAAAACGGATTTTAGTTTTGTACTCATCATGAAATATACCGTAGGTTACATATGTTTAATTTTTAATATTGAAAAACAATGAAAAACTAAAACAAGAGGCAAATGGGCCACGTCGCTCACATGAGGAACAATAGGTATGATAAAATCAGCTTAATGGAGTCACAATGCAAACTATCTGGACAATGTACAATAATACATGTAGATCCGGTATAAATAAAATCCATCCCCCCCCTAAATATTCTTATGTTTATAATCATTAGTTCCTTTTCTAAAAGGATGATTTTATATTGATTTTATAGTCATATCGCATGTTGAGTATTGCAGTTCTCAAAAAGATCCTTAACAAAAGTTTATATATGGGATATAAACCTACATCAAACTCTGAACCTTCGTGTGAGGCCAAAGAACTGTCCTGGGGCCAAAGTCTTAACAATTATAAAGAATCATCTGCCTGATTAGTTTCTTAGAAGAAGATTTTAAAATATTTACTCTATATATTCCTATGTTAAACCCCCCACCCATTGTGGCCCAAACCTATCCCTGGGGTCATGATTTTCACAACTTTGTATCTACACTACCTGAGGATGCTTCCACATAAGTTTCAGCTTTTCTGGCTGATTAGTTTCTGAGAAAAAGATTTTTAAAGATTTTCTCTATATATTTCTATGTAAAAATCCATTCCCCCATTGTGGCCCCACCATACCACCTGGGACTATGATTTGAACAAACTTGAATCTACACTACCTGAGGATGCTTCCACTTTAATATGAGCTTTTCTGGTCTAATAGTTTTTGAAAAGAAGATTTTCAAAGATTTTCTCTATATATTCCTATGTAAAACTTGATCCCCCTCTTGTGGCCCCTCCCTACCCCCGGGGACCATGATTTGAACAAACTTGAATCTACACCACATGAGGATGCCTCCACACAAGTATAATCTTTTCAGGCCGAATAGTTTTTGAGAAAAAGATTTTTGAAAAATACCAACAAATTTTCAATAATTCTCAATTATCACTCCTTAAAAGAGGGCGTGGCCCTTCATTTGAACAAACTTGAATCCCCTTCACCTAGTGGTGCTTAGTGCCAAATGTGGTTGAAATCTGCCCAGTGGCTCTTGAGAAGAAGATGAAAATATGAAAAGTTTACAACAACGACAACGACAAATTGTGATCAGAAAAGCTCACTTGAGCCTTGGCTCAGGTGAGCTAAAAACAAAATAAAGGAAACAGAATTGCATACTTTTATTGAAAAACAAATTTTCACAGCTAACAATTGTAAATTACTTTAAACAGCCATAATTTTGTTTGTTATAATTTCTTATCAAACACAAACCACAACAAGGCATGTTGCTTTATTAAAGTTCCATTACAGTAACTGTTCATGAATTATCCGATTTAATTTGAATTACTGGTAAATAGTCTGTAGAACACATTAAGGAATATGCATGTGGGTAGAGGTGACAGGTTAACCTCAAGAGCTGAAAAGAATCAACAGGTAAAAACCATGTGGCCACCAATATCTGAAATTAAAAAAATAAATAAGCTGTGTTAATACATGTACCAGTACTAATAATAGCTGTGTTTACATTAACATATGCATAGTATTTCTGAAAAAAAAATACACTGACCATGCAGTGTAATTAGTATGACATATCCCGATACGTGACATTAGATGGCACAGGACAGTTTTTTTGATACATTTCATTGTAGCGTGGGGACGTGTGTCTTCGGAACCCTGTAACTAGAATTTCCTCAGTTCCCATTCGGCACAAATACCTTTAATTCACTCTTTATAAGGCCAATGACCAATTTCTGAAGAAAATTAATAGTCAAAACCTGTAAAATTTTCTACATACTGGTTTTTATGAGATTTTGACCCTATCATATTTTGCTAATTTTTCAGCTTTTAAGACCTCCCCCAGCCAATTCCCTGCAAAGGGTTGACCTTCTGTACGATGTGCATGTTGCACCATCACATGTCAGAAACTTACCGGTGTATAGTTTATAATGTCCCATCCACCTACTTTTCATGTTATTTACCCTTCCGTCTGTAACTTTCATTTTCAATGTCTAAAGTCAACACAACAGTCATAGCCGCAGGTTTCGCATTTTACCTCTGAATCTCATGTACCTAACATATGGGGCCTACATATTGCATATCAATTTCAACAATACACATCCCTCTAACTAATTCTAAATCATTAAAAATCATTTCATGAATTTTAGCAACACTCATAAGCCTTCAAGTACAGCAACTCTCAATTTTAAAAAAATATTGACGGGAACTTTATCCGAAACTGTCCCTTGCTACCTTTAACTTACACTAACATTCTCTGAAAAGTCATCTTGTCTTAAACTTACAAAGCTTATGCTATTCTGAGAAAAAGTATACCTCAGTTTGCCAATTCCATTAAGGATTAAGAAAAATATGGCCATTTAAGTGAACCCAGCATTTCCACTTTCCTCTATTTAACACAGATTCATAGGGCTCTCCATAAATAAAGCATCTTTAGAGGTCAACTGTTGTTCAACCTCCCTAAATAAGAAACCTTATTCAAAACTACATACATATACATGATATTATCATGACAAAAGCATCACATCACTTAGAAATACCCTTACATGTATACCCTCCCCCTATTTTTTGATTTTCTTAAGAAGCATTAGTTTGAACACCTTAACCTAATATTATGAAACTTGTGGCAATTCTCTTGAGTCATTTCTCACACATATTTGAAAACAACCATCACTGATATTGAAAATTGATCTTTTCTTGATAAATGGATGAAATGTAACATTTTTTTTCACAAAAAGACATGCCGCCATACATGTGATTTCTTGTTTTCATGAAACAGTTAGCTTATAGTCATATTTAGTGAATATCTTATTTATTCTGGTTTCTAGTCTCCTTTTAACTTTGCTAAAATAGTGAGACCTACAAGTGTGATGTCTGCTCTTAATTAAAATGAAACTCAAACACAACCGGGTACCTGGGGAAGGATGAGAATTCCATGATAAATGTTCAAATTTTACATGTTTTCCTATATTTTTGATGCATATATACAATAAAAGGGTGAAAATATTTTGTTTCTTGATCATTTCGAGAGTAATTATTATAGCAGATGTTATTTCAAGGTCAAATGTACATTTACATATCCAACATGTAATGGTTATGGAGACAATTGGAAAGAGGGGGTGGCTTTTTGAATTCTGTAATTATATCTAAAATATCACTTTTGGATAGGAAGGAGCAGATACTTGAGTTTTTTTACTCAAGTTGATAACTGCATTTGTCTACATGTGAATTTTATTTGAAAGAAAAATATGCTGTTTTAAAAAAATTGAGTTATATAAGTCAGGTTGCTTAATGTTATTTCATGAAATCAGACAGCAAAATTGCTGCAAATTTATGATTAAATAATTCAATTGATCAAAACTCTTTTACAGTATTAATTCTTATCTCGGTAATTAACTTAAGCCTATTAATTGTCATCATGATAGGAAATACCTATACTTTCTAAGCCAATTTACTCTAGTGGTGGTCATTCTACACATTGATTAACCGGTACTTCCCTTGTATATTATAGCTAATAAATCATGTAATGACATATATAACTAACAAAATCATCCATTTTCCCAAAATAGACAACTTTTGGTACAAAATCCACTCAAAATTACAGTTAAATGAGAAATCTGAAATACCATGTAGTCTTGAAACTTACACTAACATTCTCTGAAAAGTCATCTTGTCTTAAACTTACAAAGCTTATGCTATTCTGAGAAAAAGTATACCTCATTTTGCCAATTCCATTAAGGATTAAGAAAAATATGGCCATTTAAGTGAACCCAGCATTTCCACTTTCCTCTATTTAACACAGATTCATACAGCTCTCCATAAATAAAGCATCGTTACCTAATCTTTTAGAGGTCAACTGTTGTTCAACCTCCCTAAATAAGAAACCTTATTCAAAACTACATACATATACATGATATTATCATGACAAAAGCATCACATCACTTAGAAATACCCTTACATGTATATATAAAATATTATGAAATTTAAATGCTTCTATTCTGATCAATTGAATTTTTAAGCAGCGTGAAATTAAAACCATAGCAACTGATACTTTAGTAAAAATCATGAAATTTTAACACGGTGGAATTAAAACGACCTACAGTATTTCATCCGAACAGCCTCAACATATAATTTTCTGCTATACCATTTTTTATTTAAATGAATTCTACTAAGTTTTTTTTGGCAAATAAATTTAGCGAGGATTTTTTTCTCTTTCCTTATTAATGACAGGTTTTAAAAACAATATTATGTTTAGTATGTATAAAATTCTATAAACAATTTAACAAACCTTTGGATTTTAGTTGCACAATGAAAAAATGAGGGATTGCACGATAATACATGCTCATTTTGAAATTTAAAGCATTGTTGATTTCTTTTACTATAGAGATATGCACAAAATGATGTTTCTCTGTGATGCTTTGCCAAGATTAAAAGCATGAGAGAGAGAGAGGGAGAGAGAGAGAGAGATCTGAGGCACATGTAGTAAAAATTATTACATACATTTGTCTTACTGTAAAAATTGTTTACAATGTAGATGTGTTCTGCATGTAAAGTTTACCTAAAATGAATCAATAAAATTCAATATATATAAAAGATAAACTAATCTCAAAGAATTTACAATGGTTCTGTGAAATAATCAAATCTTGAGAAGAATGTTTTATAGATATCAGGGAACATTAACTTAAAATCTGAACTTAAAGCTCTTTTCATCTTGCACTCTGTTTTACATGCTCTTACGCAGGCGATAATCATATATAACGGCGAGCCAGACAAAAGTTCTAATTTTAATTAGACTGAATATTTACCATGTCAAATATATTTATTTAATTACGCAAAAGCCTGTCCGAGTTCTTTAATTCATTGATTAAGTGGAGGTGATATGGTAAAGATCTGCTATATTCAAATATTTAGGGTAAAGTTATCATCATGCAAACATGCACTCTAATTACAACATTCTACTCTTGTGTGCCTTTGGACCCCCACCCCTTTTAATTGCACTGTTTTACAGTGTGTGGTGTGTTGTTCAATACAAAATAAGACATACATATACATAATTATAAATAGAAATTCAAAAGAGTAGTGTGCAAAACAAACACGTGAAAATACATTGGACAGATAATATCCCGAGATTTCTCTGACTCAAATGCCCGCTTTTATATTGTTACGCACGTCAAAAGCGGAGGTTAGAGTCAGAGGAATGTCGGATTAGATTGAAAAGTGCACAAACACTTTGAAAAGAAAAAGTCAATACGACATATCCTGTATTGAAACATACCTTTATAATCTGTCATACGTTAGTTGAGCTGAAATTTCCACTATCGCCGTCTTGCAGGCCATTCTTCTGACACACCGCTATCAGCTGCTGTTCGCAGTCAAAACATGGCGAGTTGACATGGTGAATCGTACGATAATTATTTCGATTAAAACTAATAAGACTAATAAAAACTAACAACGTAATTATCGACGGAATTAACGAAATTGTTTCAATAAACACTCTGATTAACTATATAAAAAAGGAGTTCGGTTTAATGACCTCTACGAAATCTTTTCAGCAGGAGTTACTTTAAGTGTGAATTTTGCACTATTTTTTAAATCAATAACGAGGAATCAACATTTCCGGAAAAATCAATATTTAGACCCCGATATCTCTGCTATGCAGTATCCGATTTTAAAACGAATTTAAGTTTTGTATTTAGCTTTGCAAACTATAAAATATGCGTATAATTTTATGATTTTTATAAAGTTTTATGATCAGTACGAATTGTTACAGTAGAAATTACTTTCAGTGTGAATTTTGCACTATTTTTGAAACCAAGAACGCGGCATCAAAATTTCCGGAAAAATCAATTTTTAAACCCCGATATCTCTGTAATGCATCCGACGAATTTTAAACGGTTTTCAGCCTTAGATTCAGCCTAAAAAGCTCTACAAAATACGTATACGTTTTTTGTTTGAGCAAAAAATTCAATTTTTTGAAAAATTTGATTTGCTTCCGGTTTCGACCGGAAGTGACGGATTTTTATTATATAGCCTCATTACAGAGGTAAATCGACCAAATCATAACCATTGAAAATTGCAAGCCTCTATCTTAAAGCGTTTTTGAAAAAAATCCCGGACAAAATGACTTTTTTAAAATTTTAAAAATGACGTAACGTCAAAACGGAAGTGACGTTGTCTTTAAAACTTTAACATTTTTGAGGGACGATAACTTGCTAAAATCTCTGGAAGTTTCATTGTAATCGGTTGAAAACTTTTTGAGTTATGAAGCAAAAAAGGAGTCAGAAAAAAAAGAAAAAGTATAATAATAATAAAAAGAAACCGAAGAAAAACAAAAGGGTCTTCCGTTCCGGAAACGGAAGACCCTAATAATAATACGAAAATTGAAAAAGAAACAATAGAATAATAGTAGGGTCTTCCGCTGAAGACGGAAGACCCTAATAATAAGAAAAGTGAAAAAGAAACAATAGAATAATAGAAGGGTCTTCCGCTGAAGACGGAAGACCCTAATAATAATAGAATTGAAAAAGAAACCGAAGAATAATAGAAGGGTCTTCCGCTGAAGACGGAAGACCCTAATAAGGTCAACAATTAACACATACATAATCTCCGGGATAATGCAGTGACCGAACTTTGAACAAATGTACTTTATAACTAAATTTAGATGAATATTTGGTGTGTTTTAGTAAGGAGACAGTTACAGCTGACTTATTTTGCTATTCGAACACCACTCATTGACTCTTCCTCAAGTGTGTTAACATTTAAACGTTCGTATCGGTAAAAATTTGACTACTTAGCAATTTCCCATGCACATATCGTTTGCCCTAAAAATAATCAGATATCCGGATTGTGAAAGGCTATAACCATTTGGATAATTCCCCCGAATAAACAAATTATTTTCTGCTAACCTCCGTATCCAGAAAAATTTTACTCAGTAATTGTTGTGCCGAAAACATTTTCAAGAACGAGTGAAAATGTCTTGAGATCAAGGCAACATTTTGACAGCACTGCTCACTTGAATACTAACATTTATTACTATCGGGAATACTTCATTTAACTTACCGGTAAAATAAATGATAGGATATATTTCAGACATTAATAACTGTCCTCTTTAGGAAAAGTGTAGATGTAGAATGAAGTGCAATTGAAGATGCATCATAAATTACAAGAATGCATGCAATTTCCACATTGGCAATGCTCCCAAGGAAGAATTCCACATACATATCTTATTAATACAAACAAACACAGAACATCATTCTGATTAAATTCTTGCTGATTTATTAGTGTTTATGTAACATATTTCATAGTACTTATAAGCACAGTCTATGTAAACTAATTAATTCTTAAAATTAAGAAGTCATGTTAGGCCACACCAATATAATTTTTTGTTCGTTTGACCCACATGATCGTATTTAAATAAAAACTAATTTCAAAATAATATCATTATAATTTCCCGCATCCAGAAAATTCTGCACTGTTTTCTGTTCTAAATCTGCTTTATTTTTATTTTTTATTTTAAATCATTTTTATTCATATATCAAGAACAAGAAGAAAAAATATAATCGCCAGCACAAATTTATTTATGTACTGCCCAAATATGTTGGCTACAAAAAATTATAATTTTATCAAGCAATCGCTCACCAGCTTGTACCTCTTTTTATTGGATGTCTGATGAACAAGAAATTACCGGGTATATTGGTGTGGCCTTAGTAATACATACAAAACTTTCAATATTGGTTATAAATCTAAACCCAAAAGTTATAATAAATCAAAAAATAATTCCATTCAGCTTTGCTAATATAGTAACACACATAATAATAATGCATGTAATTCATAACTTATCAATATAATGGTTTGCAAAAAAAAAAAGCACAGCAATACAGCCCATCAATATAAAAATCATATCTTTTTCTAGTGTTGTATAGTCCATGTAAAAGATCAGAATATAACACATTACATGAATGTAAAACAAGCAAGATGATTGTAAAATATGAAGAAATATAACAAAGGAGGACTTATCACTAACACATAAATTACATGCACAACTCCAAGATTCAATTATCAAAAAGGGTGAAATAGTAAATAAATACTTTTCTCTAAGTTACTCTGGATATTTTTTGTAAGTACAGTGTATAACAGATTTTTTAAGAAGCTGTGATACATAAAAGACAATTAAAAAAAGAGTTTTCCATAAACTCCTGTAAATAAAAATTATGATTTTTGTTTGTGAAATAGATGTATGATACATGATAAGAAGCTATACGTCAGATCTTCTTGAAATAAAAAGTACAAATGATCAGCATACCAAACAAAAATTCTCCCAAACATTGCTATTAAACATGTTAAAGATACCTTACATACAGTCCTTCATATTGAACTCAATAAGTAAAAGCATGCCATAAAAAATATAAACAGCACAGATATTGCATTAAGTTTATACATATTGTAAATGACATGTACATGTATTTTCACAAGAAAGAAATAATGCAGACCAATTGTATAGAGTTACAATCTACAAATCATATAGCAATACAATTATCAACCTGAACATGAAAAACAAGCATTCTGAGAGTATTGCATAAGCAATACAAGTCCCCTACCGGTTTGTGGAAATTGTGAAAACAATTAATATAATGCACTGTTATGCAGAATATCGAACCCGAACATTAAAAAATTTGAATATAAAAAATTAATATTCTCGAAAATATGTCAACCAGACACTACAAAAGTGTAAACTTGATCTGTAGTTTGACATTTTGAAGCTGTTCAGCAAATTTCATATTATTCCTCAAACGCATAAAGAAAAAAAGTGTGGAAAACTGAAGTGGGACAGACAGACGAACAGACGGACTGACGGATGCAGAGGAAAGCTATAGTCCCCTCCGGTGAAAACCGGTAGGGGACTAATAAAAACATTGCTTTCTACAACTGACTGTGTTGAATGCATATATGGAAAAGTCATTGCAGAATAAGTATATATATATACACTGTCAGGAGTTGAAATTAAAAAAAAAAAAAAAACCCAAAAACTTAAAATGCAGATCAAAGTATGCATTTACATCCACTTTTAAACCTTCTACTAAAGTTTGTTTATGCTAGATAATTAACTAATCAAAATCTTTAAGAAAATATCAAATCTTGCATTTTACACTCTATTAATAATTGAGTAGTCTATAAATCCATTAGGATTTGTATTATACATCTTTCACAATCTGATGGACAATGAACTCTCATAAGAAATAGCATGATAATCTTAGTATGATTAACAACATTTATACTTATTCTTTATACATTGTATTATCTAAACACACACGACAGGTATACTCTTGCTTGGGAAGGTTCCTCAAATGTCAAGGATTAGCGTACCAAGAAGCTCATCCAAGTTGGATCGCTGTGATCGACAGTGGCTGTGTGTGAAAGGGTATCGTAGTCATTCACTTGGACATGTGGATTTTCTTCAGACTTTCCAGCCTCCTCCCGCATCATTGATGACCTTGCACTATCGACCCTGCCAACAAAAGTTACTGATATAAATTGTTATCACTTGTTTACAAATTATTGTAAAACAAATGAAGCTAGTTCATTTCATCTGATTGGCTCTTCATTCATCTAAAATGACTCCAATATATACTGTGTCCAAAGCAGAGATTGGAACAGGATCTTGTTCCAAAATATTAGTTCAATGATTAATTTTCTGGAAATCCTTCCGTTTTTATTTTTTTGTGCGGTTAGGTGCTGATTTATTTTTTTTATCATATTCTTCTCAAAGTTTTATTACCCAACTTTTCAATTTTCAAAATACATGTGCTTCCACGCTAAAATCATCTGATAATGCAGAGCAAGGTATGGCTCCTCTATTTACATATGACCCAAAGTATAGTACAGTTGAACTTTGATTTCTCAAACACTGATATCTCGAATACAATGGATATGTTGAAGTGATCTGTAAGATTTATTTGAGTATTTTCCCTCGATATCTCAAATACTTGGATATCTTGAAGTTTTTAACAGTCCCATCTATAGTTCAAGATAAAGAAGTTTGACTGTATATCACATCGTAGTAAGGAAGGGTATGAAATATTCCTTTACATGAAATATACCCGGTACATAATACAGTGATTAATCCTGAGGAAATGCCCAGAGAGGTACAAGGCCTAGCTAAGTATCTTCCTTTAAAGTTTGACAAAAACAATGCTTACTTGGACCTTTGGACACTGCAAAATGAGGCATGGCATCTTCTTTTGATGTGAAGCATGGCAGAATATCCTTATCCAGATCTAAAATATACCAGCAGACAATTGATGAATTCCAATGAAATTGAAGTAGAATTGAACAAAAGAACAAAACAATTTAATTCTAACTTGGACCATCTGATGTTGCATGATTCAAAAAGCCATTTTAGCTTACTAAAAACCCTGTCGCAATTGGCGCACTATACAACACTTTGTGATCAGAATGTTTTGGCTCTTGCATACGTTTCATGATGTCTCACATTCGTTGCATGCATTTTAGTAATTGCGTCCAGTCTCCTCAAATAAGTGGACATGCACACTTAATTCAGACACGACCGAATGCAATCCAAATTATCGTAATGCAATGCACAAACAGAAATACAAACGTCTTGCAATGTTTTTGTCTATTCACACTTGTTAACAGTCAAAAGAGAAATCGCAGCTGCCCATGCATATCTAAGTGTGTTTGCAACCATGCAACCATGTTGTTCAAATGATCACTGAAATCTCGGTGTGATTTTAAGGGTTTATTAAATAACAAAGATTCACCTTTGAAATTTTGAAAATGCCAAAAATTCATGATTTACCATACATATTTTGGGAAAATGATTTTTTCCTTATGTTTGTAAAGGGCAGACAACTTTATAAAAATAGTTTTAGAGCAAAAAGCTCATATAATTTACTGCATAATACATACTCCTGAGTTTGGTTAATGTTTTTAAAATTTGTATGTAACGTAGTTTAGATCTTTCTGGCGGCATAATCTTGTTATGTTATTCAGTTCACTTCCACAACTAAAAATATACTGCCAGAAATAAGTCAGGAATTTTCTTTTTCAATGATTAGATATGATTAAAGAATTATTTTTCATAATTACTTATCAAATTGGTTATGTAAGTTTGAACGTTTCATTTGATCTTCCAATAACAAAAAAAATTTTAAAACCTGTGATGACAATACTTAATTTGTGTTCATGCGCTCTGACAAGGCTAAGTTTGTTTACAGAAAATTAAACGTAATGCTGGCTTCCAATGCAAACATAAGGGGAAATTACACTAAATGTGAATATTTGACCATGGATGCTGAAGCAACAATACCTCCTTGACATCACTAAATCTCCAAGCACAGCGTTGGAATTGAACAAGCGGTATACATACCCAATCTGACTCACATGAGCGTTCGTACATGTACCATGTAACACATCATCGCATAAACGCCGCACATCCAATCGCATTGGCACACATTTAAATGTCCAATTTCCTGATCAGTAGAGTGGTCCTACTGCATTATCTTACAAAACTTGTTTTCATTGTACAACAGTTGCATATAGATATGTGATAGAACAGGTTGCAAGTTATTTTAATTATTGGTTGTTTGAATAAATTTATTATTGCTGCTGTATGTTTCCGTATTATACAGTTATATTCAAGTTATTTATTTGGTAAAGTCACTTATGGGTTTCCATACATATAAAGTAGAGAGATTGTTGTTCATGGTCTAGTAATTCTTGACTTTGGTTGGTTGGTTTTAAGGTTAAAGGTTTAATTCTTTGAAGGTAGAGTAATTTTGGGGTGTTTGATTTAATTTCTCCAGTGACTACTGTTGAGAGCGGTCTGATATATTAATATTATTATATTCAAGACAGACTTGGGACTAAGACCTAAAGTAAGAGAGTTTATTAACTTTATTAACTTGTGTGAAAGATAAATAAATTATTAATTAAAATAAAGGGTTAGAATGCTATTTATTAAAGTAATTATTTTATCAGTAATCAATTATTTATTTGGTTGATTTGTAGAGTCATTCCATAAGCAAGTAATTAATACAGCGATGTCAATGCATAAGTTCTGATACCATATATCTGGTAAGATCTATGTTTTGTGTGACTAACATATAAATGTATGTGGTGTCCAAATTGTCTAAACTTTGTCTATACTAATTTTGACCTTTATATCTAAAAGTCATAATTATGCATATATGTGATAAATTTACATATTGATTATTCTTAATAATAATGGTGAAATATGAACAATTGATTTGATTTTAATTTGATCTATTTTCCATTTCATTAAAGCAGTAAATGTGACTGAATTATGAAATGGAGCTATTGTACTTGATATATGTGTTTGTGTGGTCTTGTGATGTGTATGTTTATGTATGTTTGTGTATGTTTCAGAACTATATCTCATTTGATCATCACAATAAAACCTGTTACGATACATGTGTGTAGTATTTAAATCCCGTAACAGATACAATAAATATTGCAATATTTAATGTGTTTACCTCACATAACAGTCACTTCAGATAGTGCAAATTTGGTATGAATATTTCTTTTTCATATGTGATTATTTCAGCAACAGTTTACAATCAAAATCTAGATTTTATTTTATTGCTTCTGCTCATGCATCAATTGTGAAAGGGTCTTTACAACTCTTTGAATTTAGGGGAAAAAACATAATACAATATTTCATGTACTGTCTTACAAAAAGGACAAAGTCGTATGGTATCAAACAATATTACGGTAAATCATCCTTTTTTTCATTACCTGATAAACAACACCCACCTGTACCTCCTCATTCTGTAAAGCTGCATGGGCCCAACTTTTTCTTGTTTGTCACCAAGACCATTTTCTTTTTCTCAGCCATTGTTACACTGCAAATTTAAAATATTTATAGGATTATCTTGCTAATTGGTGTAACACATCTAGGTGTTTTCCAAGTACATGTACAATATAAGTAAGGTTACTAACTCAATACTGTGTCAGTGTGAACACTTGTAGATGTTTTGTGCACATTTTCTGCTTCTAGGATTCCAACCCTGACCCCCTGAATCTCTTGTCAGATGCTCTATCAACTGAGCTATCAAGTGCCCGTATTCGAACCGGCATGACCGTCACATTTCTTGCACCTTAAATGATCTTCACCCTCCAAGATCACCCAAGGCTCTTCCCCTGGCAGAAGTTCACCTGTCAGTTCCAGGGGCTGGTCAAGCCACCAAAGGTAACGGGATGGGAGAAATAAAGGACCAGACCGGGCATCGAATTGTTCCCCCCGAATCTCTAGTCTGATGCTCTACAAAGGGTATTCGAACAGGTCTAACCATCACAGATACAAACCACAAAATATTATTGAATTGTTGACCATCTTAAAGGGCCCTACTCAAGTAGTAGACAATAGGATGGTTTGTATAGTCTCATGTATGGATTAAGTTGATATAATGAGACCATATGACATGTATGGACTGTAGGTTGTAATGGTCCTGAGTCTCGTACATGTAGTTGGTATAATGAGACAATGACACATATTTAGGTTGTAATGACCCATGATCTTCTTGTAGAAACTATGTTTTCAAAGCCTAAATAATATTACCCAAATATTGGTTAAGTATGAGACAGATTGGGCAAAGGGGAGAGAAGATATATACTCCAGACAAGAGATCTTGGATACACAAATGGACGGAAAGATGGATGGACAGACAATATGGTGCCAGCAGAGCTTAATTGTCTCTAATAAGATGTCCCTTTTATAATGTACTATTCTGTACTGACAAACAGATCGTTAATCAATCACATAGTTTAACCATAGGATCCTGGACATGTTTTTTTAAAGGATTTTACAAACAAAAAGTTACCGTCCAACCAGGTTTGTTGATGATAAAGACACTGATATTTGCCTTGCATGGGTATAGTCCACCAATGCATTTTCCATAGGCGGTAATGTTAACGTTAGGGATAGCTCAGGCAATATTTTTGTTCAGCAACGAGGGACCTCTTGAATGAAAGCTCATCAAATTGTCTCTTTCCTGTTAAAATTTCGTGGTTTGAAGTCGGATTCGTTTTCCGGCAAAATTCGCTGTATTGAAAAACTCTGAAAATGAAAGTCAAAGTATGAAATTTCTCAGTTTTGGAAAGGGTGTACATCAAACAATTTCAATTCTTTCCTTCAAATGATAATTCAATTTGACACATGTTTTTAAAATTGCAAATCCTATTTTCTGACATGTGTCAAGCATTCCGATTTAAAATGTCCCAATAAATGTATATACTGGTACACTCTGCAAGTATAGGGACTATTTTGCTTAAAGGCACTACTTTGATGTCCTACCGATTCTAAAAATAGTTTGAGGGATATACCCGCATGATACACCGATAGATGTCTTACCATATGGTTAACATTCATGGTGTCCAATATTAGGTTGTTATGTAGAGAACATGACGTGTGTTGGATGTTATAATAATGTCTTTATTGTGGCTGCTAATAATAAGCCATGCATGACATGTATGTAGAATGCTACAGTATGGGTCTCATTTTATAACGAGACTTTGAACGGTCCATGGTCTCATGTATGAAGTTGTAATAATGAAACCATGTCGTGTATGTAGGTTATGTAATGGTCTGGTGTCTCATGTATTACGGGGTAGGTTGTTTTAATGGGACCATGATACGTTTATATGGTTGTAATAGTCTGCGGACATGTGGTTGTTCTGTGGTAGAGTCAGGTATATGGCATTCCTACTAGCTCTGGCTAGTGGGTTAACCCTTTAGCTCGATCGGAAGAGTGCTGGACTTGCATGCCAGAGGACCCGGGTTCAAAACCCCAGCAGAGGCAATAAGTGTATCTGTTACAATTGGCGCTCACGTTGGGACCTGGGTATTCTCTGGCGGGTGAAAGAGATTGTCTCTAGTATTTCGCCCCATAGGTGTTGGCACTCCAGGAGAGTAGTGATGCCTCTTTCCTTGGAGGGGGACAATGTGGTAGAGTCAGGTATATGGCATTCCTACTATCTCTGCCTAGTGGGTTTACCCTTTAGCTCGATCGGTAGAGTGCTGGACTGGCGTGCCAGAGGACCCGGGTTCAAAACCCCAGCAGAGGCAATAAGTGTCTCTGTTACAGTTATATGAGACCATCACATGTAAAGAGGTTGTCATGGTCCCTGGCCTCATGTATATAGTTGTATAATGAGACCATGACATGTTATACATGGTTGTTATGGTATGTGGTCACATGTATGTGGTTCTTATAATAAAACCATGACATGTATACATAGTAATTTGTAATGGTCCGTTGTCTATATGTAGAGACCATGTATTTTGTTATTATTTACAATTATTTTGAAACATTATTTATAGATATAAAAATAGTCTAATTCACACTTTGCAAAAATTGCTTTGCCTCAGGAAAAAGGTTAGCTTGAGGGGAACTGGAATCTTGCTGACTCCCTCAATGATATACTTTTACTGTTTTCCTATACAGATACAAACAATCAAATTCAAATAATTATAATTCTTCGTGTATCCAACAAGTTATAACGTCAAAATAAATATAATTAAATTGCAAGCATGATGTACTGTGACAAAGAAAAGTTATGCTATATGAAAAGATGAAGACTTAGAGCCAATCAAAAAGGACATTGCAAATAGAATTAAAAGATATTGTTATGAATCATTACGTTTCAACTTTTGGTAAAGTTGGACCTCCAAATGCAGGAAGGATTTTTTATGTCTAGGCTAGCATGGACAGGGTCCATTTAAACATTATATTGACACATGCAATCAGCCTTAAAACACATAATAATATTTCCATTTTCGATATGCCTGATAAGTAAATGATATATCCATTCATTCAGCTTACCCATTCTTTTTCGATTTCATGCCATATTTCTGATTGTGACGTCACACGTGAGGCATTGTACCATGTACAGTACCAAGTATGGTTGAAATAGGCCCAGTGGTTCTGGAGAAGATGAAATGTGAAGAGTTTATATGACAACAACAACGACAACAATGACTTAAGGCTTATGATCAGAAAAGATCATTTGCGCCTTTAGCTCAGGTGAGCTAAAAACAAATGTGTTTCCTGCACCCCCCCCCCCCCACCCCAAAAAAAGACAGACACCATTTTTGAATCCTGCAACCACCCTCAGTTTGTCTGAGTAAAAGTAACCCATTAAACCAAAGCTATATCCGGTCAATGTCCCAATATAGCCTTGTGGATTCCAATCATCTGATAAATGAATGAAATGTACTGTACAAAACCGATTGAAGGATTTTTTACTATTTTTAATTAATCATTCAACTTGTCAAATGTTTTTACATTTTTAATGATTTTATTTGCATAAAGAAAGTTTCATTTAAATCATGTACTCTATAAAAAACGTTAAAATTAATGTTGTACATATTAGCCTATCAAGTTTTCCTATGTACCATGGATTGCGGTACAGTTTGTATTCCGTATTATAGAGAAGTTTATTTATGAATAATAATTTTTTTAATCATTTCATTGTTCTGTAAAAAAGCACATATTGAATTATTTTTAAATCGGGTTCGTCCATAAATTACGGCTTGTAGAACGTTGTCTTCTTCTAACAGTTGTTTTCAATCCGTCACGGATTCTTTTTCTAACAGCGCTTTATCAAGTCTTGCTCTTCGCATAAGGCCTATATAAGGAGACAGAGTTCTTTTACTAAAAGTCTCTTGTCAATCTGTACGGAACCACGGAATTCCGTTGTCTCCTACTAAAAGATGAAAAAACTTGATAGATTTCTTTTAGGAAAAGATGATAATGGTACGGATCGGGTGGTTTTTTTTAGCTAACGTACTTATGTACATTAACAGTAATTTAGTGAATTTTACTAACTTTTCATAATCAATTTATTAATAAGTTAAAGAAAGATGTTAATATAAACAATAAAATCCTTTCTTTGATGATTCATGCGGGTTATGAAGGTAGCGATGATTGCAGGAAAAATTAACATGTATTTTTCCTGCAATGTCGCTACCTTTATTTCCCGAATAAATCACCAAAGAAAGCATTTTATTGTTTAGATAAAGCCAGCGATGTTTTGCAGATACATGTTACCCTGTTAATGTAAAGTACCACTAAGAAGTAAAACATGTCACAAGTTCCAAATCTATTAGATATACATATAACGTATACAACTGAACTGACGACACGCACTCTTTGGTAAAAATTAATTTGCTTCTTCTATTCCGGAACACCGCAGACAAGTTCATAAGTCACAAGCACCACAAAGGACACGTGACCTCGTGACAGAGGACCTCCATCATCCGGTTCGAAAAATAGTGACAGTTGTTGTTCAGCAGATTGTACTGTCCGAACACAATATGGTACTTGGAGGCACACCTCCTAATGCAGTCAAACGGAAGTTTGGAGAACCCCGCGGGCGGATGCATGATTTTGGGCCCACAGTGGGCGTTTTTTGGGCTGTGGCGCCGGAGGGTGGTGTCTTTGGTGCCAAACTCGGCAAACCAGCCATCGTAGTAAATGAAGCTATGAACAAAATTGTGGACGGGGAGCTGAAGAGAGCGCTTCTTCCTGTGAAGCCCGATATGTGTCAGGTAAATACAGGCTAGGTTGTTAGTACCGTAGAAAAAAGGCTTCGAACCGGCTGCAAAAAAGATAAATACATGCTATTAATATAAATTACATGTGTATACAGAAAAATACATACAAGAAACCTCTTTGATATGTGATGTGTGCATTATAAAGAATTTAACTTCCTGTATGCCTATGTACACGTGGATCTGGATATTTTAAGATTGATTGAAGACTTTGATGGTTTGGAACAGTATTTTTAAACAGGTTACAGTAGCTATAAGGGTGTCTTTGGAACTCTATAACTGAAGTCTCCTCAATTTCCAATCAGCACGAGTACCATTAAGGACACACGAGACGTTCCTCAATTTTATATAATTTTTCTTGATATGATATTCCTTATTTATTATAACATTTTAACCTGTTAATTCCCAAATATTCAGGGTACATTACCAGGATCTTTTCGGAGCTAGAATATTTCGAATTTATCTTAAAATGGCATGTTAAATGAATTTGAATGCTAATAAATAAAGTAAATTTATACACTTTATATTTGAATTCTAAAAGTATCATATAACATGAAAATATAATTTTGGAATTACATGGTGGAAATTTCACATTGTGGAGATTGGAAAAAAGTGAATATTGAAGATAGGTCGCGTCTGACCTTAACACCATTTTATGAGGAAAATTACCAGACAAGACGTGCACATTTTCTACGCAATGTTCCAGAGATTTTGATCCTTTCATTTTTTTTTTTTTGGCCGATTTTTATGATTTTTCAATTTTTTAGACATCCCATCCACCTACTTTTCGAGTTACTTTACCTTCCGTGTGTAATTTGCGATTTTATTGTGTAAGGTCAGCCAACAAGTCATAACTAGAGGTTTGGGATTTTAGTTAAGATTATTATGTACTTAACGTCAGGGGCCTACATATTTCATGTACCGATTTCAATAGGAGACACCCATCTTACTTATGATAATCATTAAACATTAATCAATTCTCAATTTAACTAAAATATGACCAGGTACTTGATCACTCTCTTGCTACCTATGAGTTACAAAGTCCCCAAACAAACTTTGGAGACTTGCATGTATTGTGTTTTTAAAGTAATTTTTGTTCATTTATTTATTAGAAAATCGACAAAACTTCTGATATATAATTGTACCATGAAACGATTGATATCAATATCCTCTAACTTATATATATTGATTTAGTTTATTGTGAATCAACAGCAACTGTCTGTTTTCAAAATTGAGATTCACATACGGTAATTATATCATATTTGCTGTTTACATAAGGTTGGTTCCAACATTCCGAAATTTGTTCCAGTTCAATTCGCTGCTATTTTGCCGGTTCTTGGTTTGACTTCTACAGCGCATACCTACCTTCCGGTACTGAGCAGTCGGTACGGATCGGTCTGAGAATATGGTGAACAACAAGAGGTGTTCCGAATGTCCTGGAGGCCAATGCACCAATCAAAACAGTTAATAGTACCATTCGGATACCCACCTGAAATATCAAAACAACTAGTATACTTGTACCTGTTTCTAATGTTTACCAAGCAAATCTTGTTTTTATCTAATCTCTCATAAAGAAATAAGATTGTGTGGTTCTTTCCCTAAAATAGTAGTGCATGTAATACATTTCGGTGAACCCGACGTATTATGCAAAATTAATCATTTTATTAGTTATAATCTACCTAAAATAAATGGTTATGATACCTAAGAAGTTGTCGCTCACATGTGCAACAATAGCCTCCATAACTGTGGATAGATTTTTTTTATGGAATACAAAATACAAAATATGTGGATTTAGCAGAGTAAATTTTGTTTAAAAGACCAGTAGTTCTCCACATATGCTATGTTAAATAGGAGGCCCCTTTTGTTGTTGAAGTAATCTTTGACACAACAATTTAGAATTCTAACTATACCATGACGCTTTAACGCATACAAATAATATTAAAATGTACATACTGTAGAATTAAATTTCTTGAAATAAAAAATCTTAAGATAGAGTTTAAAGTACACGTACAATATGAAACTATCGTAATTAATATACATCTGTATACAAGGTTATTTTCGCCCTTTTACACTTGCAAGTTATTTCGCCCCATCTTGGATTCGCCCAGATGCAGTTGCGTTAAGAGAGATATTATTTGCAACATATAACTCGCCCAGTCTTAAATTCGTTCTCTGACAACGAGGGCGAAAGGGGCGAAAATGAAACGGGTGCGAATATTTCCCCATATACAGTTTATGTGTAGCTTCATGATTTCACATACTTTGTCACAAACAAATCTAAGCATTTATTTTAAAAAATTTGGTTGAAATGTATAGTGATGTAATCCATGCATCTCACATTTTTGTCTCAGCTGTCGGTTGTAGGTACGATACTGTAACATCGATTGTGAAGAAATAAATCACTCGAACCCTACATGTAACCCTGCAGACTAAATTTGCAAATTACTACTTTTTAAAAGAGAATTTTGATATTTCCGCAAAAGCAATCTTTTATTTTAGGTCTTCCGCCCGAAAGTCTGATATTTCGAGAATGTTTATTCGTGTTACATGTAAACAAAGAGAAAGGAAGGGAACATAGATAAACTTTCATATCCTTGTTAAAGTTTCTCTGTAACATTCTAAAATTTCACTAAATTATTCATGTAAATACATGTGGAAAGCGACGGTGTGTCAGTGTGAAGATTATGATGGAGAATCTATTCACGGCAATAAAATATTATGACAATACTCTCCTATAATCTCATATAATCTTCCATAAACTGAAAAAATTTGTGTATTTAACCAGACTCTTGAAATCAAGCGAGCGATCAAATGGACGAATCGGTAAATTCAATAAAAAATGTAGGTTTGATGTATTGCTGATCATTTGTATTTCTTTTGATTTCGTCTTTGTTTTCAAAAAAACCATGGTCATTGGCCAAAACACGTTAATTTATTATATTGAATTCACAGTGAAGAATTTGACAAACAATTATGTGGACCAGCGTTTATAAATGAAATACTACTCGTATAATAACTATTATCCTCTAATATTTTAATACATTTAAGATGAACAGGGTACAACACACATGATTATAAAGGCTGTCGTAATATTTCAATTTAATAAAAGATGAAAAAAAAAACTATTATAAAGAATGTTATCTATGCACTTACCATATTCCCGTCTTAACACTTTCCTGGCAATCTAAAATAACCCCTGTCCTAGAAGATGACACCGACTTAAAATTCTACATTCAAATCTAACACCATGAACTTAACGAGCAGATATACCTCACATGATTTATGGTTATCAAGTATCTTTATGTAACTTTCATTGACTTCAGTCCTTTGTTACTCTGTCTCCCTAAATAATCAACATTAAAATGTTAATTTCTTGTTTTATTTGAGGGGAATTCCAGTGAAAAAAAATCGAGGAACGAATTTCTTGTTTTCTTTCAGTGCTTCAAGATATAAAGTCATTGCACTTTTAGTGTTTATGATGTGTCACTTCTCACATTTACATTTTAAAAGTTAATTAACAGCATTTAGTAATTTTTCATGAACTCTGTCTGCCTCTCTGTCTCTGTCTCTTTCTCTCTCTGTCTGTCCGTCTGTCCGTCTCTCTCTCTCTCTCTCTCTCTCTCTCTCTCTCTCTCTCTCTCTCTCTCTCTCTCTCTGGAGGCAATGTTTACTGATGTGTAATTATGCGGTTGGTCTTGTTTATGAATGTAGCACTATTTATTTGTAGACATTATAAAATTTAATCATCTTAATACTGACAATGAAATTTTATAATATGACAGTTCTAATTTATCGCATGTAAAATAGATTTTAAAATACAAGTAAATTAGTGTAAAGGAAAAGATTAAAAACAAAATACATGCAAATTTATTTCACAGAGAGTTTTATTTTTAAATCCAAATAAATCTGGTCTAATATGCTATCATTCTAACAAATATTTCAGTCCCATTTTTATTTAGGCATTACTTAGTTATGAATAATCAATCTGTTACGGAAAAGGACGCGTAATGACACTTTTTAACATGCAACTGGCCATCTGTCTTGTTTAATCTTTTGTAAACAAATTTGACTAACAAGTGCACCGAATAATTAAAAAATCCCAAACCCGAAACGGAGTAAACTTCGTCACCTGTTACTTGACGTTGTGCAACTTTTGTTTTTATTTATGATGCATGCAATTAAATGTTGCTGCAAATTATACAGTCACATTTCAAAACACGTTTAGTTACAGTGGGTTCTCGGTAACTTTGCATTCCGACAATCAATTATGTTCTTGATTACATAAAGTAGTAAATATGACACTGATTTCCACACCTATCTTGGTTTCATCTTTTCGTGGAGGTTGTCACTGGGTGGAGTGTCACTGAAATGCAATATCTGACCCCGGGGGCATAAAACTTAGATAAGCTCTGATCTCACTTTCCCACTATATATTCTTTGTGGAAAAGTAAGACTGGTTCAAAAATGATATTTTCCTTGTGGAAAAGAGATCGAAATTGAGTTCAACTAAGTTTTATGGCCCGGGGCGAGAAGACATTTTGTACTGATATGATCATTTATAACGAATATTTATATGTCTTTGATACTGTGATATTCATTTAATCCATTAAAATCCATGCCTTTGAATATCTATGAAACCATAGTATAACTCCAGAATACGTAAGAATTTTGGAATGATTTTGTTTTAAGTTGGGTGTTTTTTTTTATATAAAAAGGAGTAACGCTACGTGTAAAACAAATGATTAGAGAGGCAATTCAATTTGAGAAAATTATGAATTGCGTACCTAAAATGAAAAAAATCTTTCTAAATGGCAATGTTACGAAGATCGAAGAAAAAAATAATCAAAGTACTGAAGTACTGACGGGAGTTGATTTTATCGATTATCATTTATTTTAAAATCAGCGATATGTGATTTTGCAAGGCAAGTAGTATCAGTAATCGAAATATTTTTGAGAAATTGTATGGATCCAGGCAAGATTGAACTCTAGTTTTGTTCAACCAAACGCTCGACTGTCGGATAATAACGGAGACATCCGAGCGTCTGGTTGAACGAGACTAGTACATTGAAGTCTAGCGTATGAATACATACATGTACGACTTAAAAAAATATCTAAACTATTTGTACCATTTAAAACCTTACTATTTTCATAGTATTAATAAATAGGTTTTCTTGAGAAAACAATTGCTTCAGAATACATTGCATCTGAATTTATCGATTATTTTCAGGAACTAATTATTGTCAGCGGTATTGATTTGTGCTTAGGTACAAACACTGTTTCACTTTCGGTTTGCCCGAGTAAGTGCATAGGAGAGTTGATTAAAATCAACTCACAAAAAACACATTTTGTAGCGATATAAAATTATGTTGCTAGTGTTTATTGACTAAAAGTCGATATAATCCTTCAATATAGTAATGAAAATATATAGCCTCGACCAAATTTATCACCCCGTAATACTCTAAGAATGAATCCTTATTTTTCATTCAACATAAATTCATTCTTATGTTAAAGATTTACCAAATACGCATTTAATGATTAAGAAATGCACGTTTAGGCCTGAATTTGAGAAGTACAAATATGTTACTACAAGAATATTTAGCGGACGTAAAAGATCAACAACTAGAGCAGAGCTCGTGGCAAAGCCCCGAGTAGGTCTTCCGTTGTTGCTGCGAGTTCAAAATATATGTTACATGTATATGGTGTCAAACGATTATAATGACTATACTTTCAGTTCTGCTTTTGTTATAAAAACGTGTTGTGATTGAAAGCCTGTATATAAAACGTGTTTTGAAACAAAGAAAGGAAGAAAATATTTTAGGAAAACTATTTGTCGAGCAGAGTTTATGTAATCGTTTCAAACATTCTTTAAAAAGTGAGATGTTTAATGGCGAGTTAAATTTTCAAGGGTAGCAAGCATTGTTATAAACAGTATGTACTCATGATTCATGTCAGGAATTGTATTTCTTTTTTAAACTGAACCCGCCTACAAAACACGTAAACCTTTCTCAAAGATAACTTCTATATTAAAATATTTCTAAATTTTTGAAGACTATGTGCAAGTTTAGAATTGCGTGCTGACAAAATTTACAGACCCTAAAACGTACTACTACACCAAAAAAGCGTGCGGCCTACATGCGAGAAACGTTTCGTGTAAACCTTTTAGAGTTTCATGTAAACCGTTTAGCGTTTCGGGCAAAGCGTGTAAATCGTTTCGAGCAAAGCGTGCGAGAACCGTGTGAAACGTTCATCAGATTTCATTCGGAACTCTCTGACAAGTTAATTGTTTCAAAATGGCGCGCGTGTTTTACATTACTTTAACAAAATTGAGCGAATTTTTAACAAACAAAAGAAAGGTATATATATATATATTAAAAGACGACTAGTAACAGATAATTACATGTATATTTAACGTTTTCATGCGATGTTTCAGTACTGAATCAATATTAAAATTCGCTGTACATAAAAAATATTAAATACAGTTAGTGGAACATGATTTCTATTGAAACAAACCTAAATCAACTTTAACTTGCACGATCATGTTTTGATAAGCATGTATTTTTATTATTTATTTACATCGATAACTCTTACTGAGACCATTCGGCTGTGTACAAGCAGCACACATAACCTCGGACATCGGGTGAGACCTGCACCTGGCTAAACCTGTCAATCAAACTCTGTGTATTTGTTTTCATTGGATGGTCAGGCGTCTTTCTTTTGTCAAAAGCCAATCGAAAATTAATGACTTCAAGGTAATCGGAATACGTATTTGATGAAGCACACAATTTAAATGATAGAAAATTTATTAATTATTTGAACAAAATTAAATGTAAACATAGAAAGGTAATAAAAAAATTAATTATTATGGGAATCTATACGCATGGTACTCAATTCAAATACCGTAGATTATATAATGATTTTATTATTTTATGTAGTAAAATCACCCTTCCAACTGTTACTCAATTACATAAGAATTGATGACCTGGGGCTATAAATGTTCTGAGCTGTGTGCGCTGAAGCGACACAAGATTCTCGGTCGCATGCGGCAATTGAATTAACACAGACTGGCCGAATAAACAAAGGGATGGGAAAGTGAAACAAAATGTTACACATAAGAAACCACCAAAAATGATTTTCGACAGATCTTGCTATCTTTTCTCCAATTAAAAAAAAAAATCCAGCGCGAGCACCAGTCAGCGGGGCGGGAGGAGGGGGGGGGGGGGGGCAGCAATGAGTTCGCTTCCACAATGAAACTACAGTAGTGATTGATATGTGACCGATGGAATCTAATCTAAAGTTGTTTAAACTCATGTGAATATTTTTTAAAATAATCATCGAATGCCTCAATTCAGGGCATTCCTTTATCGTGCTAGCACCTACCGGAAACATGTAACATGGAACTTTGATTATAATTTGATTTGATTTTTAAACTACCTTATACGCTATCGTATAAATCAATGCTTAATCAACTGTACAAGTAAAATAAATTTATCTTTTCATCTTAAACCAATATAATAGTTGAAAACATAATAAAATATAGTTGTGTCCGTGCAAAATATGAAACATAAACGCGTCATAAGGTACATGTAGAAGAACACGAACCGACCGCGGATCACTTATCCACTCGCGCCGGATCTCCTCAGCCATGTGCGAGGGATTATCATCATTTAAATGTTTAATATTTGAGGGGGGGGGGGGGTGTTGATTTAAAACATTAATTGTACAGTTTTTAAAGTAGTTTACATAAACAAACCAACCATTAGTTTATGTCTAACGATTTTTCCGATTTGGAGTAATATCGTTCATTAATATTCATTTACATTCAAATATTTAATTAAATATATACAAGTAGGACAAACTTTTATAACATAAAATTAAAACAGTTCTTGTATATACGGCTATATTAACTCAAACACGTTCATATGCATGTAAGTGTAAGTCGCGGTGTGCGAATCTTGTGTATTAAATAACCGCTTACCGCTAGGTAATGCAGCCGTCGCTGATCTCCTCGGCCGTGGGCAAAGAATATATTTCGTAAAGGTACAACGCACAGAAACGCACAGCTCACAACCAAGGAAGATTGGAAAAGTTTGCAATATTATGACCTTACTCTATCAAATAGAAGTTATATATTTTAAACTTAAACACCACAATTGATCTTTGTCTATTATTGCTTTAGAGGATGACATTGCTTTTGTTAATTAAATGAACTATTTCTTACTTGACATCCAATCGTTTAATCAACAAAAGATTTTGTGTAATCAAAACTAAAACAATTCTTGAGTTCGCGGCTAAATAAACTCATATATGAGAGACGCATCTCTCGTGTATTAGATAACCGCTGACCGCTAGGTAGTCCAGCCGCGAGCATGGTGACCGATTTTCTCGGCCGCGGGCGAGGGAGAGCTTACGTAATGGCACACACACACACAGCTCTGATTCAAGGTAGATTTTAAATGCATGGAGTTAATAAATAAAATGTAATGCATAGAGTTTTTTAATTCCATATTTTGTGGTTAAAAAGAAAAAAAAAAGAATGTTTTGTTTTCCAATTGCCGTTTTTAATGATTGTGCACTGTAAGAACTTAACAACAATGACTTAAACTCCTAAAAAAAAAGCATGTACTCCAACAAAATAAAAATTCTTATAAATTAATGCCTCCTGTATAAACCAGCATACTTTCTGCGGCAACTTTATGCCAGTTGTACGCACAAAGACTTTCGTTAACTTGTCAAATGAAAACAGGTACATGTCAACATGTAAAGCTTTTTACACTCATACTACACAAATCACTTACAAAAAAATATTGTTACGACCTTTATGAGATCCCAACAAACAACTTTTCCAGCGACATCCATATCAAAATCCAAACTGTTTTTGAGTTATTAAGCAAAAACTTTTAGGGGCTATTGGCCCTTAATTTAAGGGGCCAGCCCTTTTTTATTGGTGTCAAATGAAAGCCCTTGATATTTTGCACAACTTTTATTCTACATGTCTTAACAAAATATTTTTCGTTAAAAAGATATACAGGAAAATATGTCTAAATTTTTGCACTTTTTGGAATCCTGTTTTTTGACCCCCTACCTTTTCCTAAATAAGGAACGTAATCCAAAAACAAAAACTGATGTATACAACTTCAATGTCTTTGTTATTCAAATTCGTTGGATTCCCATTCCCTGCTATCATAGTCTCGGAGCCTTTGTCTGGAAACCAAAGGCCCTAAAAAATTTTAAAAGGGGAATAACTCGTTAACGGAAAGGGAATTCTAACTTTTATGAATTGATGAAGATAGTGTTTTGTAAAGACCATTAGCCCTGAAAATTTGAGCAAAATCCGTTCAGAAATGAGCAAGATATGAAGCCTCAAAGTTCGCGTCTAGGAAGAAAAAAAAAAAAAAGAAAAATAAGAATAATCTTAACCCGCACAATAATAGAAAGGTCTTCCGTTGGAAACGGAAGACCTTAATTAGATAACTAATCGATCGTTCGAATGATCTACTTTTTGGTTTTTGTCAATTTCATTTTACAGTTAACACGTAAAGAGGTTGGCACCTGAAATACTTGTTATGTCAATAATCCAAAAACAACTAAGATATGAAGATGGAGACGTAAAATGTTCATTTGTTTTATTTTTTTTTGCAATTTTTTTGCTATCCTTTTTGTGTGGAAATATAGGGCCCAAAAAAGAAATGATAATTTTTCCAAAATATTTGCTTAAAGTTTGCATGGAAATTGATTATTTGAAGAAATCAAACACATGTTTATAGTTTGAAGTATTATTTAATTATGATTTTGATACAGTATGAAGTTGAACACATGTAGTGACTACAAAAGTAATATCTAAGTCAAAGTTTGAAAAATACTGCTCTACTGGTAGCTTCAAATACTAGTAGGCAGTACATAATGAACACAACAACAGATGTTAAGATGGGTACACATTTTGGAGTAATCAAATTATAACGCAATTAAAAAAATATTAGTATTGTCATCTTTACAAAACTTTGCAACCAAAGAGAAATCCATTTAATGTCTCATACAAAAGTAAAAAAATGTAGGGGTCACATCTCAAACATTTGAGATATAGCATGAAAAAAGCTAATTTTAGGCCAAAATTTAACTTAATTTTTTCTTAACTTCCATGAAATATAAGCTAAATATGCCAAATTATATTGATAGAAATATCAAAATATTGTTCAAATATGTTTTTCAGTACATCATGAATATATCGTAATACGCAATCTAGAAGTTTGGTCTGTGCTGAAAAATATGAAGCTAAAGTAACAGTACTCTAAAACTATTGAATTAGGAAAAGTGTACATTTTCATGAAAACCTTCCGTCACAAAATATAGTCCCTTACCAAACCCAATAAAAATGTAATTTTATTTAAACAATCTTATTCAAAAAAGTTTATTTGGCATTGTTAAATATAAATAAACTACTAGAATTAATATGTGATGCAGACTTTTCAGACTACAGGTGACCCCAAATGGCTACCTAAAACCTGAGGAGCGAGCGGACCTCTTTAAACGATTAATTTTTAATCGAAACAGTTGTTTGCAGTGAAGCCTCTAGACAAAAATTTAAATTTCGAGGAAATGTGACAATAGTCCTAGTTTTTTCTCTCTCAATGAAGCAGACATAATAATCTCCTTTGAAGACAAAGCGAAACCGCATAACGGGATGCTGTTGAGCTTTTTGCTTCAACAATTGCATTAATTAGTTCTAATTCGGGAAATGAGTATGACATATAGGGCTATGATGACAAACAAAATTCTCGGTAAAATCTAAAGCTCACGAACAATAAATTTGTACGGCGGAAATTAGCATAACTCTTCATGGTGTATGGTTTGTTGGTCTCTACTTTTATGTTAATGATTTCTCTTTTATCAATTACGTTTCCTGTTGCACTTTTGTTAAAAATGGCTATACATGTAGAACGACCAAGCCAATACGCAATCATGTTGAGCTTTTCAATTGTGTCTTCTTTGTTGAATGAGTTTCAATATTCATATCAGATATATGTATCTGTTGCAGATTTACCACAATCAATTGATATTAATAATGTATTAAACTTTCCAATTTAAGAACAATAATACATATATTATACCGAAGAAAGCGTTCTTATTTTATTGGCTGCCATTATTCAAAATATCTCAGTTTAGATTAAATAACTAAAAGTCTGATGGTCAAGCGTGAAAACATTGAATTTATTTAAAATATTGACATTTTCCAGTGCCTTTGCCTGTGATAACACTACGTATCGATTTTGTACTATATAACCCATAACTGCAAATGCCTCCAAATTGAGGCTCCTTTAAATATTAAATCGTACGATTGCTTTAATTATTTAAATAGAAGTAATAAGGAATCATTCTTTGAATATTATGAGGTGCATAATTTCGATCGGGGCGTGATCAAATCTATCATAAAGCCCTTTGGGCTTTATTGAATTTGATCACGCCCCAACCGAAATTATCACCATATAATACTCAAAGAACGATTCCTTATTCCTTACTGTTACTTTAAGAATACATGTACACTAGGGCCAGTCGAACACCGGTCCCACTGAAAAAAACATCAAGTCGAAGCTTGCACTGACAATTTTTTTTACAGAGGAAATTCAGATAGCTGGATGGCCGTGCCTTTATTTAATTTAGACGATATCACTGTCCTTTATTAGGAGAGCCTTGTGTAAAGATACACGAAAAATTAATCTTAAAGCTAAATAAAAAGATTTTTTTTTACACATTTTCTTTGAGTTTATGGCTATTTAAATCGTATCTAGTATTTTATGGTATACCTGATGGTTAATTTTTTGACTGTCTTGCCTCCTTCATTAAAACAAAGTTGTTATTAATTATTTTTTTTTTTTGCAATCTCGCGGAACGATTCTAGATGTAAAGACTATATGAAATATTTTAATTTCCAACGTTTAGTACTAACTTCTTTATTATTTTTTTCGACAGATTCTAAATTCATTTAACACACAGTAAAAAATTTACTAATTTCAACAGTATATTTAGTTAAGTTGAAATTCTAATTTGATACATTTAATTTTAAACTGTTGATAGCGAGCGCAGCTCGCCGGCGCGCAGCGCCGAAGCGAAGCGAGCTCTAGCGGCAAGGCATGTGTGAATAGAAAATTCGGACTACATGTAGTTGCACATTCATTCAACGGATTTTTTTGGCGTCAGTAAATCGGACCAGTAATGCATTGTTTTAATCGTCCCAGTAGTTCCCTGTAATCATGGCAATTTTTATCACTTCACACTCTCACGAGAATCAGCAAGACAATAAAAACAATAACAAGTTGTTGTCCTTTAAAAAAGGACTGCAATACGTGGCCCATTTGCATGTGTTTCCAACGAAAACGTGAAAGCTTTAAAATTTTTACAGATTCCACCGACTCTAGCCCCCTGTTTTAACCACTAAATTTGTACGTTGTATTACGTATATATATGTATAGTTGACTTTTAATCTCAGAATTTAAAGGGTTCATACTTCTAAAATAATTATGATCTATATTAATGAAGATTGCATGTATAGTATCAGGCATTCGGCGAATTCTACTTTTTGCGCACACATTACACTTCGCACTACTTTGTGACATATAACTACGTTATGCAGTGACAGCTATACTATAAATGTGTAAATCAATTTCATATGTTGATGCATCTTTCTTGAGATTTAAACCAGGCTAGCTCATGCGCAGGCTGAATTTTCCCCATAGCATCCGGTTTAACCTCGCTTATATATTTTCTGCGTGGACCTCAGGGTCCACGCAATAATTTTAATCGGGAAGTACTCTAGCCTCACCATCTATAAAAGTAAAGTTAAGCTACATGTGTTTTCGGAAAACAACAAAACATTAATATGTTTTACGGTGCGACCGTTGGGGCGAGCGCAGCAGGTGATCAAAAATGAATTATGATAAATCAATAAAAATAAAAGAAGTGACGTAAAGTAAATGAATTTGAATGCAAAATGAAATAAATATACCTAATTTCCAGTAAATTTTCATTATTCATAATTCATAAGATTTTTTTTTTTATTTATGTACCAGTCTGATTAAAATCAGATCTTTGTAACGCTCCAAAATTCTGATAGTCGCTGAACAAAGTGTAGCGACATCAGAATTTGTCGGAGCGGATCAAAGATCTGATTTTAATCAGATTGTTTATATACTGGTCGCACGTCAGTATAGAATTTATCTCAGATAAAATGTTAATTGTTGAATAATAAAGATTTTAACATAATGTACATTGCAGTTTATTTCCTCTTCTCTTGCAGCAGACATTTTTCTTAAACTTACAAATAAAAATTGACTTATCACAGAATCCCCCCTCCCCCGTTTAGAAAAAAAATCAAATTTACGTATAAAAAAAAATTTGTTGATCACATAAGGAAAATGGATCCCCCGGGAGCATGTAATACCGTAAATAGTAGTGAAAATAAAGACACTTTTGAGCAGCTAAAGAGCTAAAGGCATACCACGCACTCCCCATTCCTCACCCCGATTAGAATTTTCCTGATTTTGAGAATTTTATTTTTCTTTTTACTTTTGAAGATTTTTTGAATGATGTTGCCACGCCCCATTTAAAAAACGTTCCTGGAAATTACCGTAAATATAGTGAATAAAATAAATGTGAGCATTCATCCAAATGAGAGCAAGTTACAGCTGTTTCCTATCTCTGAAGAAATGTCCCGATTCGTTAGCTCTGCAAGAATTTGAGAAGATTTTGGTATTTATACCGAGCGCAGCGAGAGGCGGGCGAAGCCCGCCTCGCGAAGCGAGGATTAATGGTAACACGTATATATAAGAAAATCAGTGAAAAATGAAAGTTGAATCAAGGGTACTAAGGCCAAAAAAATTTTTTCCAGCCCTGGGCGCCGCCATATTGGCAGCCATTTTGTTTTTAAAAAGTTAGTTCGATCATTGATTGACTGGCACTTATCGATGTTTATTGCCCCTAAACTCGATAAATAAGTTCCAGTGTTTCAATAGAAGGTAATTTGAATTAAAAGAAATTAAAAAGGAAACCAGATAAGTTTCAATAGCGCTTCAATCAAGAAACACGACTTGTTCTATGTATGTCTTACCAAAATATCAGATGGAAAATAAAAACATTAACGTCAGGGAACTGATCTTTTTGATACTGAACAAAGTATTCAATTTTATTACATTGGCATTCATATGATTTAAATTGATGAACAATAAAAGAAGAAATTTTAAAAAATTCGGAATCGCGTAACTCTCTTCGGCTATTTCCGAAGACAAAACTTGAACGTTTTACGTCTGAAATATGACGTCATAATGCAGACTGAGCACGCGACGTTTAGTTTAACTTTGACGAATGGTATGAGTAGGCAGGCGGATCCTACTGTGTGCGTTTTATCATACAAAATTCAAACTACATTGTGTTAAATCTGCGCTCGGTCCAACGGTCACACCGTTTACATATTATTTCAGCAGATTTTGAATAAACACAAATCTGATTATTCTTGTTGATAACATCTTTTTTTATCTTTATTTATTTATCTAGTTCATCCTTGCAATCATGTAATATTAGATAACTTTAACTTTCTTAGAATTACTAGTCTGTCCCGGTTTTTTTATTCCGAGATAAATTGACAATTGTCAATTTATATTACAGAATTTTTTAGTAAATTGAACAGATTTTTAAGTTATCAAAAATTCCCAAGCAAAATAACAGTAATTTTGTCGCATAATTTACCTAATTGTCATGTACGAGCCGATTTCGAAAGTCTACGGGACATTTATCAATTATCTACGTATTGGTGTAATTTTTATTGTATAAGTACAAACTGTGACGTATTTGCAATAATATTGTATTTGTTTCTACATGTAGGGAGAGGGCGAATTAAGTTTTTATAACTTGTGCCCAATCCCATTGTAATATATAATGCAATAAAATATGTTCAAATCAAATCAGCAGATTTACAATAACTACTTAGAGTAGTTTCCCCTTATTGTGACGTCAAAGTTCACGTCGGTCAAGTGTAGTCTGTATCTTTGAAAACAAACTAGGAAAAACTACGGGAAAAATATTGTTTTGTTTACTTAAAAAGCATGATGCTGTGGAAATTACACAATTTATCTGTTTCTCATAAGTTTTGTTTGATTCTCGCGAGATGGTATCCAGTATAGTGAGATCGGCCGACATTGAGGAATTGCATTGTGGGTCGAAATTAACTGACGTCGAAAAATTCTGTCGGATCAATGTGCAAGAAATCCATTGTGACGTCACTCGAAAGGACGATAACTCCGTTAGTCTTAAATGTAATGGAAATTGGCGTTGTGTTATTTACAATTCACACATAGTCTTTTATCTTGTTCTCGCGAGAGCGTGAAATGGGAAACCATAATTACAGGGAACTACTGGGTCGATTAAAACAAGGCATTACTGGTCCGATTTACTGACGCCAAAAAAATCCGTTGAATGAATGTGCAAATAGTCCGAATTTTCTATTCACACACGCCTTGCAGGTAGAGCTCGCTTCGCGCCGGCGCGCGAGCTGCGCTCGCTATAAATTATGCTATTTGATGCATGCTGTAGTTTCGGCATAACATTATCTTATTTCATAATACTGACATTTTATCACATGCCGATCATTTTTTTTAAAAGAAATACTTTGTTTCTGTAATGTTTACCGACAACTTTACAATTACAGCGCCTTTGAACTTATATGTGCATATGGCATGGAATCCCGATCCCGATTCAGATAAACCTGTGCTTGCCTGGTTCCCTGAGCAACCCATTACGCACAGGAACCAGGCTAGCTCATGCGCAGGCTGAATTTTTTCCATAGCATCCGGTTTAACCTCGCTTATATATTTTCTGCGTGGACCTCAGGGTCCACGCAACGATGTATGAGCATACTATATGACATACAGTCAGTGCTACTGTCCTTTCTGATATATTTCATTTTGTCAAATAAAATATACAACATGACTACTTTTGTTGTATATTTTATTTGACAAAATGAAATATATCAGAAAGGACACTACCTCTAAAGTTCACGTCAGTACACTCTCAATCAAAAATAATCGAGTGACGTCACACTGGTTTACACATTGATCCGATAGATTTTTTCGGCGTCAGTAAATTTTGACCCACAATTCATAGTACCAATGGTTTCCAACCTCACGTTCTCGCGAGAATCAAAGTACAACTTTTGAGAAGCATATATAAGATGTGTAATTTTAAGAACATTATGCTTTTTAAAGTAAATAAAACAGCATACTTCGCGTACTTTTATTTCTAAGGGGAGTTTTAAAGAGTCAGGCGACACTTAACCAACGTCAGCTTTGGCGTCACAATGAGCACTGATAAGGGGAAATTACTCTAATTGAAGTTATTGTAAATCTGCTGAAATGACCAAAATCCTCTTAAAATCTTGTAAAGGCTAAGCTAAAGAACAGCTGAAGAATAAGGACATTTCTTCAGATACAGGAAACAGTTGTAAATTGCACTCATTTGGATGAATGCTCACATTTATTTCATTCACTATAAGTATGGTAAATTCCTGTAACGTACACGTAGCATCAGGCACGTAGCATCGTTTTTGAAAGTGGGGGGCCAGACTCATCCAAAAAAAATCTTGACAAGCAAAAAAAAAAAATAAAAAAATAAAAGGAAATTTTGTAGTTTCCCAAAATCTTCAAAATCCTAATCCGGGGGGGGGGGGGGGGGGGGGGGGGGGGCTGGTGTACTATATAACTTCAATTTCACTCCTCATTTCCTTATTTACATATCAATTTTTTACATACTCTTTAAAAAGTGGGGGGGGGGCCAACTCCATGATAATTCCATTTTTTATATGTAAATTTTAAAAAATGTGTTGCTGCGAGAAAAAGTGGGGAGGCCAGGCCCCCCCTGGCCCCCCTGATGCTACGTGCCTGAGCATCGCCTCTTTTAAAAAGGGAGTGGGTGGGCGGATGGGTGGATGGCAGCCTAATCATCCAAAAAGTCTTTGCAAGCAAAAAGAAAAAAAAATCATGAAACTTCTAATCCTTCAGCTCTTTATAGCAGTTCAATGGTTTTTTTATTTTCACTTCCATTTATTACATGCAGGGGGGGGGGGGGGGGCACCATGTTCTTTTAATATGATAAGCAAATATTTTTAAATGTAAATTAAAAAAATAATAATCAAACATTAATTTTTTTTAAAAGTGGAGGGGGCAAATCCATGATAAGTCGATTTTCTATGTGTAAATTGGAAAAAAAAAGGTTAAATATTATTTTTTTAACATGGTGGTAGCTCTATGATGAGTCAAGTTTTATATGTAGGTTTAAGAAAAAATGTCTTCTGCAAAAAAAGGGGGATGAACTGACGTTACAATCACTTTAAAAGAGGAGATACAGTGCAATGAATATTTATATATTAAAAAAATCTTTATTATTCAACAACATTGTATCTGAGATTAAACTACTGTTCTACTTATAAATAAATAAATGATACCAAATCTTATAAACTATGAATAATGAAAATTTACTGAAAAATAGGTATGTTATATTTTTTTGCATGAAAATTTTACGTTGTTAATTTATGCTGTAATGCTGTGCTCGCCCCAACGGTCGCACCGTAAAACATATTACTATGCATACCATTGTGTGAAAAAGCATTGTAATTCAGTTGAAATTATTTTATTATACACCTACCTTACGGAAGCCAGCCTGCATTGGTTATCGGACCTTCCCGGCAGAGCTCGGAAAACATTCTGCTTGTCGGAAAGGCCCGAAACGTAGCGATTGTGTTTGACTGTCTGAGTAAGCAAGTCGGATGTTGGTGTCGGTAGCTTGTACACGGTAGTTACGCAAGGTGCTCGATGACTGCTTGAATGGTATGCCCAGTCTTCATTTCAACATCCGCCATTTTAGGAAATAACTTCCACTCTTTCATATACATATACACCCAGGCCTTATATAATGACAATCAAATCGTTGTGAGTTGATAATTAGTCTAATGCTCACGAGTCAGTTACATATAAATGAACAATATGGGACCTTATCTTCGAAACCGCTGGTTTTACATATTAAGTAAGTTATTTTTCATTGAAACATTATTAAACAAGTCCGAGTCTTAATATTTAATTATTGTTTTATTTAAATGTGATCACTGAATTAATATTGTACAATGACAATGAGCTTAAAGTTAAATTACATGCATGGTTATTTTGTCTATAAATTATCCTGAAAATTCTGCCAAGCTTTACATAGATGACAATTTACTTGCATTAAATTTAGTAAAATTACATTTAAGAATTCCTTTGAAATTGAAAGTTGTGAGAAAAAGCCGCCTTGTGCATGTACATGTGGCGATTGATCTTAGTTACTAAACATTAAAAGATGATACGTAACGTTCTAATATCATTGAACGATACATACATTCATGTATATGATACACTAGTAATTTTACCAAGTCTTTAGATATTGTAAGGTCTTCAATCCTTTCAAATAAAGTTTCACTTACATGTATCCATAGACGTCGAAACCCCCGGGGGAGGGGGGGGGGGGGGGGTGGTAGGGGCGTAGCGAAATGATATTTTAAAAATCAGGTGATAAAAAGCAAACATATTCTAATTTATCAATATTTAAGAAATAAATTTCATTTTTGGAGGTTTATGATGTTTTGAATTAGCCAAATTGATATACTCCTGCGGTGATTTTATTTATATCAAAACAGGCTTGGGGCGAATTACATTGTAAAGTAATGCATTACATTACTATTACTTCATTAATTTAGGCATTAAATAACCATTACCATTTACTTAATTTTCATAAAGTAATGCATTACATTACCATTACATGAGTAAAGTAATGCATTACCATTCCCATTATTTTGTGAAAAGTCGACAATAAGTTAAAAAAAAGTAATTTAAAAGCTGATTAAAAATCATTTGCAAATGTTTCATATATAAAACACGCTTTAACATTTTTAAAGGTTTATGTTCACTATCAGGTTCATTTTAATGACTTGAACAAGATTGCTGTTGCACTTTATGATCAGTGAAATTTCAAAGGTTTCATCTTTTAACTGCATCCTGTCGGGTTTGAAAATCTAAGATATATTTAAGTGTCCATGCAATAACAGATAAAATACATGAATCTTGTATTTTCTATCAGTCCAAACTATTGTACTTAATATACAACACAGCAGAGAGAGAGAGAGAGAGAGAGAGAGAGAGAGAGAGAGAGAGAGAGAGAGTAAAATTATTTTCAAATGGGTTATAATACTGGAATTTATTTTTAAGCTTTCAGAGACAGTGACTTCTTTTTAATGCATTCTTTTTTGCTTTCAAGGGTGTATGTCTGTTCTCTATTCTAATGGAACACAGTTAAGAGAAGGGTGGGGATTGGGGTGTTTAGCACCTCTTAATACACTGGAATGTTTTGGTACTACTTAGATAGTCCTGGGGGCATTGTGTGTTGTTGACACATTCTTCATTGAATGCACAACTAATTGTAGTTAATTTGTCAAATGATATAATATTCCTTATAACAATACTCTTAAAATGTTATGAAATTGTGTTAATTGTAACAGCTAGTTATATTGACAATTTAAGAATGGATTTTTAATTAATTTTTTTAATCATATGGCCAAGTATCTTTATCTCAAGAATGACTTTTTCTTCTTTAAAACAATTTTTAATCAAATACAATTTCAATTATTCAATTCATCACAATTTTAAAAATAAACATGCATAGAAGTAAAGTTAAGCTACATGTGTATTCGGAAAACAACAAAACATTATAAATTATGCTATTTGATGCATGCTGTAGTTTCGGCATAACATTATCTTATTTCATAATACTGACAATTTATCACATGCCGATCATTTTTTTTAAAAGGAATACTTTGTTTCTGTAATGTTAACCGACAACTTTACAATTCAGGCACGTAGCATCGTTTTTGAAAGTGTGTGTGTGGGGGGGGGGGGGGGCAGACCCATCCAAAAAATCTTGACAAGCAGAAAAAAAAAGGGAAATTTAAAGTTCCCAAAATTCTTCAAAATCCTAATCCGGGGGGGGGGGGGGGGGGGGGGGGTAGACTCAACTATACTTCCAAAAAAAAATATTCCCTACCAGAACATTTTTCCCTCCAAATCAAGAAATTCCTATTCCGTGGGGGGGGGGGGGGGGGGGGTACCTTCAATTTCAATTTTCATATCAATTTTTTTCTAACTTCCAAAAAAGTACGGGGGCCAACTCCATTATAATTCATTTTTTTATATGTAAATTTTAAAAATTTGGCTGCTGCAAGAAAAAGTGGGGGGGGGGGGGGGGGGGGGCAGGCCCCCCTGCCCCCCCCCCCCCCCCCCCCGGATGCTACGTGCCTATAATTACAGCGCCTTTGAACTTATATGTGCATATGGCATGGAATCCCGATCCCGATTCAGATAAACCTGTGCTTGCCTGGTTCCCTGAGCAACCCATTACGCACAGGAACCAGGCTAGCTCATGCGCAGGCTGAATTTTTTCCATAGCATCCGGTTTAACCTCGCTTATATATTTTCTGCGTGGACCTCAGGGTCCACGAACGATGTATGAGCATACTATATCATACACCTAGTAGTGTATAAGCCCTGATACACGTGTTTTGGACTAGGTGAGACAGCAACCGAAAGCTAGGGCTGTATCGCCCTCGGGGCTGATATTTCTCTGTCTCAGCCCGTCGTCAAGGGGGTGTATTGCCCTCAATTTGAAATCGATAATTTCCATATATATCTGCTTTAAATTAAGACTTGTTTATGAAATAACGATAGAATTACGAATATATAATACAAATTTTCACCTTACACGTCTGAATAATTTTATTTATTACCGAAAATTGAAAAATAATAATTCAAAAATAGCGCCAAAGAGTGATGTGTATCCAAGTAAGGGGAAGTAACCTACACAACAGTTGTGTATTTAGAACAATAGCACGCTTTATTTAATATCAATCAACGTTTAAATTATGGAGGATATAGAGAAGGATGGAACGAGACTTAATCTTAGAAAACCAGAGATTAGACTGTAAGAATTAAGGGGTTAAAGTAATGGACGTGCTTACATGTATGAACGTTCTCAAACAACTTTCTAGTTGCTTTAACAGTATGGATCTTTATGAATGGAATCTGACGGGAAACTTACGAAATCCCAGTGAAAAAAATTGGACTCATAACGAAGCTGCGTAGGAGGGAAGTTTCTCTCTCAATAATTTTGAATTCTAGAAGATAGTGCTTCATTTCAGACGCAGGCTCCCTTCTACAGTATTTCAAATGACGATGGTTTGTCAACAAAGTCCGACAAATCTTACAATTTTAATACATATAAAAAGAAATAAAAACGAACAAGTTTTGTAAATCCGAAAAAAAATGTATAGCTTCTTCATGATACATTATATTCCTTATTTGGAATTTAAATTTGAATTGAAGTCTTTGATTTTAGATATATGATATAAACAACATCACACTTTTGTTTTGATCTCGGCCCTGGTATCAGCCCTCGGATGGTATCGGCCCGCGCCCTTCAGGCTTGGGCCGATACCAACCACTCGGGCTGATACCAGGGCCGAGATCAAAACAAAAGTGTGATATTCTATATATACGACATACAGCCAGTGCTACCTCTAAAGTTCACGTCAGTACACTCTCAATCAAAAATAATCGAGTGACGTCACAAAGGTTTACACATTGATCCGATAGATTTTTTCGGCGTCAGTAAATTTTGACCCACAATTCGTAGTACCAATGGTTTCCAACCTCACGTTCTCGCGAGAATCAAAGTACAACTTTTGAGAAGCATATATAAGATGTGTAATTTTAAGAACATCATGCTTTTTTAAGTAAATAAAACAGCATACTTCGCGTACTTTTATTTCTAAGGGGAGTTTTAAAGAGTCAGGCGACACTTAACCAACGTCAGCTTTGACGTCACAATGAGCACTGATAAGGGGAAATTACTCTAATTGAAGTTATTGTAAATCTGCTGAAATGACCAAAATCCTCTTAAAATCTTGTAAAGGCTAAGCTAAAGAACAGCTGAAGAATAAGGACATTTCTTCAGATACAGGAAACAGTTGTAAATTGCACTCATTTGGATGAATGCTCACATTTATTTCATTAACTATAAGTATGGTAAATTCCTGTAACGTACACGTAGCATCGCCTTTTTTTAAAAGGGAGTGGGTGGGTGGATGGGTGGATGGCAGCCTCATCATCCAAAAAGTCTTTGCAAGCAAAAAGAAAAAAAAATCATGAAACTTCTAATCCTTCAGCTCTTTATAGCAGTTCAATGGTTTCTTTATTTTCACTTCCATTTATTACATGCATGGGGGGGGGGGGGGGGGGGGGGCACCATGTTCTTTTAATATGATAAGCAAATATTTTTAAATGTAAATTAAAAAATTAATAATCAAACATTAATTTTTTTTTAAAGTGGAGGGGGCAAGTCGATTTTCTCTGTGTAAATTGGAAAAAAAGGTTAAATATTATTTTTTTAACATGGGGGGAGCTCTATGATGAGTCAAGTTTTATATGTAGGTTTAAGAAAAAATGTCTTCTGCAAAAAAAAGGGGATGAACTGACGTTACAATCACTTTAAAAGAGGAGATACAGTGCAATGAATATTTATATATTAAAATAATCTTTATTATTCAACAACATTGTATCTGAGATTAAACTACTGTTCTACTGATAAATAAATAAATGATAACAAATCTTATAAACTATGAATAATAAAAATTTACTGAAAAATAGGTATGTTTTATTTTTTTGCATTAAAATTTTACGTTGTTAATTTCATTTTCATTGATTTATTATAATTCATTGTTTGATCATATGCTGTGCTCGCCCCAACGGTCGCACCGTAAAACATATTACTATGCATACCATTGTGTGAAAAAGCATTGTAATTCAGTTGAAATTATTTTATTATACACCTATCTTACGGAAGCCAGCTTGCATTTGTTATCGGACCTTCCCGGCAGAGCTCGGAAAACATTCCGCTTGTCGGAAAGGCCCGAAACGTTGCGATTGTTTTTGACTGTGTGAGTAAGCAAGTCGGATGTTGGTGTCGGTAGCTTGTACACGGTAGTTACGCAAGGTGCTCGATGACTGCTTGAATGGTATGCCCAGTCTTCATTTCAACATCCGCCATTTTAGGAAATAACTTCCACTCTTTCATATACATATACACCCAGGCCTTATATAATGACAATCAAATCGTTGTGAGTTGATAATTAGTCTAATGCTCACGAGTCAGTTACATATAAATGAACAATATGGGACCTTATCTTCGAAACCGCTGGTTTTACATGTTAAGTAAGTTATTTTTCATTGAAACATTATTAAACAAGTCCGAGTTTTAATATTTAATTATTGTTTTATTTAAATGTGATCACTGAATTAATATTGTACAATGACAATAAGCTTAAAGTTAAATTACATGCATGGTTATTTTGTCTAGCTTTACATAGATGACAATTTACTTGCATTAAATTTAGTAAAATTAAATATTAAGAATTCCTTTGAAATTGAAAGTTGTGAGAAAAAGCCGCCTCGTGCATGTACATGTGGCGAATGGTCTTAGTTACTAAGCATTAAACGATGATACGTAACGTTCTAATATCATTGAACGATACATACATACATGTATGTATGTATGTATGTATGTATGTATGTATGTATGTATGTATGTATGTATGTATGTATGTATGTATGTGTGTGTGTGTGTGTGTGTGTGTGTGTGTGTATGTATGTATGTATGTATGTATGTATGTATGCATGTATGTGTATATGATACACTAGTAATTTTACCAAGACTTTAGATATTGTAAGGGCTTCAATGCTTTCAAATAAAGTTTCACTTACATGTATCCATAGACGTCGAAACCCCCTGGGGGGGGGGGGGGGTGGTAGGGGCTTAGCGAAATGATATTTAAAAAATCAGGTGATAAAAAGCAAACATATTCTAATTTATCAATGTTTAAGAAATAAATTTCATTTTTGGAGGTTTATGATGTTTTGAATTAGCCAAATTGATATACTCCTGCGGTAATTTTATTTATATCAAAACAGGCTCGGGGCGAATTACATTGTTAAGTAATGCTTTACATTACCATTACTTCATTAATTTAGGCATTAAATAACCATTACCATTTACTTAATTTTCTTGAAGTAATGCATTACATTACCATTACATGAGTAAAGTAATGCATTACCATTCCCATTATTTTGTGAAAAGTCGACAATAAGTTAAAAAAAAGTAATTTAAAAGCTGATTAAAAATCTTTTGCAAATGTTTCATATATAAAACACGCTTTAACATTTTTAAAGGTTTATGTTCACTATCAGGTTCAAATTTAATGACTTGAACAAGATTGCTGTTGCACTTTATGATCAGTGAAATTTCAAAGGTTTCATCTTTTAACTGCATCCTGTCGGGTTTGAAAATCTAAGATATATTTAAGTGTCCAGGCAATAACAGAGAAAATACATGAATCTTGTATTTTCTATCAGTCCAAACTATTGTACTTAATATACAACACAGCAGAGAGAGAGAGAGAGAGAGAGAGAGAGAGAGAGAGAGAGAGAGTAAAATTATTTTCAAATGGGTTATAATACTGGAAGTTATTTTTAAGCTTTCAGAGACAGTGACTTCTTTTTAATGCATTCTTTTTTGCTTTCAAGGGTGTATGTCTGTTCTCTATTCTAATGGAACACAGTTAAGAGAAGGGTGGGGATTGGGGTGTTTAGCACCTCTTAATACACTGGAATGTTTTGGAACTACTTAGATAGTCCTGGGGGCATTGTGTGTTGTTGACACATTCTTCATTGAATGCACAACTAATTGTAGTTAATTTGTCAAATGATATAATATTCCTTATAACAATACTCTTAAAATGTTATGAAATTGTGTTAATTGTAACAGCTAGTTATATTGACAATTTAAGAATGGATTTTTAATTAATTTTTTTAATCATATGGCCAAGTATCTTTATCTCAAGAATGACTTTTGAATTCCATTTCATACTTATCTGTCCATTTTATAAAAGTCTACGGGTATTGTATTTAAAAAAATATTACTGGTCTCGTCCTTCAATGTTTACGTTAGTTCAACTCCTTGCCATTCATAATCGCAAACAATTGTGCCATCTCGCAATGTTTCTGCGTGAGGCAGGTAAAAAACGGGATGTCGGATAACTAGTACATCCAACTGATGTATTATTACTATCACTATTATTATTAATATTACTATTATTATCATTATTATCATTATTATAATCATTTGATTTATTGATTTATAGGGTCTCTCCTCCTATGAATGTACATGTATGAATAATATTTTTTTAGAATATTGTTTAACGTCAATAGCGAACTGTTTGATTTTGATTGGATAGAGTGTAGCATTATATATTTATAATTATGTACATATGTTTCAACAGCTTATAATTCATTTGAATTTAGCCAATAAACAATACAAAATGTTATGAAATTGTGTTAATTGTAACAGCTAGTTATATTGACAATTTAAGAATGGATTTTTAATTAATTTTTTTAATCATATGACCAAGTATCTTTATCTCAAGAATGACTTTTTCTTCTTTAAAACAATTTTTAATCAAATACAATTTCAATTATTCAATTCATCACAATTTTAAAAATAAACATGCATAGAAGAGCATAGTAATGCAAAGTAATGCCATGTAATACCAGCATTATACTAGATTTTGGAAAGTAATGCATTACATAAACATTACTTGTAATGCTTTTGTGGCATGATTACACCTTGCAATGCATAACCATTAAATTTAGCATTACCCCAAACCTGTATCAAAATGATCCTACATGTACTTGTCATCGTAGAGTAGTCTCTCCGTCTCTTACCTTTGTCAAAGTATTTGTTAAACCTAATTGATCATGAGCTAGACTGATATCAATAATGCTGGCCACCTCGTACCAGTATATAACACCAGGTACCGGTAACTCTACACAAGAGAACTACTGAAATTATATCGACACATGGACATGCAACATATATAAACAAAAACACTTACAGGAAAACAAAATCGGACATAGGGTGAGGTGGGTGGGATTGGGGTGAAGGGATCTGTGACAGAGGAGCAAGGACACTTCTCGTTTAACCTTTTGTGTACCTAGATTCATCTAACGGCTTACTAATTTACATTAGTCTTATGCAAAATGAGAGAGGATATGAATTGTGTTGCTTGTACATGTACTCGCTCTATCCTTTAGATTCATTAGATCAATAACATTATGAGGACTACAATAAGCATTCCAAAGCAGTCGCAGTACGTAATGGAATTTCATGTTTACCGAAATGTTTGAATATTACTTGATGACTGAAAAAGAGTAATTTAAGAACGACTGCATGACCTTGTCAATAAGTATTATATTTTTAGGTGTTATGGTATTTACTTGCGTAGCGGATGACGTCAGACTCAAAAGAAGCACAAATGTGAGTGATACTCAGTTATTGTACAATACTACAAATAAACAGTCAGGCATTCAACAAACACACATTTTCGCAATAAATTCGTGAATATTCTCTATAGTAGCATTTCTATACAAAAAGTAATTAAGATTAATTATTTCTAAAACAATAAGTAATTAAAATAAATCATATTTTACAACCAGTAGTTAAATTATTAATCTTTTCTTTACGAGAAGTAGTTAAATTAATCATTTCTATACAACAAGTACTAGTTAAATTAATCATTTCTATACAATAAGTAATTAAAATTAATCATTTCAATACGATAAGTGATAAAAATAATTTTTTCCTATACAGTGGGAATGATATATTTTGGTCTGTTACAGGCAAATTGTGAGCCTCGTTTTACCACCATTGAGAACCACTCGGCCTGCCTGAACAGATCTGCCCAAGCTACCCAAGCCGGTAGGTACAACATGGATACACGTGTCTGAAAAAAACTTCATCTTTTTTCTAGCTTTGCTATCATATAATTGAATGTGCAATAATATTATTCTTTTAATTTGTATAGACTAAATTTTAAACACAAGTTTAGCGTATCATGTGGGATATTGTTCATTTTTTTCGTCAGTTTTTTCGGTACTTTGATTTTCTTGATCAAACTACTACTTGTAAGTACACGTAAAGAAAAGAATTTGATAGACGCCATTGTAATAATATTTTTTCTTTAACTTATAATGAAATGGATACTTTTAGATCTTTCTTTCTTAAATACATGTACTAATATTACTTTTAAAATTATCACTCAAATTAAATCCAAATTAAAACCTTGCTCGAACTTCTATTTTAGCTTTTCAACTTATAATATGATCACTGATGTTCGACAAACTGGATAAAGATTGAATAAAATAAAATGTCAATTTTTCTACTTTCTGTTTTTAAACTTCATTATTAGCACTATCAAGTGAAGATTGTAATAAGATTTGGGCAAATTTCTTCTTAAAAAATAATTGAAAATAAACGCATGACTAAAATAATATAGACACAAGTGAATAAATCATTTAATTTACTTAACTGTTACGCAAAGTCAATGATATTAAGTGAATCACATTTTGAATTCAATCTAGCTGATTAGTACAACATTCTTCCATCCGCTCACGTAGAAATTACTGAATAATGCTGAAAGTTACTGTTAATAAATACGTTATGACAAGAATTTATAGTGTATATCAAATTGCTATACAAAAAGTCAAATGAACATTTAGGGTTTATTTTGTTGTTGTTGTTGTTGTTGTTTTTTTTTGTTTTTTTTTTTGTTTTTTTTGCCCGTGCTTTGAATGATTTTGTCCCATGCCACTAGGTGTCACTGAACAGGAAAAGGTGGATATCGTCAATTTGCATAATCTCCTGAGGTCACAGGTCAACCCACCTGCTACAAACATGATGAAAATGGTAAGAATTATTATATCACTATTGAATCTAAATTTGTTAATATTGTTTATCTGAAATAACTGAAAAGCCAAAAAACAAACAAACAAAAAAAACAAGTAAACAAAGCAAAAAAAAAAATACAACCCCCCCCCCCAAAAAAAAAAAACCCAAATAACAAAACAAATTAACAAGAAAAAGAAAACATTAAATAAGCGAACATGCAAATGTGAAAAAAAAACCATTTTTGCAATTTAAAACGGGCCAAATATAGTCATATTTATTTCATCCTGAGTTTACAACTATCATTTTGGCCATTTCAAAACATCATAAATCTGAAAGAATGAAATTTATTTCTGACACATTGAGAGATATATAATTTTGCTTTTTTAATCACTTTTTGTTCATTTCTCCCAACCACCCCCCCCCCCCTCCCCAACCCGGTTCCGACGCTTATGAAATGATAATTATACGAAAGAGGAGTGACTTTTTTTGTATTTTGTTTTTCTCTCAACATTATTACATAAATATTTTATTTGACAGATTAATAAATATAATTATATACTACAAAAATGAGCTTAAATACTCAGTAAAAAAAAAGAAAAGACCCAAATCACGTTTTGAAATATTGTTTAAATAGATATCAGACTTTACTTTGACTTTGAACAGATTTAGCTCTTACATGTATTAGTAAGTTCTTTTGCACTGATTTTCGTAGAGTTGGGACAACGATGTGGCGCTAGTGGCGCAGAAGTGGGCGGAAAACTGTGATATCAAACACGATGGAAACTATCAACGGCGGATTCCAGGTACAGTGTTTTAGTATAGATAATAAATATTTAAGGAATAAGGAATAATTCTTTGAGTATTATGAAGTGATAATTTCGGTCGGGGCGTGGTCAAATCCAATAAAGCCCTTCGGGCTTTATGATAGATTTGATATTTAATATGATAGATTATATTTATATTATTTCCAATTTGTACACTTTAAACAACATTATTTTAAAACCACTATTTTTATGCGGCACAGGCTATGTATAATAATTACTACGCGGCGCAACTAGTACCGTTGTTCGGTTATGCTACACTACACGTCCATTTTCTGTCACTCATGTTTTATGAAGTTATTGGGTTCAGGGTTCAAAATTGACATGTAATGTTATCACAGTTGAAAATGTAAATATATACATGTTTATGCAAATAGAAGCCGTCCCAAATCACAGCATGTGCTCCAATCGCAACTTCTCGGGCCTTTCCGGCAAGCTCGGAAAAACACCTCGAATGTATTACCTAGGCGTCCATGACAACCCCCCTTTTCATAAAACTTGATACAAATACAACACATTTTACGATCTGTTGAGATGTAAGCTAGACTTTATTAAAGTAAATGATATACCCTAAAATATAACACAGAAGCTACTTATAAGGCTGTCTAGCCGATAGTTATTTTAATGGAAAGCGACTCCATTTTGTATAAAATTCTAACATCCGGTGATGTTAATACATTCGAGGTGTTTTTCCGAAAGGCCCGAGAAGTTGCGTTTGCATGTGCTCGTGCACAGGGTTGCCGTCCATTCGCCATTCTTCTTTTTGATGTGCAGATGGGTGAACCCTAAAAAGAAATGTAGAATTGGTTTAATGTTTTTTCTTCTTTTTTTAATTTGCAATATCCTGCAAGTGTTCAGGGGTATTTTATTAATAGGAGAGTCAATTCACTGGGTTTAAAATCAGGTAGGCGATTCTGAAAAATTTAAGGATGGTAGGTGGGGGGGGGGGGGTAAAGGGAATGGAACTGTCCATATGTTAATGTATACCTGTGGTCCATTTGATCGTTCGACGCCACGGTTGTATTTTTTTTTTTATAATTTATTTATTGATAAGAACAAACAAAGTATACAATAACTTCAAGCACAAAAATCTAGTACTAATTATATAAAAAAGCATATTGTCGAATACCTAAAATACTATAATGGTTAATTATTTCCGTCATATAGTTTTATATTGCTTATGAAAAAAAATACCGACTATAAAAAAGTATTTAGAGTTGTATAGATTCCATAGATAATGTTTGCGTATACTACACATGTATACAAAAATAACACAGGTGCAAGGAGCTAGTAAAATCAAAGTACTGAAGTGCTGACGGGAGTTGGTTTTATCGATTATTATTTATTTTAAAATCAACTATATGTAATTTTGCATGCATGGCAAGTAAATTCCTAGTATAAGCATTTGAATTACGCACATTATTAATAATATGAATTCTCCTACAGGAAATTCGTGAAAATCCAATATCAACAATGTTGTGTAATATTCAAAGAATTAGTCCATCAAACTGCGTATCAGTAATCGAAATAGTTATGAGAAATTTTATTGATTCAAGCAAAATTGAACTCAAGTCTCGTTCAACCAGACTCTCAGCTGTATCCGTTAATCTGCGACAAGCAAGAGTGACTCTCTGCTTGTCGGAGATTTACGGAGACAGCCGAGCGTCTGATTGTCAGAGACTATTATATTAAACTCTGGCGTAGGAATACATAAAATGTACGACTTCCAAAAATATCTATATTGTTTGTACCCTTTAAAATCTGACTATTTACAAGGTATCTATAAATTAGTTTCCTTGAAAAACAATGCTTAAGAACTCATTACATCGAATTTATTGATTAGAAGTAAATGTTGTCAGCGGTGTTGATTTGTGCTTAGGTCCAAACACTGTTTCACTTTCAGTTTGCCTGAGTAACTGCATATGAGAGTTGATTAAAATCAACTCCCAAAAAGTGTGCACAAATAAGGCTATATTAGCAATGTATAGAGATTTAAATTAATGTACAAGTAATATCCTGGCTAACCCGGTAGTCAACCTTATCTACATATAAGTAAATCACATAGTCTTGGCTGTGTGATGGTCATCCAAGATGCATAAGTTATTATTGGTTCGATCTCCGGCTGCAATGATATAAATGAGTAACAGTACATTATAATTTAACATGTATTTGCGGATCGTTCAAATTGAAAGTTTCTCAATTGGCGGGAATCACATTTTATATGATATTTGTCTACGCGAACCTGTAATCTATGTATCTCAAATTTGAATGAATAAACAAAAAATATAATTATGACAAATGCTTGTTTGCAAAGAATAATCTCCGATAATTAAGTTTAAATAACAAAATTTAGAAATAAAAAAATACTGTTTAGAGGGAAAAAAATGTTAATTCAAAATGTGGTTTTCAATTTCGATAGGGATTAAACAGATTATTATCAGTAAGTGTATGTTGTATCGTTGTATATATATAAAAACAACATTCAAGCCATCATGTTTTCATTTTAATTCTACTGAAATGCATACTTATCACCCTTTCAGATATCCGATTATTCCACAATTAAAATTTATGTTAATAATTTTAAAATTGTAGCTCAAATAAAATAATATTTTTTACAATTTATTTCATTAAGCTCGCTTTTCCTCTGGTCAGAATTTGGCATACGGTGGCGCCAAATTGACTTGGAATAGCACGGTCAATCTTTGGCACAGTGAAGTGTCTAAGTTTACATACGGAGGGACCTCGAACTCAGGAGTGGGGCATTATACTCAAGTATGTCATGTCTTTAAGAAACTTATTAATTTTTAGCTCACCTGAACGTAAGGTTAAAGTGAGCTTTTCTGATCATCTGTTTTCCGTCGTCTGTTCGTAGGTCTCTCTGAAAATTTTTCATATTTTTGACCTTTTATATCGAATTTTTTTTTTAAATTATCTTTCCAAGAACTACAATGCTGCAATTTAAAAAGATTCCTATGCAAACATCCTCACATACATGTAGTGTACATTTTATATGGTTAAAACCATGACATTAAGATCAATACTGCGGCCTCAAGAGGGTTTCAAAGTTCAACTAGAACCAATAGGGAAATTTTCTTTCAAAAAAATTTTTCAAAAACTAGAAATCAATGCACAATTTCTAATATCAGTACATATGTACTCTAAGGTAGTGTAGAGTGTACATATAATCGGTTACCCCTGGACTAATACTGGAGCCCCAAGAGGGTTTCTATAAGTTCAACATAGACAGACATAGAAAAAAAATTAATAATAAAAAAATAATATTTGCCGGAAGATTGATATCACTATGTAAGCATTGTGGCAACGCACTTTGAAAAAATTAGACACTTTGAAAAGAATTTCAAAGTGCGTTAAATTTTGGACAAATGTTTTCAAAGTGCGTTAACTTTTTGACAAAATCAACGCACTTTGAAATTTTTTTTCAAAGTGCGTTATGAATGTACATCAACATTTTTTAGTATAGACACTCTTAACGCCCTTTGAAAAAATATTTTTACATCACAAATTCTGGAACTGAATTTTTAAATTTGTTGTTAGTATGATGATTTGTTAATACTCGTGAATCTAATATAACGTATTTAGAACGTGGATGGGGGTGGGGCTTAACCAAAGATACAGGTCAAATACCAGTGCATCATTTAATTGACTACAAAAAAAGGTCCCCTACGCCTCATTTTTCCTTCCAAAACATATGATATTCAGTAACTTTGGGTAAACATTTAAGATCGGAAAAAGAAATATGCTCTGTATAGGTAGATGAAGTGTTATTAAAAAAAACGAGCTGGCCGAACAATAATTTCTCCATTTGTATGTTAAAGAATCTATGTGTTTCAACAGTAACCCTCTTTTCGTATTCTAATCAAAAAACTCTCTTCAATAAAAAAATATTAACATTAACGAACATTAAATTATTGTAAACTTAAAAACAAGCAATAGAATGTGGGTTAATTTTGTCGCATTTGATCTTCTCAGAGATCATATTGTTTTTGATAAACATAATTCAGGTATCCTTTTTTCACATCATATTTGCAATAAGCCAGTTGAAATATATTAAAAAATATTTTTTTTCAAAGTGCGTTGACTTGGTCCCAAAATTAACACACTTTGAAAAAAATGTTCAAAGTGCGTAATTTTTCAAAGTGCGTTGACAAGCATCCTCTTATCTACACACTTTTTTTTTTTTTTTAGAAATAATTATAAATAGTTAAATGCAATTTTCAATTTTGTTAAATTTGATACATTGAGGCCAAGGATAATTAGTTAGTTGGTGTAGCGCTGATCTCATGATAATAATTCATGTCATAATGTGACATACGAAGTCCAAAAAATATCTTCTCTTTATATATTGCTTGTATGTATTCTCAAATCTTTGATAATATGAGAATAATAGCATAAAGCCGCGATTAACGGGAAGGATTTTTTACAAAGAACAGATACAGGTACCTGACGAAGTTATGTGATTTCCGAAACTTAAGGAGGCCAACTAAAGTTTTCATTGCGCATGTTTTTGCGCATTACTTCTTATGGATTTTCTTCGATATAGATATGACCGTTTCCTTTATATTCCTACAGCAAATGTACCTTTATTTTGAGTTGGCCCCTAAAAGAACCAGATGGTTGATTTTTTGAAACTATGCAAATAAACTAGAGTTGGTTTAAATGACAAATAATTGAAAAATAAAAAAGTTTTTCTATTGCAGTTTTTCTCCAAAAAATCCCAAAATCGGCCTCCTTAAGTTCTTATTTATGATTCCACTGCTTTGCCATAGTATGGGAAACCAACATCGAGATATTAGTATATAATACAAAACACGGGTAGTGTGTTGTACTAGGGAATTTAAATTAAAAAAATCCAGCAGACTAGATGCATGTTGTGTAAACTTTCTATTCTAATCATTCTTTAATTAAGTGAAAAATTAACATTCGTGGAAATCAATCCAACGATCGCAAAATAAAAAAAAGACCTATGCGTTACCGCTAGGCCTTGCATACAACACACGAATTGTCTTCTCAATATATACGAGTATATACATGAATGTTATAAATTAGTCACTACATGGAATATACCTGCCTAATTTTCAGTACATAGTTCATGTTAAACCATAATTAGTTCATTGTATTGACTGTCTACAATATCTTTAGAACATGTTTTTCATCAGATTTCTTTGGTTAAAAGTGTTATAAATACCCAAAATTCCAAATTGTTACTGTATGTTAACTATTTTCTTAGTATATATCTTTAACATGAAGATTTTAAAGATGTCATGTAAGATAACTAAACGTCTTTTAACCTGGTAATTTTGATTTCTTTAGAAATATTTTAACTTAACTATATGATTGCAAAATCGTTATTTTGTTGGCTAAATTGCATACTATATTAAGTTCGCTTTACCTCTTATGAAAGATATATAAGAACTGATGTTAAGGTGACCGGTGTGGCCCATAAGCCTCTTATTTCATTCATTCGTTAACCAATTAATTTATGTTTTTGTACTATATCGTACATGTTTTAAAAAATAAACAGCAAGTTAAAAAGTTCATTTCCCGGTGAACTTTTAAACATTGCTTTTTATTAGTTAATATATTTAATAGTTAATATATAAAAAAGTTCACACAGAAATGAATGTTTTCGCTATTCTATATTTTCATAAATTTATCTTTTTATTAAGGTGGTGTGGTCATCCTCCATTAAGGTTGGATGTGGATACGCCTACTGTAGCACAAGCAATACGCACTATTACGTTTGTAACTATTCTCCAGGGTAAGTCCCACTACTGACCAAAAGTGTTCTAGCTTGCTTGAAGATAATAGTGATTAATGTATTAGTTAATGTTCAATGTTCTACAAATAAGATAAATATCACTCTTCCTCCTCGGATTTTCTTTGATCAGTTTTTTTATGTTCTAAACTGTGGTTTCTGGCATATATTTATGCTGATATTTTGGAATATAACTATTCTAGAACCGAAAACGTTAAATTCAATTCGATGTACAAATACTAGTCTATGCTGCTTAATTATAGTTTTAAAACCTTGCGTTATTCGATATTATGTTTCTTTCCAAATATTAGTTTTGTGGTCAAGCAGTTGTGATTAATTCTTGATTAATGTATTTACATTGATTGCATTGTATTTACTGTGTTTAATTCTTGTTGTTGTTTTTTTTTTAATTCGAAACTGACAAAAATAAATGAATTTCAATCTTCATTTTTCTTGAAGGGAGGTGTTAAAATATTTTGCTTGTTAGTTTGTTTGTTAGTGTTTTATCCTTAATCCTTTGTCACAGACCTGTGCATGCATGTGAATGTTCATGTTTGTTTCCTAGAGGCAACTCCGTTGGCGCCATGCCCTACAAAAACGGTACCAGTTGTCAAGATTGTCCTTCAAAATGCAAAAACAATCTCTGTGGTAAGAAAGAAAAAGAACCATACAATATACGTTATAAACACAGTACTGTGGTTTCATTAATATTCAAGGGTATCAATTTTCGTGGATATAGTAAAAGAAGAGTTTCAAGGATACGGAAATCCGTGGCCAATAACCGTGTCAATACTAAATGTTAATTGAAATTGCATTTCAATGAACATTTAATTTCGTGGATCAACTTAACATCGAAATCCACGAAAACTGGTATTCAACGAATATTCATTGATGAAACCACAGTACCCATTCCTTGTATTCGTTCCGTCCTGCACTAGCTGAACAACATGCAGAAATATGGCACAATCGTCTGTTCATACCTCATTCAACCATATGCGAATGTTATTTTCATTTAAATTTTAGACCACGTGGCTATATTTGACCCTTTCAGTTTCGCAGAAAAAACGTGTCTCGTGTTTACTGTCTTTTTCATAGAATCTAGGTACATGTAGTCAAACATAAAATCTAAAGGTTTATTGATTTTAAACTTTGTCTTAATTAATTCATTGATGGATAAAATGTATTCTAGAAAGAAATGAGACAATACAAAAAATAAGTTTTTTTCTGCTGTTGCAACAATTAACATGCTTAGTAAGTTAGTATATATAGACCCCCCCTAAGGATTAATTTTCGCCTGACCTAGTAACAGCATCAATAGTGAAACAGACTAATAAAGTCTATACTTTTTTATGCAGAATGTTCCTTGAAAATTGCTCTATATACTAAGATTTTATGCAAAACAAACACAAATAATTTTTTTGAAAACATGGTATTGCACACCACAAGCATCAAACATGGCTATGATTTTATTAAGCAACCAAATGTTTATATTTTCAACCATTCTACACGTTGTTGAACACAAACGATAACTCTGTTCTGAATATCATCGTTTAATTTAAATAACTGCTAGATGATGAAATAAGACATACATCTCAAAAGATGTTCATTTTTTTACATCGATCAAAGTAGGATGTGATATGAAAAACGACCAGTACTTACGTAAAATGTATTTTGAGAATATTATTCGAACACATACATCCACTCGAAATTTCACAGGAACTAAACAAATCGCGTTGAAATCTCGTGAACTTTTATTCGAGCATCTCTGAATTTATTACATACTTAGCAACGATAAAGCAAACACTCCGAACACATTCGTAGGGGTGTCATTTGAGCTAAACAATACCATTAACCAAGAATAAACTTACTGTGTTTGGCTATTTGGTCATTGAGGTACAGGGGTGCTTTTCATTTTCAAATGTCATTTCCTTGTGCTCAATGTTATTTTGGACATATACCAATTTTGTAAAGTTATCTGCCATCATCACTAGCAGCTTAATCGTCATTTATTCCTATAACAATTTTCCATACGTTTAATTATCAGAGGGTCGATGTTAATTATTTGTTTTCAGATTGTAACGGCTTAATTTGTGAAAATGATGGAGTTATGCACATAGACAAATGCACATGTTCGTGTTCATTGGGAAGACCCTACTACGTGGGAAACACGTGTTCAAGTGAGTCCTTCTCATGCTGTAAGCTTTTTGAGAAACTAATCTCTGGCATCAAACTTCGTTTTCTGCTGATGTTTATTCTTACATGTATATATCATATCAACACATTTGCTTTCACAACATGAGAAATAACTTTTACATTTCAGTGAACTGTTCGGCCTTGACCCCTGACATTCCTTGGTGTACAAACACCATAACGCCCTCGGGTTGTTCCAAGTACTCAAACGTACCGTACACCTGTCCAAACATGTGTGGCGTCTGTAATTGTAAGAGGTTTTTATTTAACTAAACGTTCGTTCCCTTATAGAAACTGAAAAGTCAACAAATACTGTAAACCAACTTTTATTCGCGTTTGAGAAATTTTGCAAGGTCTGCGAGAGCCTCTTTTTTCGTCGCAAATTTTCTCGCCGCGAACCGGGGCTTGCCGTACATGTATGTGTGTAATAACCACACGGTTGTAGATAGGGCTTTTGATCGCGAAAATTACCCGCTACGACCAAGTTCATCTCAAGATATTTGCGAAACGTTGCGAATAGAAGTTGTTTTACAGTTGCACATCAGATCAACCTTAAAGAAAGTGGGCGCGTAAGATGCAAATTTGGCAAGAATATTGGAGCGTTGGAAAAGTGAAAATTTCATTGCTTAGTTGATAAAGTGCACATTTTCAAATTTTTTTTTTAAATTTTGTTTCTTTGCGATGAGGAAGTTGGCAAAAGAACTTTTGAATTGGCATTTCGTGTTATCAAAATATGGGTTTGAATATATTATTTATAGCTGTTATTAGATAATTGGCTTGTCTCTGGACCTTCTCTCCACAAATTCGAAACGGTAAAAATGACATACCTCAGCATAAGATCTGCTGCTGCTGTTTAAAAAAGGATGGACGTTAAAAAACGCATCAATCTGACATTACGTTTGAATTTTGTACAATTTGGTGTCAATTTAAAGGCCAAATATTTACATTTACTTAATGTCCCCCTATCAAATTGCATTGATTATTTCAGTGATATTTACGCATAACACAGAAGACCTAATCACCAAATCTGGTGCGTATGAATAGAGTCTTCCTTAAGTATTTCTCGAAGAACATGACTGACTCTCCTCGCGACTTCAAACCAGATCACGACCTGATATTATAAATACGCTGATTAATATTTCATTGATTTAAACAAATTTTAACAGTAAAATGAATACATTTGATTAATTTCTTAGTATACCAAAAGTAAATTCATCAAATTACAGAATGAAAATAGAATTCTCTTATAAGTTATCAAATCTCTAGTATGCACTATTTTTGTCAGCATGATTCGGCTGTTCCAATGGCTCTTCCGTTAATTGCACATTACTCAATGAATAAGGCAGAAATTTTTAAAAATAAATCAGAAAGAAAATAAATGTTAAGAAACGTTAATATAAGCATTGAGTCTTTAGTGCGCGTTATTCAATTTGTTTGCAATCACCGTTGCAGCTATGAGACCTCATCTTTCAAAAAAAAAAATGATTCAATGATTAAATGAACATTTTCATCTGATAGCAAAAAAATTAAATTATAAGCAATGAATTCAATATTTATTAGTTTTGTACGATATTAAATGTTTTGTGACAGTTTACGCGTTTTTATAAACCGCTTCGCGATTTTTAAAAACGTAAACAGTCCCAAACTATTTCATCTCGTATAAAACTTATAAATTAACTATTTGGACTTTTTTTTGGAAAACATTTCATTGTCCTTTTGCAACGATGGCATAACCTTTTCGAAAGTTTGATACAGTATTTAAATGATTGTCTTTTTCCGAATTTAAAGGCGTTTAGAGCAAATAAACTATTAATACTATACTAGTACTCTACCGTTTTGCTTTCTGACGCGTAAACATGTAACAGGTTTCACTGGAAAGGCTGTTTACCGTTGGGACAAGTTTTGTTTAAACGAACGCATGTTACATAGTTTTTAAATAGCAGAAAACATGCTTCAACTTCCCAGAAATGGGTACCTTTAAATAATCAGTGGCAGCGTTTCGAGGTTATAGACATTTAAATCACAATTGATTCGTGTCGATCATTCCTGCAAACTTACTAACTTCAGCGCCCACTTTCTATTAGATACAAGTATTATCAAATAAGTTCTTACCATATACCCTGACTTGATAAGAAAAGATTCTAACCTATTTTATCTTTAACATTTGAATTTTTTATACAGATCAAGTTTAATATCATCGATCAAAACGGAAATTAAAACGACTCTCTAACTCTCGTAATTAAAGTCTTATTTCAATCAATTTTACCTTTTTAAGACGACTTTAATGCACAGCCTTTGACAATTACGACCGAGGCCACTACAACAACCGAAAAAGCAACAACTTCAAAAGAAACAACATCTACAACTACAACTACAACTTTGAACCTTCTGAACTCACGGGTTTCATCTTCTGATACTGTGACTTCGGGTCCGATGACGTCATCAGTGACGCCATCAAGTTCCTCAGGCACTGGTAATACATGTTTATCTTTTTTTTCATTTCTGTTTAAAAAATGTTAAACACTCAACTTACATGTATGATTTCATAGCAAAGTACATGTATTACTATAATTATTATATTCATTATATGCTTTAGGCCCTGACAGAAGTAGAACTCTCTCGATTATCTTCCTTGCCTTATTGGTGAGTAATCATCGATTACTGGGACTAGCTCAACTCTGCATGTATGGAATTTTGAATTGTTGTATAATTTTGTGGGTTTTTTTTTTATTTACAGGTATTTTGGAACTTTTTTTCACTATAGCACCAGTTGTCAATTCCAGAATTCGAAAGGTTTTTGAGTACTTAAATCGATGAAATAAACTGAACAAAAAAGTAATCGTATTTGTTTCATTAAATCTAATCTCATTACATTAAATCTAACTTGTTATAAATTCGTATTGTTTAAAAATGATAAACTGTTTAAGATTTTGTAACTTTAAAAAAAAAATTTTTTTTAATATAACAGTATTCATGTTCATGTTCTATTCATCTGCAAGTTTAATTCATTTTTTTTGTTTTTTACCTTTAATTGTACACTGTACAATATATAATCTATTTATAAATAAATGTATACATTTATATAAAAACAATGAATAGTGAAGTGGTTTGTTTTTTATTACTTTAAGAATCATCCAAAAAAAGTTATTCAAAAGTTTTTCAAAAAATCAAATAAATCATTTTATCATGGTAAATTTGTTGATTAAAAATCATTATTTTCTCGACAGTTGTTTCAAACACGTGGGTATTTTGAACATGACTTCCGGTGATATAACCCCCCCCCCCCCATATGGTACTGATATTTTTGTAATCAAGGTATTCTGGTGAATAAACATGTGAATAGCAAGTCCCCAAAAGCCTGAAAAATCGTCAAAATAAAAATCCAATTAAAGAAAAAATAGAGATTTATGGCCATTCACGTATAATAAATAAATGACGCAACGAGAAGTTGCGACTTTTAAATCGCAGCTATTTTCAACTGATTGCCTTTTGCTTATTTGAATTATTAGACATACCGTCATGTATATTAGAACGTTTAACAATATTTGATACCGGTGTTGTATAGCAGTTTTTCCCCCATAGTAGCTTTTCCCCCCGGAAAACCTACTATAAAGTAGCCTTTCCCCCCGTGGGGAAAAGCTACAATATAGTAGCTTTTCCCCCATAGTAGGGTTTCTCCCTACCGTTTTTGGTTCAGATTTTATAAAAAATATTTATGGAAATCTAGTAAGGATTAAAATCAATGTTTCTACACTCCCAGGTTGCATACATGTATATCTGCATTCATCTGTACAGGTTAAGTTTTGTTTTGCCGATTTATTATTTTTATAGACAATGCTGAAAGTTGAACATGTGTGTAATGGAATTACACATAGAACTTAATTTAGGTAATTTATTAAAAAAAGTTTTACACTTATATGCATAATTCTGTGTTCTGAAATTGTATTAAACGAGAATGATTTAAGAATTTCTTGATAAATTTATCAGACTGTTAGTCTATTTGTGAAAATTTCATCCAGGCTAAACCTTTGTTTTAGAAAAATTTTGTTTCCGATGTTTCAGAGCCCGATTTTTAAAATCATATTATAATAATTTTAGTGCATATTCTTTAGGGTCCAATGTCTCATAAACTACAGATGACCATATCACCATATTTTTATAGCGGCAGTGGTTTACCACTTGAAGATGACTCTGAAAATTTCAGCTCTCAGGGTAGGGGCCCTTGATGTTTCAGGGCCCGATGATTAAAACCCCATTATAATGATTGAATAGTGTTCTATAAGTAGGGACCCAAATCTCAAATTCTAGAGATGACCAACTAAATGTAACCATATTTTCACAGTGATAGTGGTATACCACGAGTAGATGACACCGAAAATTTAACCCCCCATGCAAGGTAGGAGCCTTTGTTGTTTTCGAGCCCGATGTTTGAAATCCAATTACATGTATAAAGAATATGTATTTTTTAGGGCCCCATATCTCAAAAACTATAGATGACCACATGAACATATTTTTACGGTCATTGAAAAGTAAAAACATCATTTAAAAATACACATTCACTCATATATTTCTTTATCAAAATGATTGAAAATTACGTTTAATTCTACTGCTTGTTTTTTAAATTTACGAACACAATTTTTTAAAAAGGTACGCGGGTAAAATTCATTATTCTTCAAAACATTTAATCAATTCATAAGATGACTAATGATATAATAAATAATTAGATAAATAAATAAATGAACTTTTATTTATAAAAAGAGAAACCGAAAATCAAAAATAAATAACCAACCTAAGCGCATATACGACTTTTTTACTTGTTTGTTGATTAGAAGAACAAGCTTATATTTAAAAAAAAGTCAGCTCATTACAATATATGTGTTGGTTGTTTTTTGTTTTTGTTTTGTTTTTTTAATTACCCTTGTTTAATTGTTCGAAGAAATAATATGGTACACAAGTAAATCTTTATTGCAAAAATATGAAACAAATAGTATATTTTTTTAGGTACATGTAATTGAATCGTATATCTTGATTTATATAGCATCGTTTTCAAAATTGTATATTTATAAATCACGTTGCAAACTTAAAAGTGAAAAAAATTAGCAAATAGTGAGTGGCAATATAAACATAAAGTTAGTTCAGGCTCCATTTCACATTTTCCAAAGTAACCAGCAAAGATACCGACATTGTTCTGGTTGTGAAGACATTTCATTGTTTTTTAAAATGTTAACAACATAATATCTCGTGTTTCGTAGAAATGTGCTTAAAAATATGAATATGCGTTAATTTAAAACGAAAAAGTAAACACTAACTTTACACATGCTTTTAATACATAATTAAAATACCCCTTAACCATGATTTAGAACCCCATCAATCAAAGTAAAAATAAAACTTTTCAGTTTCTCATCATATCATTGCATCCTGTCTCCCGTTTGATATTTAGAAGAAGAAATATATAATTGTTTTTAAGATCGTCAATTCTAACGGTATTAATTTCAAATTGATAGCCTTTTGGACGAAGGGGGTAATACATTTCCCTTTTTATTCCATTCCTCTACAAAATTAAGTCAAGATTGGTCAGTTAGTTCCCTGGGAGAAGCTTATACATTGATGGTAATACATTGGAAAATTAAATTTCCTAACCGGCGTATTTTCACTCAAATGTGTTCTCACGTGTTCAAAACGTCGAAGTCAAAACTGTAGATAAGCATCGATTAAATGAAAAAGATTCGAGGTATTCCGAAATCCGTGTAAAAAGGTGTTCCATAAAGTGGTGAGAACAGGTAAAATAAACGATGATGACACATGCATGTTATGAAGGCGCATGCCTTAGTTCATATTTGGGGTTGAAAAACCATGTATTTTATTCTATGTATTAATAAATGCCATAATTATCCTTTTTTTTTGAGAAATTAATATCATATCAGTTATTGCAAATTATTGTCACGAATGGTCCGCAATAAACATGGCCGGAAAGTAAAATTGGGGGAAAATCCACTATATAGTAGGCTTTCCGTGGGGGTAATCTGGCTATAAAAAGGGGGAAAGCCCGCTATATAGTGAGCTTTCCGTGGGGGGAAAACTGCTATATAGCCATTTTTCCTGGAGGAAAGATGGCTAGGGGGAAAAGGCACTATATGTCACCGGTATTATAAACATATACATGTAATTATGATCCGTTCTAACGACCCTTTAGTGGCTAATGTCTGCGAAGAAAAACCTACTGATTGCTTTGCAACTACATGTAGTTTTGCATAGTTTTTCATAAATTTTGAGAATTATAATAAAAATATTCTTGAAAATTATCATATTTTTTTTACCTTTGAGAAAGACTTTCTGATTTCATGCAAAAAAAATGTTGAAAATTTGTAATTTGACCACACATTCATCAAAAAGATAACACTATTGCATTTCAAACAACATTTTAGGGTTATGAATGTTATCATGAAATATATCCAATCTTGGGTGCAAAAATCTTTAGCTTGAACTTTTGAAATAATTACACTGAAGACGACATATAAAAGTTATTTATTTTACAAGATGACCAATAGAATAAGTTTATCACACGATAAGATGAAACAAACGCACAATAGATCAGGATACACGCACGATACGATAAAATTTTCATACACGATATTAACTAGGAAAAGATAAACTATTTTCAGGATAAGCGAAAAATCCCGTTAAACTATCGTCACGATTAATCTGATAATCATCACCATTGTAACTTACCATTGTCTTGTCGATTGAAGTTTTGTTTCAATTTATATTATATATCTCCCAAAAGATTTCCTTCTAAAATCTTTGATGTGGTCTGTTCTGAATGTTTTTGTTTGTTTGTGATTGATATAGATAAAGCACCCTTAAAAGATAGATGAACAGGAAGGGTTATGAGAGGGTTCTTAATAAACTCATCAAATCACGAGAGAAATATTGTTCACATCTGAGAGTATCTACACACTAATAACAGTAGATATATATATATGATGACAGGCACGTAGCATCGATTTTTAAAAATGGGATAGGGAAGATCTAACTTAAGATAGGTCCCTACTCAGGATTTTTTAAAGTAAGGATTTTTTTTCATTAAATTAAGTAGAATAATACCTTACGTAATAAAAAAGCCTCAAAAATACATGCCTTAACAATTTACTTTTATCAGTACAGTCTCCAGAAGATGCATACCCTCTTCTTCGATCACATGATTTCAACCAAAATCAGTATTTGGCTCATGTTTTAAAAAATATTTAAGCAAAACAAAGTTTCAAAAGTTTTAATTTATCATTAAATATGTAAGAAAGTAATTACAAGTGTGATTATCATCATTTAATTCATTAAAATGAAATTTTATAATGAAATGTTACAAAAATGCTATTTCAAAATTATTACATAATTGCACATTATTTAACTTATCTTAAAAATTTTATGGTTAAACACCCTTTTTTAAACTTCAAAATATTAGATTTATGTCTACTGCAACTAAAAAGCAAAAAAAAAATATAGTACTTCTCATGCTTCTTTTTTTTCTATGACCCTTAGAACACATATACCCCCTTATCAAATGCAGCTAAAAGTGTCATAAACACAATTTAAAAATATATCAGAAAACAGCATTTCATTTCGTTGCTTTGACAAACACTTAAAGTCTTCTTTCAAAACTACATGTCTTGAGTACAAATTAATTTTATGGATAAACAGTGCCTTTCATCTGCACATAAATAGGCGTCGGAACCGGGGGGGGGGGGGGGGGGGCTAGGGGGTCTTGCCCCCCCCCCCCCCTACTTTTTTTGCAAAGTTAGGCATAACCATGTTCCTAAATTTACCTTAAAAGATTGAGAAGTTGGAGTCATAGGCATACATGATTTGGGGAAAAACATTTCGGTAGGTAAGATTTTTTTTTTGGAAGAATAGGTACTCCCCCCCCCCCCCCCCCCCCCCACCGGATTAGGATTTCCATGGTTTTGGGAATTGTTTTTTTTTCCTCAATATTTCTGAGGATTAGTCTAGCCCCCCCCCCCCCCTACTTTCAATTTGCTTCCGACGCCAGTGATATATAAACACAAAAGTTCTAAAATCTCAGTACCAACTTTCACGATTTCCAACTATTAGACTCATTTAATATTAAAGCCTTAATTTATATACTGGTAGACATTATTTACACTTGACTGCTTCTATCAAATTCAAAATTATCAATTAAACATTGAAATTTAGAACCAAAAACGGTAAATCCGAACACATATCGTTTTCAATTTTAAAGCTTTTTATATCCGCTAAATTGATGACGCGTCTGAGTAGGGATCTACCTTAATACTTATCCTTCAACACAAGGCAGAAAATATTTGTTTGAACTACTGCCCTTGTAAATATGTAAATAATTATTCTAAGTTTGGGCTAATTAAATGGCTTGTATAAAATTACTTTATTAATGATACACGTGTTTGACATACTGCGACAAATCATAAGGAGTAATGCTTTTATTACAGTAATTATTGTAAAGGCTATTTTACTCGTTTCAACAATACACGTACTTTACCTGCCTTCAAATTTATGGGGTTTCCTTGAAGTTTGATTATTGAAAGAAAAAGTAAATCAAAACTGAACCCCTCTAAGAACCTGCTAGGTGAATATTATGTCAGCAATAACAGAACGCTGAAAGTTGTTAGGTTTGAGATTGTCGAACATAAGTAATCATTGTTTGAATGAACCAAAATTGTCGCATGTTTCAAAAAAGACAATATCTTTTGGACCTTAGTTTAATTTTTTTAAAAGACAAACATTAACTCAAATCATTTTTTGCCGAGGAATGGGTTTAAAGAATAAATTTTATAGAAATGCAAATATTGAAAACTGATTTCATATACAAATAAAGCATCTGTAATTTTTAGACTTCTACACTATACACTTTTCGTCCATGTAGTTATTCATGGGTCAGACTATATACAAGAATATGTTCATTGGTCTGCTCGAAACAAATGCTTCAGATAAATGGCAAAACGTTTCATCTCGAGATCTCTTTCGCGGTTACGTAGCAACACCCCCATTTTGGAACCAGCTGTGACATCCATTATTTCATCTTTGGCAAACGGAATTTTAAAGCATCCCAGCTCAACTTTTACCACCTTAATGAACGCAACCTTGAGAGATATGCGTGCGCACCCAGACAGACCACTTTTACCGACATTCATGTTGTATAACTGCACGCAAAGTTTGCCGACTTTTTTCAGGAAAGGAACTTTCAGGCAAATCGCTGGCGGGTTTCTGACTGTAACACGAAATGACGTCATAGTATTGTTAAATTCATTATAGAAAATGTCGCCAATTTTGTTAGATTGAATTGATTGTATCAGAAAGTTGAATTAATGTCACATGTATTAAAGATAACAAACCCGACACTTCTTTACTGTAAACAACCTTTCCTCCCCAAGTTAGAGTAAGCAAGACTCCAATGTTTTTCTTCAAATATTGTACTTTGATACACACTTCAAAAAAAAGAAAGAACATGTATTTTATTTACAACCTGTCTTTATTTAAGGAATGAATTTAATTTCTACCTATGTTTTACGATATTACAAAACTTGGGGCTGTTTACGCTTTATAAACCCCGAAGCGGTTTAAAAAATTAATTTTTACCTATGTTATACGATATAACATAACTTGGGGCAGTTTACGCTTTATCAAAAAGCGTAAACTGTTCCAAGTTATGTTATACTCGTATAACATAGGTAGAAATTAAATTTATTCCGTATAATTTAATTTTCTACTACCTGAAATAGATAATAAGGCCCATTAATTAGTTAAAATATGTTAATTTGTACAAAATTTAAACATAACGTCAAGCGGATTAATACGTTTCACACGCGCGTCTTATTGTGACGTAGACAAGTATGTTATACGATATATATGAATTTTTTTAGCCAATCAAATGAGGCGTTACAATCAGAATTAAATTATTTCGATACAAAAGTCATATCAATCTTGGTTAAATATATAACGTGTAAATTATCTGCAATTATCATAACCCTGCAACCATTAAACACAAAATTGATACACCAATGTGAGTGAGAAAACTATTAAAACTACTTGTGTATCTATATATACTTCCGCCTTTAATTGAACTTTGTAGTCTACAGATGCATGCGTTGCGGAAATTTAATCATCCAAATCAGACATATAAGAGTTTAAGACGACAGATGGTCATCGTCGCAATAAACCATGACCAATGTACACGATCCTAGGGGGACTCTATCTAGAATGTGACTTGAGGCAATATAGTGCTAGCCCTAAGGGCATATGTTTCAATCGTTGTTTCGGTGATCGTGAGGTCGCTTGACCACTGCAAGGTGGGTGTGTGCGCCAAATGAAATTAATGTAAAACGAAATTCAATGACAAGCATGTCAGTGATTACGTCATGTAGTTGTAACAACAGACAAAATGGATACCCTCTAGATTAATAGATATCAATTAATATAATCATACATGTTTATTTCAAAAATGAACTTATATATATATATGGAAGCTTCATGCTTAATAAATGGAGAAAAAATTGTTTATGACTAATAAATAAAACTTCAATATATTAAAACTTCAATTTGATTAAAATCAGATCTGTCGCTACTGTTTCTACTGTCGCTAGAAAATCAAGGAGCGTATCGAGGATCTGATTTTATAATCAGATTGAATATATGACCAATTTTTTACTACCGTCTTTTTTCTCCTTTAAGACCCGGATGGTCTGGCAGCATTGACACGAGGACCCGCCACACCGACAGCTGCCTGTGACAGTACTCTGTACAAACTTCAGCCGAGTGTCAGCGACCACCAGCTCGGTACCAACAGTCTGGGGAAGGCCTGAGGATTTTAAGGACAAAAAAATCATTTTATTTTTCATAAACACGAATCAGTATTTTATTCTTGACATTAAGCTTAATTTCATTGAAAAAAAATTAATTTTTAAGAGTTTGTTCTACATTTGTAACTAAACAGTTTCAATTTTTAAGAGTTAGTCCTAACTAAACAATTTCAATTTTTAAGAGTTAGTCCTAACTATACTAAGAGATCTTGGCATTCTTGCACGTAAAATTTGAAATAATAAATGTAAGTGAACAATATCAAAATAATTTTACAAAATTATAAATGCTAAACAGTGGTCGTATATCTTTATATCACCCTTCTTTATTGACCAAGTGATAAATAATCTATCATCAATTAACATCTCAAGTTTCTATCAATATTTGTTTATGAGGAAAATGTTAAATATATAACCCTCTTTTTGAGAACAAAGAAATAAAATGGGTTTATCAAACGGAAGTAAGTCATTTTCTATTATTTCTGTAAATTTCATTTAATTAATCCTTTGAGATGATTCTGAAATATCAACTCTCCAAATCAAAGAAAATAGGTAAGGCAAAAAAGATACGACTATTAGGGATCAGAATAAATACGATAAGGTCTTCAAAAGGATCAGAATATATATGAATAAAAAAATCAAAGAATAAGAATCTGTATAAGCGTATTTTTGTAACCAGTTCTTCCGTTGCGACGGGGATCTTAATATTTATTAAAAGAAGAGAAAGAAGAATTGAGCAAATCAGTCAACTTTTTAAAACTTCTCTTGGCGGAATTATTGAAAGAAAAGTGAAGCGATATTCACAAAAACTTTGCCTTTCATATGTACATGTACGTGAGGAAATACCGCGTAGAACAACTCCTTCCTCTTTATCAAATATCATACACAGCATTAATGATCTACAGGTATCGCATCTGATTTATTATATAGGCAATTATGAATAAAAATACAGTGTAAATTAAAATTTTTACTGAACCTATTCCTCCTACATGTACATCGGACAGCACCCCACTCCAAGCAGAAACAACACAAAGAAAGGTTAACGCGGCTGTCATCTTTAAACGTGTCCTCTTTCTGAATGGCAAACCTAACAGTCCGTGAAAATAGCCGATTTAAAAGGAAGTTGTTCATTTTATATGATCGACCAATTCACTTCCTTGTTTTGAACATGATCACATGATGGAACCCTTTAAATCGTTATAATGTATATTACTTAAACATTAAAAAAAGCCACTTAAGAATTGCATGATCATTTGACTTAAAACAAATGAACAGACATATTTTCTGGAAATAATGGGATTATTGATTCATTTTTACATCTACCGAGTATGATTCCCTCTATTTCTTACGGAAACTTATAGTCAATTCATTGCTCTATAGAAACAGCCAGACTGAAATCTGCCCGCTCCTTTTATCGGTTGGTCGTAATCTACAGCGGCTGAAACTGACAGGACTGAAATCGAAACGCCCTGTTCTTCGATTGGTCGAAACCTACAGCGACCTACGAAAAATCACGGACTGCACGAAATAATCATAATGGCGTCAGACTCAAAGTCTCACAGGAGACGATTTGGCTGACGTGTGTTTCTTTTAGCTAACACACTGTTGTAGATAGGGCTTTTGATCGCGAAAATTACCCGCTACGACCAAGTTCATCTCAAGATATTTGCGAAATAAAGTCGTTGCGAATAGAAGTTGTTTTACAGTTGCACATCAGATCAACTTTAAAGAAAGTGGGCGCGTATGATGCAAATTTGGCCTGAATCTTGGAGCGTTGGAAAAGTGAAAATTTCATTGCGTAGTTGATAAAGTGCACATTTTCCAATTTTTTTTTAAAATTCTGTTTCTTTGCGATGAGGAAGTTGGCAAAAGAACCTTTGAATTGGTATTTCATGTTATCAAAATATGGGTTTGAATCTATTATTTATAGCTGCTATTAAATTATTTTCTTGTTTCTGGATCTTCTCTCCACGAATTCGAAACGGTAAAAATGACATACCTCAACACAAGATATGCTACTGCTGTTTAAAAAAAGATGGATGTTTACAAACGCATCAATCTGACGTTTGAAGTTTGTACAATTTGATGTCAATTTAAAGGCCAAATATTTACATTTACTTTATGTCCCTCTATCAAATTGCATTGATTATTTCAGTTTCAGTTATTTAAAAAAATAAATCATTTCTTCGGAAAGAGAATAAATGTTAAGAAACGTAAATATAAGCATTGAAAACTTTAGTGCGCGTTACTCAATTTGTTTGCAAACACCGTTGCATGCAGCTATGAAACCACATCTTTTAAAAAAGATAGTGATTCAATGCTTAAATGAACGTTTTCATCTAAAACTGATAGCAACAAAATTAAATTATAAGCAATGAATTCAATATTAATTAGTTTTATACGATATAAAATGGATTGTGACACTTTACGCGGTTTTTTGTAAATGCTTCGCGATTTTATAAAACGTAAAAAGTCCCAAACTATTTCGTCTCGTATAAAACTAATAAATATTAAATTCATTCCTTAAAATTATAAATTAACTATTTGGACTTTTTTGAAAACATTTTATTGTCCTTTTGCAACGATGGTATAACCTTTTCGAAAGTTTGACACAGTATTTAAATGATTGTCTTATTTCCGAATTTAAAGGTGTTCAGAGCAAATAAACTATTAATACTATACTAGTCCTCTACCGTTTTGCTTTCTGACTTGTATACATGTAACAGGTTTCACTGGAAAGGCTGTCAACCGTTGGGACATCTTTTGTTAAAAACGAAAGCATGTTACTTAGTTTTTAAATAGCAGAAAACATGCTTCAACTTCCTAAAGAGTGGTACCTTCAAATAATCAGTTGTAGCGTTTCGAGGTTATAGACATTTAAATCACAATTGATTCGTGTCGATCATTCCTCAAACTTAATAACTTGAGCGCCCACTTTCTTTTAGATACAAGTATTATCAAATAAGTTCTTACCATATACCCTGACTTAAAAGAAAAGATTCTAAACTATTTTATCTTCAACATTTGAATTTTTTATACAGATCAAGTTTAATATCATCGATTCCAAGCGCAAATTAAAACGACCCTCTAGCTCTGGTAATTAAATTCTTATTTCAATCGATTTTCCCTTTTTAAGACGACTTTAATGCGCAGCCTTTGACAATTACGACCGAGGCCACTACAACAACCGAAAAAGCAACAACTTCAAACGAAACAACATCTACAACTACAGCTTTGAACCTTCTGAACTGACGGGTTTCATCTTCTGATACTGTGACCTCAGGTCCGATGACGTCATCAGTGACGCCATCACGTTCCTCAGGCACTGGTTCTTCCTCTTTTTTATTTCTGTTTGAAAAATGTTAAACACTCAACTTACAAGTATGATTTCACAGCAAAGTATTACTATAATTGTTATATTGATTATATGCTTTAGGCCCCGACAGAAGTGGGACTCTCTCGATTATCTCCCTTGCCTTATTGGTGAGTAATCATCGATTACTGGGACTAGCTCAACTCTGCATGTATGGAATTTTGAATTGCTGTATTATAATAATTTTGTTTTATTTTTTTATTTACCGATATTTTGGAACTTTTTTTCACTATATAGCACCAGTTGTCAATTAAAGAATTCGAAAGGTTTTCTTATTACTTAAATCGATGAAATAAAGTGAACAAACTTAAGAAATAATTGTATTTGTTTTATTAATCTAATCTTATTACATTAAATCTAACTTGTTATAAATTCGAATAGTTTAAAAATGATAAGTTGTTTAAGATTTTGTAACATGTTTTAAAATGTTTTTTTTAAATATATAACAGTATTCAAGTTCTATTCATCTGCAAGTTAAATTCATTTTTGTTGTTTAGCTTTAATTGTACATTGTAGAATATACATGTATTATGTAAATCAATGTATACATTCATGTAATTTATATAATAACAATGAATAGTGAAGTGGGTTTTTTTTTATTAATGTAAGGTCATACGACACGTTCCTCGAGCATCTTTTTGTATCTCCTCGTAATGAAGATTTCCAATAAAATTATTATTTTTGTAATTACTTTTAAAATGATAAGAATTTACTTATACATGGATGTATGCCTAGATGGCAGAGTGGTTATAGCTGTGGCCGCTCACTGTCAGGGGTGTAGGATCTATAAGTCGTGAGTTCAAAGCCCAAGCCCGGCCGAGTTTGAATTCCAATATAGTGAATTTTCGCAGTGCTGTATATTTGTTTGGTTTTATATCTGCAATTCAAGTGTTGCTTCAAGAAGAGTATATAGGAAATTGCAAACTCTAGTATTTTGCAGAAATGCCTGTTCAGGTATCCTAATTTTTGCAAGAAAGCTTGTCAAAGTAGTAGTGAACCATTAACAAATTCCTGGTAAAAGTTGATAAATATAAAGTTGAGGAACGTGTCGTCTGACCTTAAGAATCATTCAAAAAAGTTACCATAAATTCGGTTTGTACTTTTTCAAAAAATCAAATTAATCATTTTTTCATGGTGAATTTCTTGAATAAAATCATTATTTTCTCGTCAGTTGTTTCAAAGACGCGGGTATTTTTGACATAACTTCCGGTGATCAAATACGATGAAATGATGAAAGACTATTATGTGCTCAATGAAGACGAACTCCGGTGGTCCTTGAAAAATGCACAATCGTAAATACATTCAATTATCGGCTTTGAAACTAACATGCAATTGTCACAATTAAATTCATCTCGTCCAATCCAAAGAAGATTTCTTTCAAAAACGTATCAAACTTTGTGTAAAATATAATATAGACAAAACAGAAAGAAAAAAATGTATTCTTGTCGAAAAATAGATAAGTACTCGTTAAGTTATTTTCTAGGAAATGGAATATAACCAAACTTGTGTGCAAAAAATCTTTAGCGTAAGTGAACTTGTGAAATGATTACACTGAAGGCAACATATTAAAGTTAGTTTTTCACAAAATAACCGATAGAATGGATTGAGCGCACGAAAAGAAAAAAAACAAATGCACAATAGATCAGGATACACGATACGATAGGATTTCATACACGATACGATAGGATTTCATACACGATACGATAGGTTTCATTCACGATAGGATTTCATACACGATACGATAGGATTTCATACACGATACAATGGGATTTCATACACGATAGGAAAAGATAAACTTTTTTCAGGATAAATGAAAAATCCCGTTTAAACTATCCCCACGATTAACATGATAATCACCACCACATTAACTTACCATTTAATCAAACTTCAAGCCTTCATGGCCTTATCGATTGGAGTTTTGTTTCATGTATATCATACATCTCACAAAAGATTTCCCTCTAAAAATCTTTGATGTGGTCTTTTACTGAGTTTGTTTGTTTGTTTATGATTTATATACATATAAATAAAGCGCCGTCAAAATGATAGATGAACAGGAAGTGTTATGAGAGGGTTCTCAATAAACTCATCAAATCACGAGAGAAATATTGTTTACATCCGATAATATTATATAATATAACAGGCACGTAGCATCGATTTTTTCAAAATGGGATGGGGAAGATCTAACTTATCACTAATCCTTCAACACAAGGCAGAAATTATTTGTTTGAACTACTGCCGTTGTAAATATGTAAATAATTATTCTAATTTTGGGTTAATTAAATGGCTTGTACTAGTATGAAATGACTTCTCAAGTTATACACGTTGCTTGACATACAGCGACATATCAAAATACGAAGGAGTCAAGTATCGAGAATGTTACATGTAATAAAGAGTAATAAATTTATTACAGTAATAGTAATGGTCTTTTTACTCGTTTCAACAACACACGTAGTTTGCCTGCCTTCAAATTTAAGGGGTTTCCTTGAAGTTTGATTATCGAAAGAAAAAGTGAATCATAACTGAACACCTCTAAGAACCCTCTAAGTGAATTTTATGTCAGCAATGACAGAACATTCAAGTTGTTAGGTTTGAGATGGTCGAACATAATTAAGTAATCATTGTTTGAATGAAGCAAAATAAATTGTCGCATGGTTCAAAAATTTAACAAGACAATATCTTTTGACCTTAGTTTAATATTTTTTAAAAGACAAACATTAACTTTAAACATTTTTTGCCGAGAAATAGGTTTAAAGAATAAAGTTTATAGAAATGCAAATATTGAAAACTTATTTCATATAAAAATAAAGCATCTGAAATTTTTAGACTTCTACACTATACACTTTTTGTCCATGTAATTATTCATGGGTCAGACTATACAAGAATAAGATCATTGGTCTTCTCGAAACAAATGCTTCAGATAAATGGCAAAACGTTTCATCTCGAGATCTCTTTCGCGATTACGTAGCAACACCTCCATTTTGGAACCAGCTGTGAGCTCCATTATTTCATCTTCGGCAAACGGAATTTTGAAGCATCCCAGCTCAACTTTTACCACCTTAATGAACGCAACTTTGAGAGATATTCGTGCGCATCCAGACAGACCACTTTTACCGACATCCATGTTGTATAACTGCACGCAAAGCTTGCCCACTTTTTTCAGTAAAGGAACTTTCAGGCAAATCGCTGGCGGGTTTCTGACTGTAACACGAAATGACGTCATAGTATTGTTAAATTCATTATAGAAAATGTCGCCATTTTCGTTAGATTAAATTGATTGTATCAGAAAGTGAAATTGATGTCACATGTATTAAAGATAACAAACCCGACACTTCTTTACTGTAAACAACCTTTCCTCCCCAAGTTACAGTAAGCAAAACTCCACTGTTTTTCTTCAAGTATTGTACTTTGATACACACTACAAAAAAAAAAAGAACATGTACAGTGGCTTCCGGGTATAACGAGATGCTGGGGACATAGTTTTACTTCTCGTTATAACCGATACTCGTTATATCCGAGGTTGGCATTTCTTTCAACCTGTCTTTATTTCGATACAAAATTCATATCAATCTTGGTTAAATATAAAACGTGCAAATTATCTGCAATTATCATAACTTTAAAACCATAAAGCACAATTTTGGTTCTTTAACAGGAAATTGATTCACCAAAGTGGGCGAGAAAATTACTAAAACTACTTGAATGTGTACTTGTACATGTATCTATATACTTCTGCTTTTAATTGAACTTTGTAGTCTATGGATGCATGCGTTGCGGGAAATTTAACTATCTAAATCAGACGTATAAAATTTAAAGACGACAGATGGTCATCGTCGCAATCGGATGTATACAATTTAATTAAAACGATAGAGGGTCATTGTCGCAAAATCATGGCCAATGTATACGATTATAGGGGTACTCAAGAGTGTGACGAGGTGATAAAGAGGATATATGTTTTCGGTGATGCAAGAGAGGTCGTTTGACCACTGCAAGGTGGGTTTGCGCGCCAAAAAGAATAAAAAGGAAATTCTTTGACAAGCATGCCAGAGATGACGTCATGTACTGGGAATAACAGACACAATGGATACCTCTAGATTATAATAAATATCAATTAACATCATAATTATACACGTTTATTTAAAATATGAACTTATATATAGAAGCTTCATGCTTAAAAAAATGAAGAAAAACTGTTTCTGAATAAATCAATATATTAAAGTTTCAATCTGATTAAAATCAGATCCTCGATCCGATCCTTGTTTTTTTTATTGTCGCTAGAAAATCAAGGAGCATATTGAGGATCTGATTTTAATCAGATAGAATATATGACCAATTTTTTACTACCGTCTTCTTTCTCCGTTAAGACCCGGATGGTCTGGCAGCATTGACACGAGGATCCGCCACACCGACAGCTGCCTGTGACAGTACTCTGTACATACTTCAGCCGAGTGTCAGCGACCCCCAGCTCTGTACCAACAGTTTGGGGAAGGCCTGAGGATTTAAAGGACAAAAAGATCATTTTATTTTTCATAAACATGAATCGGTATTTTATTTTAGACATTGAGCTGAATTTCATTGAAAAAAAATTAATTTTTAAGAGTTTGTTCTAGCTAAACAGTTTCAATTTTGAAGAGTTAGTCCTAACTAAACAGTTTCAATTTTTAATAGTTAGTCCTAACTAAACTAAGAGATCTTGGCATTTTGTACGTAAAATTTGAAAAAATAAATGTAAGTGAACAATATCACTAATGAAACACTGGCCTTATCATTGCTGAAATATCCCTTTTACAAAATTTAAAATGCTAAACGGTGGTCTTATATCTTTATATCACCCATCTATATTGACCAAGTGATAAATAATCAATCATCACTTAACATCTCAAGTTTCTATCAATATTTGTTTATGAGGAAAATGTTAAACATATAACACCCTTTTTGAGAACAAAGAAATAAAATGGTTTGATCAAACGGAAGTAGTTCATTTTCTATTATTTCTGTAAATTTCATTTAATTAATCCTTTGAGATGATTCTGAAATATCAACTCTACAAATCAAAGAAAATAGGTAAGGCAAAAAAGATATGACTTTTAGGAATTGGAATACATGTAAATACGATAAGGTCTTCAAAAGGATCGGAATATATATGAAAAAAAAAATCAAAAAATAAGAATCGGTATAAGCGTATTTCTATAACCAGTTCTTCCGTTGCGACGGGGATCTTAATATTTATTAAAAGAAGAGAAAGTAGAATTGAGCAAATCAGTCAACTTTTGAAAACTTCTCTTGGCGGAATTATTGAAAGAAAAGTGAAGAGATATTCACAAAAACTTTGCCTTTCATGTGTACATGTACGTTAGGAAATACCGCGTAGAACAACTCCTTCCTCTTTATCAAATATCATACACAGCATTGATGATCTACAGGTATCGCATCCGATTTATAATTAAGACAATTATGAATAAAAATACAGTGTAAATTAAAAATTTTACTGAACCTATTCCTCCTACATGTACATCGGACAACACCCCACTCCAAACAGAAACAACACAAAGAAAGGTTAACGCGGCTGTCATCTTTAAACGTGTCCTCTTTCTGTATAGCAAGCCTGACAATCCGTGCAAATAGCTGATTTAAAAGAAAGTTGTTCATTTTATATGATCGACCAATTCACTTCCTTGTTTTGAACATGATCACATGATGGACCCTTTAAATCGTTATAATTTATATTACTTAAACATTAAAAAAAGCCACTTAACCCTTTAACCGCCGCCGTTTTGACAGTTTTTTTTAAAGAATTTAGCAAACAATTTTAAAATGAAAATTACGACATTGTCTGACAGACTTTACATAAGGTAACCTATATATATTATGAAAGGTAAGGTATTAAGGGTTCATACTATGCTCTGTGTCACAACCTTATGGTAACTATGGCAACACAATTTGGTCAAGAACACAACATTTTATGTATTTTGAGTGTTTTTGATTAAACAAGCGTTAATATTAAACACTTTGTAAAAGACACTTAATAAAATATTTATGCAATTGTCCAAGTTGTGTGCTCCAAAATTTTAGTTATAGTATTTTTTTAACCTTTAAATCTATCCAAACAAATAATTGTCAAGTAGTAAAGGAAACCTTTGGAACATAAATTTAGCAATATAATGCTGTATTTTATGGACAATTTGCAGGCATTGACACATTCAACTAAAACAAATTTGAAGAAAAAAATGTGATATGGTATAATGGTAGTTTATAAGAAATAAATAAATACATTGATATGATGGAAATTCACAGCGAGTCCAAATCTACACTATTCAAATGTTTATATACATGTGTACATGTAACATTTAGTAAAATGTAATCCTAACATGTACATCCTACATCTTGAAATGTTTATGATAATTATATTCTATCAAATCCATTCAAAGTTAGCAATAACCCTCGAAATACATTCTTGTTTATATGCCAATCAACTTTTTCCTATATAATACATGTGCTTTATATGGTATCACTAAATTATTTTCTAACATTTTCAGATTAAAAGTTATCGCAAAAAATCTCTAACTTTCTTTTTTTCTCTCTCTTTCTTTCTCTCTCTTAATTTCTAATTTCTAATTTAATTAATTTCTAATAAGCTTTTCTAAGTGAATAGCTTCTACAGGAGAAATATATCAAATAAAAACGACAGTTACTTAATATGTTACATACAATAAAGATAAAAATGACAGCAACAATAAATACTGTAATATGCATTCATTACAAAATTGGAAGCTGATTATGTACATGATATGCTTGAAAACAAGCACCCTGACAAAGATGTATCATACACTTGTCACAACAATAAACAACATCCTTCCTCTTGCCCTTCTTTGCACACCATTTACACCGTCCACGAGGTCGATCTAACTTTATGCTGTGATACTCACTCAAACCTACTGCTGTGATCATATGTTTTCCTAAATGACTAGGCTGCTTCCTGTTAGAAAAATCTGCAATAACACTCATGGAAACATCAACATGAAGATCACCTAAAGAATAATGTTATCTTGGTTTCACCACATCAGGGGTCATCTTCCAAAGGAGAAATATATTGACCAGGGCCACTTCCTGGATGAAATTCATAAAGTACTTCCAGTGCTTTCTTGACTGTCGACCAATGGGACACTTGGAGCGATACTAAATGGCACGATCAACACCATAGTAGTTCTCCTAGTAGGCAGCAACAGCTGGTGGTCGCTGTATTAGTATGACCTCACCCCCAGATACACGACGATGTGTCGGACCATCTCCAAGTGGATCTGATGTGGTTGAAACAATATGAACCTGTAAAGTAAATGATGATTTACCAAATGGATAACATACTTTTTTCCACAATATACACTCCATCAACAATCTGAAATTGGTCAATTACTGGTTTAGCATCTTTCCATGCTGTTGCAACCAAATTGTCTTGTTGCAGTTGTTCAGTATCACCACAACCACTAAAAGTTGGGTTCTTCAGCTGATGTGGGAATCCTTTGCGACTGGTATTGATGGTACCACAAGCATAAATACCATTAACTTCCAAGATTTTGAAGCAATGGGATTGATGTAAAGTACCTATAAATAGAAAATGTCACATAACAATATTGTCAGAAGTTATATCAGTATGCATTTCATTATTCTGAGGTTTACTAAAGAAACGATTACAGAAATCATGTAATAATTTTCATTTAATAAGTTTCATTTATTCAAGATTTATTCTTCTTTACTAAATTCTTTTTGAAAACGATGCAGCTACTTTTCATATATAATTGATGGACATAAGCAACTGGCAAATATACACACAAATTTGGGCTTTCCTGGCCTAATAGTTTTGAGAAAAAGATTTTTATAGATTTTCTCTATATATAAAAATTTATCCCCCATTGTAGCCCCGCCCTACCCCCCAAGGACCATGATTTGAACAAACTTAAATCTACACTACCTGAGGATGCTTCCATTTTAATTCGGGCTTTCCTGGCCTATATGTAATAGTTTTTGAGAAGATTTTAAAAGATTTTCTCTATATATTCCTATGTAAAACTTGTGGCCCCACTCACCCAAAGTATCCATGATTTGAACAAAATTAAATTTACACTACCTGAGGATGCTTCCATTTTAATTTGAGCTTTGCTGGCCTAAAAGTTTTTGAGAAGAAGATTTTTAAAGATTTTCTCCATATATTCCTATGTAAAACTTGATCCCCCAATTGTGGCCCCACCCTATCCCCAGGGACCATGATTTGAACGAACTTGAATATTCACTACCTGAGGATGCTTCCACTCAAATTTGAGCTTTCCTGGCCCAATAGTTTTTGAGAAGAAGGTTTTTAAAGTTTTTCTCTATATATTCCTATGTAAAAATTTATAACCCAATTGTGGCCCCACCCTATCCCCGGGGACCATGATTTGAACAAACTTGAATCTACACTATCTGAGGATTCTTCCACTAAAATTTGAGCATTTCTGGCCTAATAGTTTTTGAGAAGAAGATTTTTAAAGATTTTCTCTATATATTCATATATACATGTATATGTAAAACTTGATCCCCCTATTGTAGTCCCATTCTCCAACTTCTGAATGCCGCTTTGGAAACAGACACACACCAAAGTAATGATAGGGAGACAGGCATATATAAGCATGCCCATATTACCATGTTACCATGCCCAGCCGGGATTGGATAAAAAAAATTAGGTGATAGTTGTTTGTTGCTGGAACTAATGACCTTAAGATCTTATACCTAAAGCTTTCTTAGATTTGATAGTTTGCAACTGCCCCACAGGTTGCAGAACCTTTATCTGTGAATGTAAACGTGCCTACGTCCAGGGTAAAGACATTTGCAAATTTCAAATCACAATATATCTTATCATTAAAAAAAAGAGTGTATAAATAATATAATTATATACTGTAGCTTAATAATGGAAAACTTTTTTTTCTAAATGAAAAGCTAGTGGAATTTTTTCTATTAATACAAGTGTTCAAAATTGATTGTCAGTGACATCATTAGTATTGAAATTATGATATTCAAACATTTTCCCCGTTTAAGAGGCCTTTAGTAGTCTTTATAGAGATAAATGAAATTTAATTGGCTACTACTATACATCAATTTGAATTGCCATTTTGACAAAATTAACGTCATTTTCATGTAGACCAACACATTTCATGAAACTTGAAACAACCTAATTATGATAAATATGTTTGCTAGACCAATTTGTGATTTTGTATTGTTATTTTTTTCTACTAAAGAGACTGCGAGACGAAAATTAATGAAATCTGGTTGTCCACCATTTTTAACTATAATTTATCGTGATCAACATATTTTGTTGGAATCAGCACACCTTAGTTATGATAAAATGCTTTGCTGAACCAATTTATAATCGTTTGTTACCCCAATTTTTAAGACTTACATGTAAGAGAATTATAGAATTTGTCTGGCGACCATTTTGACCGCCATTTTGACCTAATTAGCGCCATTTTTGTCATAGCAAGCATATTTTTCAGACTAAGCACGCCTTAATTAATATGCAAAAATAACTTTGCTGGTCTGAATTATTATTGTTTTTATGCGTTTTCCCTAGTTTAAATGTTTTAGGAAAAAATTATAAAATCTGGGTATCTGCCATTTTGAATCGCCATGTTGACCTAATTAACGCTTTTTGGGGAAGGTCAGCAAATTTTTTTTCAAACTTAGCACACTTTAGATATGATAACATACTTAGCTGGATCATTTCATTATTGTTTGTTAATAATGAAAAGACTTTAAGAAAAAAATATAAAATTTGGTTGTTCGCCATTTTGAATCGCCATTTTGAGCTACTTAACGCCATTTTCATGATGGCCAGCATATTTTTTTTGGAATCAGCACACTTTAATTATGTTGAAAAAATATGCTGGACCAAATAATAATTATTTGCCGTTAAAGGTTTTTTGTCGACCAAATCGGACTAGACTATTATCGGTTGGTCGTAATCTACAGCGGCTGAAACTGACAGGACTGAAATCGAAACGCCCTGTTCATCGATTGGTCGAAACCTACAGCGACCTACGAAAAATCACGGACTGCACGAAATAATCATAATGGCGTCAGACTCAAAGTCTCACAGGAGACGATTTGGCTGACGTGTGTTTCGTTTAGCCAACACACTGTTATACATATACAGTAATTAAGGGAATTTTACTTTCTTTTAACAATCAATTTATTATTTAGTTAAAAGAAAGATGTAAATATAAACTGTTACAATAAAATGCTTTCTTTAATGATTCGTGTGGGTTATGGAGAAAAAAAGTAACATAACCCGCTAACGCGGGTTATGTATTTTTTCTACAAAATCGCCACCTTCATATCTCGCAAGAATCACCAAAGATCAAGCGTTTTTTTGTTTTAATAATAAACGACGAGATGATTGTGAGGAAAACATTGAAGCTACTAATAAAGTATACTGGTTAATCCGCGGAGGCATTGTGCATTTCAATGGTCTGTAAAATTCTGCCTCATTTTATTGTTTGACGACTTCATTGTTATCGATGAAAACTTTTGCCATATATATGTTTTGTTTTTTTGTGTTTTTTCTTGGGGTTTTTTTTTTGGTGAAATAATTTCGAGTTTTTAAAATTTCCATATAGTTAATGTACAAATGAGGGAAGATTATGATAGATTAATTGTTTTTAGCGCACTTCGATCATTATGTCCGAATCGGACATTCACTTAGTTAATGTGCCTTTGAATAATACATATATATATATATATATATATATATATATATATATATATATATATATATATATATATATATATATATATATATATATATAGGTACTTGACATGGTTTGCGGGTCATGATCCATAAACATGGGTTGTGGGACCCTGCATTTGTGGTAGGCTTATTACAAAAGGAAACGCATTTTTAGGAATAGTTTTTGATGAAGAAGCCAAATATAAGATGAATATAAAGATTACTCATATTTGGTTTCAAAGTTATAGATAACGTTGTGGGTCACCACATTGTGGGTATACATACCCACAGTGATATATAGTAGATAATATATATAACATACTTGTGGGTAGGAACCCACAAACCATGTCATGGCAATATATATATAGATTCTTTATGGGATATATCCCACAAACCATGTATGGGTGCTAAAACAATGATATATAGCATACAGCTGAATATGATTTGTATAGGAGCACAAAATACAAAATATCATTTTATAAGACTTATATATATATTTAGGCTTTTTTAACCCTCTCGCTGCCACGTCAAAAAAGACGTTATTACGCTTCAGTGCCAAGCATGACGTTATCAAATTCATGTTTTGACGTAACAATCTGACACAACGCGCCGTACCATTTTTTAGCGTTGCGGGATGCAGTTTTGTGTTTAATCAATAATTTCTAATGTTATTATCGAAAACAATGGCTTTTTGTCTTTTTCTCTGTCATTTCAAATAAGATGTTACTCCATTCTTTTTTTTTCTTTCTTTTTTAAGCGTCGCCAAATGAAAAAGAAATGTAAAGAAAACCACGTCTTTCAAAAAATATGAATTACTTCATAAATGATGCATGTTCACAATCTTTAACAAATACGTGCAGTTTTTAAAATAATCACGTTCTTATCCTGTCAATCTTAATTATAATCCACGCATACATGTGAATTTTTTATCATTGAAATTACATGTAGTTCTATAAGATATAATGCATATATCTCTTATTTCTTTGTTTGCACATATATGAGACATAAATTTCACGATAAAAAAGCTATCTTATTCCTGAGAGAGAGAGAGAGAGAGAGAGAGAGAGAGAGAGAGAGAGAGAGAGAGAGAGAGAGAGAGAGTTTAAGTAGGTTGACTTAAAAAAATCATAAATTATCGGATTTCTTTTTTGATAACCTAATGACATGCAATGCAAACTTAATCATGTTTTTCACACCAGAAATTCCCTCAAATTGTGAAAAATGGAACTGATGGGGCGGGATTATCAAATAGTTATCACGAAAGCATATGGTCTAAATAGCAATAACTAAGTTTTTCCCACGAATAATTTGGACATTTATTTTTAAAACATCTTCATTCGGCCTCGCACCGTATGGGATTTACTGACCATGTACAAACCATATTAGATTAACATTAAACTATATGTGTAATTAAGCAAAGCACCAAATGTTTTAAAGCGATTTTATATAACCAACTTACATTGTTTTAGAGCCTGTATGCATCATTAATACGATATTTTTGTAACAATCATTGTCATTAATAGCGGATAATTTTCAAAAACTAATTAATTAGTATAACGCAAATATGTTAGTGGTCAAGAGGCGGGTATTGCTGGCTGCAGCTGTAAAGGTTTATCATGATGCAGTTTAAGAAATTCGCAAAAGGAATTGGTTTTTACTGTGTGTTAGATATGCAGACAGAAAGACAAAGAATGACAGTGCTAGATTGGTAAGCAATTCCTTGTTCGTTTTAATAATAATTTCTATGAAATCGCGCAAGCATAAACGTCCATCCAAGTTTATGCTCGTAAAGTCATTTGGGGAAATTTCGAATCACCCCGCGTTCCGTGTTTTAGAAAGTGTGGTGTATCGCACTGCAATGTACAAAACACGAACAAATGAAACTCTCCAACAGTCACCACCTGCAATGTAATTTACATAGGCGTCGGAATCGGAGGGGGGAGGGCTAAGGGGGGCTTAGCACCCACCCCACCATTTTTGCAAAGTTAGACCTAACCATTAGGCACATAGCATCATAAAAGGTTAGCCTCCCCCCCCCCCCCCACTCTTTCTCGCAGGAAACATATTTGTTCCTAAATTTACCTTGAAATGATTAAATTATTGAGAAGTTGAAGTCATAGGCATACTACCCCCCCCCCCCCCCCCCCCCCCCCCGGATTAGGAATTTCATGATGTGGGAATTTGTTTTATTTTGGTAGGTAAGATTTTTTTTGGAAGTATAGGTATAGTACTACCCCCCCCCCCCCCCACGGATATTTTGGGAATTAGTTTTTTATCATTTTTTTTTGCTTGTCGATATTTTTTAGGATTAGTCTAGCCCCCCCCCCCCCCCACTCACTTTCAAATTGCTTCCAACGCCATGCAGTGATTTATATATAGAGAGTTTAAAGAAGAAATGACATACATTAATAAATTATTTTGTTATTAAAATATTCTCGCTAACCTCAGTAAAGAGAATTTATGTGATGAAAACGCTGCTCAATATTCATTTCTCATTACACTGTATGCTATTGCTTTATTCAGCGAGAAAATTGATATATTGTATGTTTGTTACCGCATGCGCGGATCCAGAAAACATTTCCAGGGGGTGTCCGAGGGATAATTTTGTTTTCCAATGTTGGAGAGGGGTTTTGAGGCCTATTTCGGGAATTTTGCTATATAATCTTTTTAATTTGATTTCCCAAGAGGTGGAAGGAATAGTCCATGCACCCCCTTCTAGGTCCGCACATGAACGAGTATGATCTTTCTGTTGGACCAAAACAACGAACTGTATTAAACATGCGTATTTACACATATTTTACAATCAAGTTGAACAAAAACTGTTATTCAAAATACTCCAAATGACTTTAATGATTTCGTAAATAGAATAATATATAGGCTTATCGTGAAATTTTTAAAGCTGCTATGTTCGATTTTATACGATGGCTATGCTAAGTATGAGTATCATAATAGACATTGCAGTAGTTTTCCAGGTACATTAAGCCATATTTTATTGAAAAAGTGATGTACACAATTTATTTACAAAAACAAACGACATAAATTGTATTGATTTCTTTCGTCTCATAATAAAATTCGCTGCTGAGGTCAAGGCGGGTATGGTTGTATTACGACTTTGAAAAAATTTCAAATCAAAAATAAACGTCGGTACATTTTATTCACTAATATTTGGGGAAGTGTTTTGTATACATGTACAATCGATACATCACATGCGGGTTGAATAAACCCAATCATTCGGGAACAAAACCAAGCGGTTCCCGTTTCTAAACATTCCCAAGATGGAGTTGGTTTGTTTTGTTTTTTGTTTTCTCATACAGAATTTTTTTATGTACTTTAAATAATACAAACTTTGAAAGGAGACGGATTTTGTTTGTGTAAATAGGCATTTGTCTAATAAATTTGGTCTGTATAGAAAAATATTTGATAATCCCATAGCCAAAAAAAATCAGACTATGTAGCTTTAAATTATCTGTATGTTTTAAAATCTTCCTTTCCTCAGACAGGTGAACACTATCTTAATTTTTACATTTTATTCCATACAAAGTAAAAACTTTTACCACATCATACGTGTAATATTGACAATCACGATCGTCAGTTGTAAACGTTTGAACTCTCGGAAAAAGATGTATAAGTTTGTTCTTAATGTTCTCTAATATCTTAGCTTATTTATCGATACAACTACGATTGTGATTTATATTATAGTTCTAATATTCAAAGAATCAAAAACAACATAGACCTAAGAAAGTTAACGATTACACATAGTTCATCATCATACGATGAAATATAACAGTTATGAAATGCAAAACATTTACGATTCTATATCTCGATTAGAGCTAAGAAGTGTTTTTTTACCAACTTGTGGTCTTACAGTTTGTTTTAGTGATTAAATCCGCTTGACCAACTGAGTTGTCTAAAATATAATAATGATAAAATTTTGTGATTAAATATTTTCATGAAGTATATTACAGTCCTAGAAATCTTTCCTTCTTTTACCGCTATATTTGCACCTTTACACAGAGTAGATGCTCTTTATGACCATAAAACAGGTAATGAAAGTCCGTGCGGTCAGAACCATCCATGTGAAAATTAAATGTCTATGCTATGCGGTATCCCATTTTAGAGACACGGTTGAAATTTAGTTTCAAGAAAGAATGTCTCTGTTTGAAATGCTCTGAAGAAGGAGACAGAAGATACGAAGACTTGAAGCGCGAACGCGGGTGGGGGGGGGGGGGGGGGGGGGGGGTTGTGCACTGAAGTCTTAATCTCGAACACGGTCGAAGCATCACCATTATCTCCAAATAAGTTATTACATGCAGTTCTTGTTTTTCTGTCCAAAGATTCAGTATTGTTCTTTTACATGCATAAAAACTACAGTAAAATGTCACCAGATGGAATTTTTTTTAATGTTGATCATCTGGCTAAAATTTTGTTATAGGATCATATCAAAGTAATTTTTTCAGTGCCCCATTCCTCCTTATTTGGCATATCGCAGTTTATATTGCCGTTCATTAATTAACTCTGAATAAAAATAATACATATAAAGTACATGTTTCCTTTGGTGCTTAATATACTCTCGATTTCTTGCAAATTATACAATACCAGAGAACGATGCTGTATGTAGTAGCTTTTTACCCGATTAAAAAAAAACCCGCATTGATATTACCGATGTGTTTTATTTGATTTTTTTAATCAGCACTAACAGCAGCATGAAAATAAAAAAGTCGCGCACACTCGAATTATACTCGGCCTTCGGTGGTGGACTAAAGTATTAGCTCTCGCCATGTTAAAGTTGGACTTAAGACCTGTATTTTGACAGTATTTAAGATTATCCTATTAAGATATGACAAATTTATGAGCTATGGTGAGATCTTATGAAAAATATTTGGTCTTTTAAGATAGATTTTAGTCAAAAGTCGGTTATATGTTAAACGAGCCCAGGGTTTATAGTGCAGAGTAGGAAAACGTAAGATTGGTCGTGCTCTTGTGGGGGAGGGGGCATTTCCTTTGGTCCAGGTTGTGCATTAGGACAGATATTATTTTCCCGTTCTGACGGAAAAGTCCTGGGGATGTATTCACAAAAACCATACGCCAGCCATGGTAAAACGTAGACAACGAGTTTGCGCTGTGTGACGTAGTGACGTCATGATTATGATGTCATTTTTAACGTTGTGACGTTATCAGCAGTATTTCACTTAACACATAGATCATACGATGTATATTGATACAAATTTTAAAAAATCAATAATGAAAAACAGAACCTGAATATATTTAATATTTTTTTTTATTTTAATGTATATTTTTTCAAATTGCCATAGGCCCAAATAGGCCCTGTGGCACTTAACGTAGATATTCAAATAGGCCCAAATAGGCCCTGTGGCACTTAACGTAGATATTCAAATAGGCCCAAATAGGCCCTGTGGCACTTAACGTAGATATTCGAATAGGCCCAAATAGGCCCTGTGGCACAGAAATGGTTAAGGGAATTTTTTTTATAAAAGTAACCGAAGAATTACTAACGACTTGTCTCCTAATGGCAACAGTGTATAGTATGGGGCATTCCTGAAAAGGTGGCATATTTTTTTACTACATGTAATGCACTGAACAGAGCAGCCAGTGATGCACTGAAGAAATTTACTTTGTAAACCCCTTGAAATAAAAAGATATAGATACTGTGCTTATGAATCACAGACTTATGTAATTTAAGTCAGAAGCAGCATGCAAAGCATGCTTTGAAATGATCATATACTGTCTAGTATATGTTAATCAGGAAGAAGTTTGGTCTGTGTACCCCTTTTGATAAGATGAACATAGATCAAAACATTGTCCTTAACCGGTGTCAAAGATAAAAAATAAAATGTCTTCAAATACATTGTTTTCTAAGTTTGGTTTCTATAATTATCTTCAAAGAGAATATGGTAACAGACCAGAAAACCTCTTCACTAAAATCATTGACGCCTAAAGTGTCAAATGCCATTGGTTTGAAACTACTTGTAAAAATTAAGGTGTGAACAACTTATCTCGGTTATAGCTTAGGCCACATCAAAATGTCCTATACGCTTTTCCTTGTGACTTTGTATTAGGGTAATACCCCAAATCATTATTTTCCTTGTCACCTTGTCCATGTACTACCACGTCTAGGTCATGACGAATCCCTACATGACCATGACCATCTCTGTGTCAAATAAAGGCAGCAGCAAATGCATAACCCCCACCAAAAATATTGCTATGGCATAGCAATCCATCCTCAACACTTGTAATGTAGACACAGATTAACAGACAGACAAGGTAAATCCTTTATACCATGATACCTTTATTTGCAGAGGTAAAACAATATTAATAAGGGAACACTTTTGTCAGTTAAAGATTATATATTCTATTTCTCAAAGTTAGAAAAATGTGTCATGCATGATTTCAAACACAAGACATGTATATATATGTGAACATTCTTGATAGCTGTAATAGTAGTAGCATTTGAAAATTGTTCACAGAGAGACAAACAGAAAGCTACACAAACAGATCATCGCATACACTCTTCTGGTCTATGGCCAGCAGAGCTAAAACCCACAGGTGTCATGAGAAATTGAACGTCACAGATGTCCTCTGCAAACATAAGGGGAAATATACACTACATGTAAATATTAGATATTAATATGATTGTCCTTTTTTAAAAACGTTAAGTATTCTAAATTACATTGTAATATACTTTTAAAATATATGCAATACATATTTCAATCATGTTCACTTGACCTTAAACATAAAAGTAACACATAAGAAATTACAACATCTTATTGCTGATATTAAGATTTTAAAATGAATAAAAACTAAACCATGAGGTTACACCACAGGTACACATGTTGCAGATGGGAAGCAGAGAGAGTAATACAGATATAACACATACACATTCAATCTTCAATCTAAAACATGAAGCATATAGACGACTCTTGTTTATAAATAAGTCCAGGGTATTTCATGAGGAGATAATCTTCCAATTACTGTTTAAATTTAAAGGGTTTATTACAGAATCATTTGTTACTGCAAGACCAAACGTCCTAAATATGCATCCTCATCTTCCGCTATTACGTTTAACGCGGGCTCATTGGAATCAGCTTTCGTATCTGTTGATTAAGTCTCAGCATATGTTGCATTTTACTCTTTTTCTGATGAATACTTCTATCAGCAAGAAATTTGCAATTGTTTTTTTACTTTCAGTGCTTCTGCCTCTCTTGGTACACTTTAATCTTTAAAGTCCATATAAAATTCAAATGTCCTATTCCATTGTCCATTTTTTCTTTGATGGTAATGTGGTGCATGATGGTTTATCCACTGATTCTATACCACTTGGGACATAATCCTTGTGTTCTTCAATAGAATCTGTGAATCAAATATAAGAAAGGTTCAGTGAATTAAATTCTACAATTGTACATGTAAGTTAAAATAATAGTGTACGCAACACATTTTCATAACATGCTAGTGCTTGGTATTCAATTTGTATACACACTATGCTGCAGTAAATTGTGACCACATCTTTCAAGTAATAATGCTTTAATGTTTAAAAACTAAAAAATTATCTGCGATCACATATCAATGTATATATTTAAGAAATAAACAACGTTATTTAGTGAACATGGCGTTATGAATAGCAATTGCTCTGTTGGCATATTCCATGATGCACGCTAGCGCATCATGGAAAATATGCCAGCAGAGCAGTTGCTATTCATAACGCCATGTTCACTAAATAATCGTTGTTTATTACTTATATTTGCATTTTACTACTCGCAAATACCCTGTATTAGCCTAGACCTTGACATTTAGCTATTACATCAAAAGTAAGCATTCAGACTGTAATGTATCTTTTTAATTCACATAGATTTGTTAACAGAATCAATGATATGTTATAACAGTAATTCCTTTAAAATGTTATCAAAAACATGTTTTAATATTACATGTAAATACGTCAATTTTAATGGAGTTGGAGAAAAACACATGATGTATTGTATAGTGGTTTAAATCTATAACGTCATGGAAAAGTATATATAACGTTACACCTTTATGACGTCATAGTATACTGACAGAGCAATTGCGATTATAGAGAAATAATTGCAGCTCCTCCGTATGGGCTTACAGTGGGAAAGAACAATGGAAATGCAAATATTTGCATATAAACATATGTCTAAACTTGCAATATATATATGTACGCATATGAACAGTCAAATATCTGACCTCAAAGACACAACAAACTCATAAACAACCCACTGCAAAAATATTTGAGCAAACAATCTATGACAGTGACCAACATCCCATGTACCTGGTAATTATGTTTGCAAATAAACAGATAACTAAACTCAAAGACACAGTAATAAACTATAGGAAAAATGTTAGAACAAATAATCTCTGACAGTGACCTACAATTCATGAATAGACACAAACATTTATACATGAAAGAGATTCAAAAACCACAAGCATTCCCATACATATTTTTCATTGTACATATGTACAAACTCAATATGTATGGACGCATATATCCAGTATACAAATGTCAATTAAGTAAACTCAAAGACACAAAAACTCATGAACAATCAACAGAAAAATGTTAGAATAAGAAATATATGATGATAACCCACAATTCATGAACAGACACAAACAGGTATACATATACATGACAATGTCCCACAATCCATAAACAGACCCAAACATGTATATACAAGACAATGACCCACAATCCATGAACAGACACCAACATTTTTTTTTACAGTACAATAGTTCATCAAACAAATTAGGTGACATTTTTTCCAGCATTCTATCATACTAATATCAAAACTCTTGTGACAAAAATCAAATTAGAAATTACATGTTAATCATATATGTAAGTAATGGAAATAAAAGATTAATGTGAACAATTGAGGATCTTTATAGGAACATGGTTACAGTAAGATTTTTTTCTAGACTAAATGCTCATAGTATTACATTTAATCATATGTACTAGAGTTTATAACTGCGTAAACATTACATGTAATTTGTATATAATTTGTTATTGTATGGATTTTACATGTTTATCAAAAACAACAGTTGAATTTTTATTGAACCTGTTATTTTCCACAGGATTCGATGTTGGGATGAGATGTTAGTAGTGTTTGGCTGGGATGTTCGGTAATGAAAAAAATGTAGAAATACAGATAAATTATTAATCATGTAAGCCAATAAGTCATTTTTGTATACCCTTTAGATGAAGCAGCTAGGATTAACAACTAGGCAATTGTTAATAAAAAGATTTCTGCAAGTATCTTAATTTGTACATTTTTTTTATCAAACTATGCCATTAATTTATCACATTAATTTTGAAGATCATTTAGAGCTAATATTATATGTTTATCATGAACATCATTTATCCTTTCCTCTGGTGTATCATTCCTATCGTATCTTGCATGTACACTTTTCAATGTACATGTATAACATGCGTCAATCCTATTATATCGTGCGTGGTTTCTATCCTATAATTTTATTATCATGTTAAATTCATTGCGGGTACAGTATAACAGAAAACCAAAAATTAACATAAAGATCAAATATCTAACTCAAAGTCACAAGAAAAATGTTTGAGCAAACATTCTATGAGAGTGACCCACATCCCATGAACAGACAAAAACATTTATATATATGACAGTACTCCAAAAGCAATGAGCATTCACATATATATCTTTGAATTTACAAATGTCTGAACTCAATATGTATGAATGCATATACACAATTGACTAAACTTGAAGACACAAAAAACACATAAACAAATAACATGAAAAATGTTTAAACAAACAATATATGATAGTGACCCACAATCCATGAACACTGATACAAACATATATATATGGTACCCGCATCAATATTTTTTACAATCTTATACTATCATATCATTTATCAGACCTATTGATCAAGCATACAGATCTATCATCATGCACAAATCCAGTAGTACCGAGTGTTAATCCTAGAAAGTTTATCATTTAACTTCACGGTTTTTCTGTGTATCCTATTATGTTAATCATATCGTTCCTTTCCATAAGCAAGTCATTTTACTTGGAAGTTACATGTTGTTCAATACGCCGTTAAAGCAAATATTTATTGATCAGTAAACTCAAAAACATAAAAACTCATGAACAATCAACTGAAAAATGTTAAAATAAGAAATCTACAACAATGACCCACAATCCATGAACAGATCGACGCCAACTTGTAACATATTTAAACAATAAAATGCTTTCTATAGTGATTCATTCGGGATATGAAGGTAGTGACATTGCAGGAAAAATACATAACCCGCTAAATAACCAGCATTAGCGGGTTATGTAAATTTTTCCTGCAATGATCGCTACCTTCATAACCTGCATGAATCATCAAAGAAAGCATTTTATTGTTTATATTAACATCTTTCTTTAACTAATTAATAAATTGATTATGAAAAGTTAGTAAAATTTACTAAATTACTGTTAACGTACACATGTACGTTAGCTAAAAGAAACAGCCAAATCGTCTCCTGTGAGACTTTCAGTCTGACATCATCATGATTATTTCATGCAGTCCGTGATTTTACTTAGGTCGCTGTAGGTTCAGATCAATCGATAAACAGGGCGTGTTAATTTCAGTCCTGTCACTTTCAGCCGCTGTAGATTTCGACCAATAGTTAAATGGGGCGTGTAGATTTCAGTCTGGCTGTTTCTATAGAGCTATGAATTAAGTATAACCTTTCGTAAGAAATTGAGGAAATTATACTTAAAGTTTGTAGATGTAAATATACGACAATGACCCACAATCCATGAACAGATACAAACATGTATATACATGACAATGACCCACAATCCATGAACAGACACAAACATGTATATACAGTTCAATAATTCATCAAACAAATTAGATACAATTTTCTCCAGCATTCTATCATACTAATATCAAAATGCTTGAGACCAAAATTAAATAAGAAATTACTTTGCTATGTAAACAAATCTTTTGTTTTAATTTTGAATGTTGAAGCAAAAATTCCAGTTATAGACCTAAAATGAATGTATTAAATGTTAGGAACTGTTCTTTTATTCTTAAAATGAATAAAATGATAGACAAATCAGCTTGAAAAAGACTTGTATATTGAACCTATGTAAATAAAAAAATAGGGCACAATCCTGGTTTACATGACAAAGAATTGTGAGCTCTGTATCTTGCTTGTAACTCAATGACTGACTCTCAAATTTCATTTGATCATTAGAAATATATACTAAAGCATTGTAAATAATGAAAACAGAAAAACAAAATTTGACCAAAATCATGACAGTGCCCCTTTAAAATATTTGCATATATACAAATGTATAAACTCAAAGACACAAAAAAGTCATGAACAAACTACATGGTACAGGAGAAATAATACAACAATTAACCTACGATAGTGACCCACAATCCATGAACAGACACAAGCATGTATATATATGACAGTGATACACAATCCATGAACAGACACAAACATGTATATATGACAGTGAACCACAATCCATGAACAGACACAAACATGTATATATATGACATTGAACCACAATCCATGAACAGACACAAACATGTATTAGTATAGCAACCTTAGAACTATAAGCATTCACATATATATACATATACATGCAAACACAAATAAAACTCAAAGAAATGGAACACCTCAACTGCCTTATGTAGATAATGCCCATAATATGCTGATAGTTCAACATTTCATGCTGATCATCAATCAACATTACATGCTGATACATCAAGTGAACTTTACATGCTGATACTTCTTCATTTAATGATAATTTATCAATTATCATTACATGCTGATAGTATAACATTACATGCTGATAATTTTTTATTATATGATTATACCTAGTATTCACTATATGCTTTCACTAATACATGCTGATATTTCATAAAATGATGGTATTACAGTATGCGGTGATTCTAAATTCGCCATAAGCAGCAGGATCGTGATTCGATAAAACTCAGGGATATTACTAAGGAGAGAATAGACTAAATTCAAGCTACATTGTACCCAACAATTTAAACAAGCTTCTTTTATGCTTATTTCCCTATATAAATATGGACACCCCATTGGTTATTATCAAAACTTATATTCCCAATACTAGGGCTTGTGCCATTCAGCTGAAACTGGATGCTGGAGGGAATGGGGGCACCATCACTTTTGATTACATTTGTTGGAACTTGCGCCGAAATCTCTGTGTGTCAAACAACTCCATAGTCCCCTTATTGTAACTCGTCTTTGTTTAGGCGCCTTCAAATTGGATGCCAATTTTATGAGTATGTTTTATGTTGTAGGTTGATTGTTTTAATTCTGCAGGCAGGCGCCTTCAAATTTATTTTACCCCCTTTGGATTGGGCATTCTACGCCATTAAATAGCAATTTTACTCTCTGTCTTAAGGAAATCCGAGCATGAGCAATCATCCATTAGATCCCAGCGCTTCTCACAAACTATCTTTTATTTAAGGGGGGAGGGGGGGGGGGGGGGTGTGGTGGTGGTGGTGGCAGTCCTACCCCTCAATCACAAGTCAACAAGTAAATATAAAATAGGGAATGGGGGGGGGGGGATCCCGTATTTTACAATATTTCATCTATTGATCTACATATGATCGAATTTCCATTTTCATAAAATTATTGTAAAACTACATACAAAGGATAGAGCATTGCGTCCTCCAGATTGCAATATCTTACATGAAGTCAGATGCTAGGGACTACGTGCGCTGTTGAAACCGATTTTAGCAGTAACTGTACTGTTGAAAAAAATTAGTGCTTACATTGTCCACTCCTTTACAGGGTTCTCCAGGGAAAGCCCACCCATAAATCTGATGTAACCTGAATGACAGAAGTCTTTGTTTAGGTGCTATGAATACTTTTAGCAGTCCACTTTGACCAAGCGCCATAAACTTGGGTTCACTTCAGAATGCACATTTTTGGACAAAAAATCCCCTGGGGTACCTCGAACCCCCTGATTTGTATGCACTGATGGGGAGCGCCAATGGTTTTCCCAAGCAGGCTTTCTTTAAATATAAAATGACTCTGTTAAAGGACAACACATAATCAAGTGGTATTATCTGTTGAGTATCTTGTTCTATTAAACTAGTCTCAGTGGACCTTAGTAATATCTGATCAATCTCCGAAACAGAGAAAAAGCCCTGTGTTAAAAACTTGTCAGGCATCAATGAGTTCTGAATTTTAATGTATTTCAATCTCAAGATGACCCTTCCCTATTTTTAGAATCACCGCAGAGTGAAGTACCATCACATAATGAAGAAGTATCAGCATGTAACAAAGAACTATCATCATATAAAGACAAAGTATCAGCTTGTAATGTTAAAGTTTCAGCATGTGATGTTGAAGTATCATCATGTAAATTAATGTTGAAGTATCATCATCATCCACATAAGGTAGTTGAGGCGTTATGTACAAAGACACTAAAACCTCATGAACAAACAATCTGTTAGAATGACCCACATCCCATGAACAGACAAAAGCATGTATATATGACAGCAACCCAAAAATCATTAGCATTCACATATATATTTGCACTTACACAAATTTCTAAAGTCAAAGACACAAAATAGGTGTGAACAAACTACAGGAAAAATGTTAGAACAACCAATCCATGACAGTGATCCACATCCCATGAACAGACACATACATGTAGATATGAGAGCAACCCAAAAACCATGAGCATTCACATATATATCTTTGACTAAATATGTATGCATGCATATGCACAAATGTCTAAACTCAAAGACACAAAAACCCATGAACAATCCACAGAAAAAATTGCAGAACAAAAACTCTATGACAGTGACCCACAATCCATGAACAGACACAAACGTATATATATACGAGGGTTGTCCGAAAAGTTCGTGGACACATGTAATTTTATTCAAAATAGAATCGCCATTTTCAGGAAGGTATTATAATATTGTAATAAAGAGCATAATAATGTATATTTTTGTAATGGAGTTATGAATGTATATACATTGCCTATACAGGCCGCACAGCCCAGTATGACGTTAAATTATAATGACGTAGTACTGGGTTTATTGAGAGTAATATGCCGCATTCACCGTTTGGTCAGAAGGTACAATCGCATATTCCATCAACATATCACTTGTGCCACTTGTGGATAAGTTTCCTTAATCGTTTCATTCATTTCAGTTTTTTACTTCAGTTGACACAATTTTTTTATTGCCAGCGGTCAGATGAAGTTGCTTTTTCATGCGTTTTAAAAGACATATTCTTGCCGTAATATCTTTTAAATGTCCTCTGCTGGTTTGAAAATATTTTTAAATGATGTATGAAAATAATGCACACAATACAGACTACATCACAATAGAAGATTATGAAAACAGTAAATATACATATCTAAAAACTCAATTACAAAGTTTGGACAATTTTTGCGCTGGGACGTGCATACTTTCTGCGAGCCTTTGATACATTAAAATTTTACTTTATTTCTATAGAAAACAATAAAGACCACTTTGGTTTGATCTGAAATTTTATGACAAAGATTTAGATATATAATATGAATAAATTAACCCATTTAAAATGACAAAAATGCTATTGTCCACGAACATATTTGGACAACCCTGGTATATATAGTATATATATATATATATGACAATGACCTACAATCCATGAACAGACACAAACATGTATGTGTGACAATGACCTGCATTTAATCCATGAACAGACACATATATGAAAATGACCCACAATCCATGAACAGACACAAACATGTATATATGACAATGACCCCCATTTAATCCACGAACAGACACAAACATATACCGGTATATATATATATATTTATATATATATATGACAATGACCCACAATCCATGAACAGACACAAACATATATATATATGACAATGACCCACGTTTAATCTATGAACAGACACAAATACATATATTTGACAGTGACCCAAAAACCATGAGCAATCACACAGTTATATGTTTGCATATACACAATGTCACAAAGACACAAAACAAATCATGAACAATCTACAGGGAAAATGTCAGAACAAATAATTCCATTTCAGAGAAAAAGCTGTCATTGTCAAAGTTAAGGATAAAGGCTGATTAAAAAGTGGTGACAAAATATAACTAAAACAATAACGAAATTAAGAATCCTCGACACCCTGTGAGATTCTACTTTTAAGACAATACGTCACATCATGGCAATTTCAACGCGATGTGAAACAGTTTATATCGCCAATAATTGGTGTTTTAAATATCTCTGTGCAGCTATGGGTTTACCCTCAGTCTACCAACCCACAGGTTCTGAGTGTGAATACTGGAGGAGCATTTATTTTAATGAAGTGAAATGAAATTTAAAGTCCCCCCTTAAAAAACTGATTATAAGGGGGTGGGGGGGGGGGGTAATTTTTAAGTCAAAACACATGGTAAAAATCAATATCTTTAATTAAGAAAATGGGCTTGTATGCAGAACTTTTAACAGGTGTTGAGGACCCTCAAATAATGTACCTGCATGTATTACCTTCACTGATAGTTCCTTCCAGACAATGCTGATGCTACTACCATTACAAGCTTCTATCTCATATTCTGAAAAGAAATAAAATGATTTGGTGATTAATTAGTACTCGGATGGCATCCTTTAAGGAGGCTGGGTGGTTAATAAATTAACCATCAGATCTTCTTTAATTTTTTTGATATGATTTGTCTAGTTATAAACTATCATTTACAAAAGAAAAAAATCTAAATATTTCAGCTTTAAAATCTTATTACTTTTCTCTATCTTTATACATAGGTCTTCTTATTAAGGAGATAAAAATAGTCCAAAAATTGTTGCGCCAATCGAGTGCTCTTAAAAAGATCCTAGCACTAAACTATGCGGTATATGCAAAACTGCCGCTTCCAAAATGCTCCCTATAGTATACAAAGAACAATGATATTCTAGTGAAGTCCTGCCTTGACAAAAATTCCCTATCATTCAGAATACATGTATTTGTGTAATAAAAATACCTATGCAAGGCTGTTGAACATATTCTGCAACATGGTCCTTTATGACCTGTTGAATCTGTTGAACAAGTATATACGGTAATAATGTGCTGCAACAGATCTTCACTGTTCTGCAGAATCTGTGGAACATCTGGGTGTGCTTCAACAGGATTTGCCTTCAAATTCCTCCCTAGAGTACAGGCAAAGAATAATTGTCAATGAAATTTTAGTTACTTAGTTACTACAGGTCTACTGTAGTTACTGAAATGTTCCCCTATATTTCAGAAAGAGTAACTTAAGGTAATACCTGTAGTAAAATGCCAAAGCTGTTGAACATGTGAAGTTACATGGTCCTGAGTAGACTGTAGTATCAGTTAAGAGCCCATCTTAACTAGTTAGTGGAACATCTACATGAGTTACCATTGTGTCCCTCTCTAGAATGCTCTCTGTTATAAATTTGAAAAAGATTTCATTGTAATTAGAGTTAAGCTTGTAAATCATGTGTTGAAAAAAGTAATGTAGTTAATAAAAAATACCTGTTCATGTCTGACAGCTGATGAATCAGTGCAGTGTTCAGAAGAATCTATGGAACGTGCATCACAGTACTGCAACAGAGTCCAAAGTCATATCTAATCTCCTACTGTCTATCAATATTCCTCCATGCAAAGAGTCAAAGCTTCCATGGGTAGTTGTTCAACATTAATTTCATAACAGCATTATTTTTGGGCTTGTCTGAGGTTGCATCATTAAATAATGTGCTTTCCAAGCTTTTGGAAGATTCATACTTATCAATGCTGTAAAATAATAATGAAAACAATACTTAGATAAAAAGTCTAATGTTACATATAAACATAAGCATTCATATGATGAAATATTATGGTTATATGAACAATGCATGCGTTATGAAACAACAATACATATCACAATATAGTGGTAACGATATATGAATCACAATGTATTTTTAAAAAATACAAGGGCACCGCAAAGCAGAGCATCCCCTCGCAAAATGAAATGAAATATTTGAGGGGGGATGCATTATTTAGAATATACATGTAATTAAAAATAACAAATAATATTTATCTTCATAAAACCTCTTTAGATCAAAATATTCCTTTCCCCATGCACGCTCTTGGGGGGGGGGGGGGGGGGGGGGGAGGGGGGGGGGAGAGGAGGTAATAATTTTTTTTTCTTCATACAAATAAAAACCTGAACCACACTACTATACCAGCTGTATGTTTCTCACATGCTTCTCACACGCTATACAGTTTTTTTTTCTTCATACAAATAAAAACCTGAAACACACTACTATACCAGCTGTATGTTTCTCACATGCTTCTCACACGCTATACAGTTTTTACAATACGTTCCTAGCATAGCACGGTTTGCTTTTTGTACGATATGATAAATGTTACTCGCACTGTATGGTCTTTTTTTCACATGATATGATATCATAATGCTTCCTGTATGAAAAAGTGAATAGAAAAAGTGTTATTCATGTATCTAGCTGCAATAATGTAGCCCTCTCCGATTTTTATATCTGATGTTTACTGAAGAGGGCTACAATTCCACAGGATCTCCGTAATGGTGCTAAATTAAACACGAAACGTTTCTTGCACGAAAGTCGCACGCTTTTTGGGTGTAGTAGTACGTTTCAGGGTCTGTAATTAAAGGAGAAAAAAATATCGCCGGGTAGAAATAAAAAGCTGAATTCTTTTTATAATAGAACACATCTACAAGTTTTTTTCTGTAGATTCAAAATAAAACTCTCAATGAAATCTAAACCAGGTGTCTCTGAAATCAGTCTGGGTTGGGCCTACTTTGTTTATACACAGTTGAACTCTCGGCACGTGCTACTCATGCCCGCAGTCTTCGAGAGGTTGACTCATTATATACACAATATAAAAGTCACACAGAGGTGTGAACGATTATCATGATTAAGCACATATATAAATTATTATTGTTTAAGCAATACGGTAGGATATATCCAAATCTTAAGGAATACATGTAATTACACTGACGATAGATGGACCGTAACATTAGCGGGTGAAATGAAATCTCCGGTGAACTATTTCATATACAGTATTATATACTACTTTAGACTCGATCAACAACAAAGACACAGGGTTGCATGTGCTACCGTATATATGCCTCCAGGCTAGGTTACTATCCCCCAGTGAACACCAGTTTGTATACATGGCAGGGAAGTGATAAGCAAACAATCTTTAATCAATCCGGTCGTACAAATTAGTGCATAACAAATATAATTTAAGGAAGAAATGTTCAACAAGTCCCGGGGTTGAGTATTGGGGGACTCTCTACTTGCACCTGTAAACAATACATTTGTATGTATGCAAACGAACAAAAAAGTAATCTAACCGCTCAAGACAAGTTTTCTGAACTCGCAGACTTGTTCCCCATGTACTGTACAGCTGAAGAATGACACTTGCATTCCGAATCGGTGCATGGCAGCCATTTGACATTTCAGCATTACGAATCGGTGCATGGTCAAAAGGCAGCCGTTTGACGTTTCAGCCTAAGAGCGTCCGCCATTTTTTCTTAATTGTACTTTTAGTTCGATAATCTTTGCTTCCTCGTCATATTTTTATAAATATGACCTACTAATTACTGCTAATAAGAAAATATATTCAGTACTTACCCAAGTTACTGCTGTACTCCGCCATTGATATCCAACAATGCATTGCGTGCATCACAAAACCGTTTTGTGGGACACCCCGCTGGATGTTTATAGATAGACAAAATGTTAATAACTAGTAGCTTTGACGCGATGTTCTAAAAATAGATTTTGAGTTGTGGGACATTTTTCAATATATCCGTGTGGGTCAAAAAAACATTTTTTTTTGTTTTTTATGTTAATAATACCATTTTCAACCTCCCTGTGAATTTTTAACTACATGGTTTATGGGTCAAAATATAGATGACCCATAAACCACCTAAGGATCCCACAACGTGAGTCTGAGGTATATGAAATAACCCACAACACGGATTTGTATAACTATATATATATATATATATATATATATATATATATATATATATATATATATATATATATATATATATATATATATATATATATATATATATGAACTTTAAAAAAAAAATCTACACAATCTAATTACCACTGGTTCTATTTCATTGTTCTTAACAGAATAATACATGTTTCAGATAAAATAGATCGTACTTTCATGAACATGGCCACTGTTTCCTTGACTGTTTTTAAATGTAAGACAATTCACTAAAAGTTGCACTAGTTAACGATAAAAGTGTTACTATAACATTGGACACCCCTGAACTTGTTTAGATAATTTATTTACACAGTCGATGTATGCGATAGGAAAGGTGTATGTATACAGATCTCTTTCGGTTTACACCTGTCACTGAATATGGCGCTAAAACTGTACTACGATCTAGGTTCGCAACCCTCACGAGCTGTGTTCATGTTTTTAAAGCTTAACAACATTCCGTTTGATGAAGTTTTTGTTTCCATTGGGGCAGGTAAGAATTTGAGCACATTTACTTAACCCTCGGCAGTATGTTCCAATCGTTCTATATTCTGACACATACTATCAATCTATGGAAGGTCGGTATACATGTAGTTAAGTTCTACTCATTGTGTAACTTGCTTCTTCCCAAGTAAGGGGTTCCTGGGTCAGAAACCCTTGACTTGGGAAGATGTGTAACTTGCAGCGCGGTCTCAACAGTCTTAATTAAAACACATTCAATTGAAAATCAAGCATGCGTGTTACATTTCAAATTTTAATGCTTTTTAGGCTAAACATATCTTGAAAAATATTGAAAAGTTGTAGTACAATCATGCAAAGTTTAATGATGTTTCCGTTTATTGAATTTTATATTAACAAACGAAATGAAGTAAAGTATACAACGTCAGACAATATCACAATTACTTGGATAAATTCATTTTACATGTGAGAACTAGAAGTGTATGTTATATATGTTGGAATAATACACAGGAGAGCACAGGCAAGAGGAGTTCCGAAAGATCAACCCCTTCCGGCGTGTACCCGTCATAGACGACAATGGATTTGTCCTCACCGAGAGGTACATCAATCGATCTCTAGTTATTTATCAAATATTTATCAAAATAAAACTCAAACCATATTTTATATAGGAACAGCTCGTAAAACATACATCATTGATATTGATATTGTCAGCATAACCCCTAAAATGTCAGTTTTAGGATCCATATATCAAAAATTAAATAAACGCACAATAAAACATAAATTACATGTATGATATTTAATAATTTGATCGATTATTTGGGGGGGGGGGGGGGCATAAAAATACGCGATTGTGATTTCTACTGTAGTTTTAGTGTGGCTAATATCATTACTGTGATACTATATCTTTGCAATTAATTTTGCAGTGTTGCGATATTGAAATATTTGGCTAAGAAATACAAAGCACCAAGCCACTGGTATCCAGAGAATGACACTGCAACTACTGCCAGAATTGATGAATACATGAATTGGCAGCATCAAAATCTGCGACAAAACTGTGCAATGCTTTTCCAAAACCTGGTAATTTGTGTATACAAATGTAAGACAATTGCAATTATTACTCAATAATCACAAGAGTTATCAACAGCCACTGGTAACATCTTCTGATAGTTAATTAATTACTCAAATATACACTCTATTTCACGTACATTCAATTATTCTGTTTTTAACCTTTACCCCTAATACATGTATGTACATGTACATTTGTATATCGTTAACTTGTAAATTCTGAATGTGATTGATTTCTCGATTTCTCTCACCGTACGTTAATCATATTTGTAGATTCTGATACCAAGAATGAAAGGAATGCCGATAGACTGGGAAAAGGTCAAATTTTACCGGAAAAAAGTCGCCGAAATGGTCAAACTACTAGACCAATACTTTCTTAAAAACAATTTATACCTGTGTGGAGATGAAATAACTTTGGCGGATCTTTTAGGGGTGTGTGAACTGGTCCAGCTTGTCCCAGTTCGTGAACAGATGATGTATGAAAGCAACGCCAAGGTCAAAGCATGGGTCGATCGCGTTAAATCGAGACTAGGGTCACTGTTTAATCAGACCCATGAGGGCATTTTCGGAATGGAAGCCATGTTTGACCCAAAAGTCAATTCCAAAATGTGAATTTCTTCTTACACCAATTTTGGAACATTTACATCTTCTTTCTGAATCCCGGTATCGGTGGATATTTAAAATTGACTCCATAAATTATAGTTGGTTCTATACCCTGCAAATACTCATAAATTTCTACTACACGTATCATGTTTAATATGTTTTAAAAAGTAATTGCTATAAAAGTCGTGGTACAAGCCAGTGTATATTTTCTTTGTTGTCATTGTCAATAGTGAGAAAGAGTCGCATTGCTGTCTCGAGGTACATATACATGCATGCATGCTAACAAGGGCATTAATGCTGAACCACAATTTTCAATGAGCGAATGACCAAGGCAAATTTATCATACTGAATAATATATACATTTATTATACTTTCATGTTAAATACTGAAATCTGATTGGTTAAGACGCAGTTGATAATCCATTCTATTATCCTCAGAGTTAGCAACACACTTGGCAACGGGTAACATTATATAAATAGTGCCTGTTTGGGAGGGTAACGGTTTTCTCGGGGTGTCAATTTCAACTGTTATCCTCCCAAACAGGCACTATTTATTTTGTTATACTGAATGTCTTAATTTTTAAGAAAATTTTACTGCTTTTATAGAGGAATAACGTGAATTCTACAGCGAACCGTACGCGCATAATTTTCGCGCATGTAACATTTTTTAATGTTACCCGTTGCTAAGTGCGTTGCTAACGCTGAGGGTAATAGCAAATATTATTAACTGCGTCTTAACCAATCAGCTTTCAGTATTTAACATGAAAGTATAACAAAACGAATTGTTACATGCGCGTAAATGATGCGCGTACGGTTCGCCGTAGAATTCAAGTCATTCCAATAGAAAAACAGTTAAGTTTTCTTTAAAATTGACATTCAGTATAATAAAATAAATAGTGCCTGTTTGGGAGGATAACAGATGAAATCGACACCCCTCGAAAACCATTGTCAACATCCGCTTCGCGTCGTTTGACAACGGTTTTCTCGGGGTGTCAATTTTAACTGTTACCCTCCCAATTCAAACAGGCACTATTTATATAGTGTTGCTAACACTTTTTTAAATTCTCTATAAGCAAGTGGAGATTATTGTTACACAACATATAACATCAATTTCTTTAAATGTTAATATAACAATGATATTTTATTTCAAACTGATCAACGAAAACTGTATCTTAATTAAATACGTCTAACAATTAGTCAATTGATCAATGACTATAATCAATATTGCACATCTTCAAAACACTCATAAAACCATGCAGTGACAAAAGCTATAGGATAAAATGAATGGAAAATATATTTACATATTCTGATCATACTTTTAACGGGAAAATCAAATGACATCTTTTAAGACTTTAAAGTCTTGTGTCTGTTTTCAGAAGATGGTGAAGCCATTACACATACATGTAACTACATATTTAAATATACAAAGTATATATAACACATACTTTACTATGTAAAAATGTATAAAAATAGAATATTGTACAAAATGATATCATTGTAATAATTATGTATATCACAAAACACAATGCCCTGAAAGTCAGTGCATGACTGAAAACCACAGAGCTCATTAAAAAATTTGCCTAATCACTTGTAGTTGACTTAGTATAAGCTGACTAATCTACACAATAAAAACTTGTTTCAAAAGACAATAAATCTGAGAACAAATTAGGACCAGATATAACTTGTATGAGTGAAGTTAAGCTTTCAAGAATGACTTTTGTAATCTATGTGAAGATGATGCTTCAGTTAGATATAAATGAGAAAATGTTATGCAAAATTTTTTGTACAAATATGTGACTGAGTCTCTAAAAGCAGTTTTATCTATAAACAGAATGTGATTTCACACTGTTCTTAGTATGGTAACGGTAAAACATTTTACACCCCTCCTATTCAGTCAAAATTACACCTATAAGTGCGAATAATGTCCTTGATTGGAGCTCGGCACACAGGGCAGTTGGAGTTACGGGACATGAGTTGCCGACCACAGCCGTAACAAACGCACATGTGACCACACTGGTAGAGCACGGAGTCGGAGAACTTGTCCAGACAAATCAGGCAGTGTGAGTCGTTGACTGGTCGAGACTGCCTGGAGGTCGCTGTCTCACGTGTCCCATCTACAAAGCGCAGGAAAAAGATCATAATTATTGTTGTTAATTTGCAGTCATTGAATTTGAATTTTTTTTTTTTTAATTTACTAATTAATTGAGCTGATTTGAGTTTTACATGTCAGAAAAATCACAGACAGTCTTATCAAGCATTTTTTTCACTCCCTTTTGAAATTTTAGGCGAACATAATTTTAGCAGTTTAGAATAACAAAAGTTCTGTTAGCTATTGGTCTAAATGAATACGTAATGGATTCACATCAAATACTATTTACTACATGTAGATAGGTCAATACAACTTACTACAGTTCTATTTGCATTGATGAAAAATTGCACAGAAAATGACTCATTTTAGTATGACATCTCAAGTATATAAAATATAACAATTTTATGCTCAAGAAGTAAATATTTAGTATGTCAACATAAATAGCACATCTTTGAGTTTAGGGACAAATAACTTATCCGTAGTAGTTCAAATTAAAAAGTACATGTATATTATTAGGACTTTCTCAACTCTTTCTCAGCCAGCTTAAATTATCAGAACCAAGAAAAAGAGCCAGAGAAATATCACAATTTTATTAATTTGCCTCGGACTCACCTGACTTTTCTGACATGGCCGCCGCCACTTCCTGTCTAATGGCCCGCTGGATGTCAAGTTGAAGGTCGAAGCTGACCTTGAGCATGGACTTCATCTCCTCCACCTGGGCCTTCAGACTGGCCATCTCCCGGCTGAGGTACAGATTGGACTGAAAAATTACATTTCATACTACAGTACTTGTACCTGATTTATCTAATTATTGAAAGTCATAATGAGTGACAAGATAATTACTGTACACATATTTTAAATAAAGCTCTTATTGTTGACATAGTTATCTTCTCAATCTATATACCGGCACATGTATTAAACAAATGAGTTCAAATTTATGGAAAACTGAAAATATGTACTATAAAAGAGAACATATGTTTTTGATTCTTTGTCAAAAAATTTAATCAACATTTAAATCTTAATGCTATGAACTTTGAATAATTTATCAGTGTTGTTTACCTGTGTGTAGGGCACTGCCTGAGCACTAACACTGGTCACAGAAATGTTGTCCCAGTTATCTGCCCCTGGCTGCTGTGGAGGAAGCCCAATGTGGGAGAAGTCGTTGCGGATGATTGGTTGCGTTGGTTGTATCGATCGCACGAACTCCTGCACTCGCTGTCCGTCAGTGTCTGAACCGTTCAGGCGATCCTATTACATGGTCATCATAAACAATTTAATATTTTTTTTTCAAACAATCAAATAAAATTAACATCAGATATGTAAATGCTGTTGATCTTAAGAGTGCAAAAGTATTTTCACTCTTGTACAGCATTCTGTTGTATTGTTTCCCTTAACATGAGTTTAACTATGAACAAATAATGATATTTCTTTATTCATAACACATAACATAAAAGCCACAAATTGATACAATGAATCTTTTGAAAAATGCCCAGTAAATAAAAATTGGTCTCCAGGAATGACAATGATTCCACGGTATTTATATTCAAAATCCAACATCATTTAACCCCAAATTTCTCTTAAAATATCTTAAGGTAAAAGAAAATACATGTACATATTGTAAATGTTTCTTTCCAAGATAGACAACTCTGAATGGCCTCTCGTTCTTTAAAATGCAAACTGAAGTACAGAATCATAATCTTACCCTCATGGTCAGTTCCAGCGTAGTTCGGAAGTTTCCTTGCAAGGTAGAGGTAACCAGTTGACGGTGAACCAGTTCACTGATCTCTTGTACAAATTCCTCGCGCTGCATTTCCTCCACAACATGGAGAGGTATGGAACTTATGTCGGCACTGAAAAGATATTTTTTAAATACAAAACACATATTAGAAAAACACATGAACATGCAGTTCAAGGGAAAAATCACATCAATATCCTGGGGGTTTCCAGACCCAGTAGGGAGGGAGGGAATTTTTTTTATTTTTCAAACTGGAAGTTTAACTAATCAAAAATTAGTAAAAAATGAAAATCTGAATAAACTTGTAAGTAGGTTAATGTTGTGCAACAAAAAAAAAACAATTAAAAAAATTTCTTGATTTTTTACTGATAAAATTTGATCAGCGGGAGTATTTCAATGAGGCTGGAGGCAATTTCAAACAAACAATAATTTAATTTCGGCCTGAATCTATGTAAATTACACTTACATATTCATCTGTGGAGGATGAACAGCAGGTGGAGGTGGAACCACATTCTCTGTTGCTGTAAAAAAAAAATTCAATTTCAGATTTTAAAAAATATGGCAGAATTAAAATTATTTAAAATTTTCTTCAATCTTATCAAATATCATTTCATAAGTAAAACATGCCATGGCATATTCAGTTTAGTGGACAACAGTAAAATTATACTGTGGTTTCATCAATATTCGTTGAATACCAATTTTAGTGGATTTCGTCGATTAGTTGATGCACGAAATTAAATGTTCATTGAAGTGCAATTTTTATTAACATTTTGTATTGAAAGGGTCATTGGCCACGAATTTACGTATCCTTGAAACTGTGATTTTCACTTTATCCACGAAAATTGATGCCCTTGAAAATTAATGAAACCACAGTATACAGTTTTTATATTGATATTTTGAAATTAATATCAAATTATGTAGTAAATATGTAATTGATAGGATTGCAATCAATATCTTACAATTAATGGAAGATCTGCTTCGTGAGCTGGCGATACTGTTGCTTCTACTGCGTTCGGTCTCTCTCTGAAGTACTTCCAATGACCTTGGTCTGTATGGTACATCAGGTTCCGCCGGAGTACTGTCTCTCGACACTCTGGGGGGTGTAGGTACCCAAGATGGTGTTCCATCTCGAGATAAACTGCTAGGTGTAGATGCATTTGAACTTTGTCGAGATTCTTGAGATGTTCCATCTCGAGATATTACGTCAGCTGTTGCTGTCTGTGGGCTCGGTTGAGATGATTGTGGAGAGTTGCTGTGAGATGAATTTGTTTGCGATGAAGCTCGCGGTGCTCTTGACACACTTGACAGGGTGCCACGAATGACATTCTCAAGGCGTCGTCTGAATGCGGTTCCCAGAATACTGGATACCCTCTGCTGTTCAACAAGGCCTTGGATTTCTACCACTACAGTCTCTGGACGTATTTCATCGACATCTTCCACATTTGCTGGAACATTCTCCTTCCCTGATTCTAACTTGGCCTCTTGGACCTGAAGATGCTTGGCAAAGAAGCTGTCAATGGCGTTCTTATGTCCTGTGCTTGTCACTGGTCTCTCCCCATACTGGATCTGGCGCAGCTCATACATACGATCACTAAAATATTGGAGAGCAAATAAATTATAAATAAATGAATGGTTAAGCTTTTTAAAAAGTCTTTATCATATGATCTAATGTTTAGCAACTGAAAATTTAACTTTTTTTTGGTTGGAAGAAGCTATATATATGGTATATATATAGGCCTATATGCCTTCAGCAGCTGTTCAGGCCTTATCAACATGATCAAGCAATCTATATTCAAGTTATCAATTAATTTCACAGTTCAATTAATATCGATATAAAATCATAACGTACGTTTTTGCCTTCTCCAAAAACGCTGACAACTGCAGATCTTTGTCCTCTCTCCCTTCTGCTTGTTCCACAACGGCAGTGGGTTCCAAATCCGGATTCGCGCAATCTCCGGTCTCCATATTCAATAGATCTAATTGTTGTTCACTTTCGCTAAAATCTGTGCAACCACCTTCTGCCATCCTGTTCAACTAGGTCTTCTGACTTTTTATACCTGGGTAAAGGTAAATATAGAGTAATAATCTATTCTTAGACATTACCGCTAGTGACTCACTGTTTTGACAACAATCGCCCGAATTATTTCGGTGTGTATCGTGACTTTTTCTCTTCCGGCTAGGAAAACTCCAAAGAACCTTGACGTCAATCGGTCAGTATTAGCAGACGCGCGAAGTACAAGCAAGAGAAAATGTCAACGAATTTGGACGATCTGTTTAATCAGATTATACATTCTGAACTACATGCACAACAGAAGAAGAAGTATCTTCATGACTGTAAGATTCTTATCCATCCACCCCCCTCACTATTTCTTGCAACAGACATTTTCCTCAATTATATATATTTTTAGGAGAGGAACTTGTAAGTTGCAAGAACTTGTTTCCGATCCTTTTGTGTTACTTACACAATAAAATATGTTCAATTCAATTATATATAGGCCTATATATTAAAATTAGACCGTTTCATCTCGCTCTCTGTAATGTGTGGTTACCGCTCGTTACATTATATATAGAGAGCGAGATCAAAGGTCTAATTTTAATTAGATACATATGAAAATGAAATAATATGGAGTCCACTTTTTGTGAACATGTAATGGAAGTGAATATACATTGTAGGCCTATTGAAATCAACAGAGATATTGAAGCTTAAGAAATACTGCTCTCTCTCTCTCTCTCTCTCTCTCTCTCTCTCTCTCTCTCTCTCTCTCTCCCACGAATTAGGATTTATTTTCATAAACTGGATCGGAGAAGTAGATATAACTGGTTTTTTTCTTTGCTTGTCCAATATTTTTTTCGATAAGGCTGCCCCCTTCAAAAACGATACTACGTGCCTGACAGTTTTATAGTGAGATAGGGTCCCGAAACGTCTAGAATTCTATACGGTAATTGTTTTTTAATTCTTTTTCAGCTGCTCTATACTGACAAAAACTGAAGTATATCATCCTACATCATCCGATACATACTCTGAGTTTGTCTTATTTCAATCTCACCCACTCTGACACTGATGTTTTACTTTTCTTTCGTGTTGAATTTGTGCGGATTTTTTCTTGCTACATGTACATATACATAAAGAACACAAACTTTACGAACGTGCGCGAACCATACCAAGTTTCCAATACCATGTTGGTATAATTTAAGTACCCTTAACGTATTAGATGAATTGACCTTTGCATGAAAAAAAAACGAATCGCCAAAAATATCCCCCACCCCAGTACAGTGAAAAAATTAAACAAAAGATCATGCAGTGTGATTGATGTTTCCAGAGCAAATTATCGATCATTTTTGGGGGGTTGGTGGGTAGGTCTAATTTTTTAAAAATGTGGCGAAAAGAAAGTTAAGACGAACATACTTCACTTCGTTATGATATTAATTTCCACGTTTTCAGTGAAGTGCAGAATTCAATCAACTTTAGCAAGAGGAGATGGGCTACAGAAAAAGTACAATGAACTGAAAAAGGAACTGACGTTTAAAGTAAGTTAATACATTTTGATAGATCATTAAATTAATGGAACGTGACCTTGAACTTTTTTTAATATCATATAATCCCTTTTCTATGTCAGCTGTAGATCGAGTAACAAGCAAAAATAAAGACCTAACAATTCTCTGTCAAGTATTGTGCCATTTTTTTTAATTATTATAAAGTGTGTATACATATTGGCCGAAGACCACGATATGAACGAATCTTTTTTGAGGGGTTTTTTTTGTGTTTCAAATTTAATGTTAACAAATTATTTCAGTTAAATGAGAGTTGAATTGCTTACCTGTTTGAAGACATAAAAGGAATGCAAAATTTTAACAATCACAGTTATACATAACTACGTATAAGGATCCTTAAAGACTGTATTAAAATAGGAAACACCCGTCAGTGCTATAAATGCCGCTAATACCATTGATTGTACTACTGTTGATATCGTGACTTAAAGTCCTGGTGGTGCACTGCATGTCCGATTGGATATGCATCAGAATATATTATTATGATTATTATCTAATCCGCATCGGTGGGGTCGAAAGCAAATGGAAAGTTAGAGGGGGGGGGGGGGGGGGGGGCTAGACTTATCAGAGCTCTTGACAGCAAATATAAAAAAATAAGAAAAAGAAAAAGATTATGGTATGGTTATAGCTAACATTGCAAAAATAGAGGAGAGGGGGCTTAACACCCCCCCCCCCCCCCCCTGGTTCCGACGCTTATGCGCATCATAGAAAAAAATGTCACCATGTTGATTAATAGTTTGTAAAAAAAAAATACAAAATTTAGTTGTTATTATTGCACTCTAACTTACAAGAATTGCACAGAGAGAGAGAGAGAGAGAGAGAGAGAGAGAGAGAGAGAGAGAGAGAGAGAGAGAGAGAGAGAGCGAGAGAGAGAGAGAGAGAGAGAGATATGTGACAACCTTTGAATTTTTTCATAAGCAAATCTATCTGTTAGGGAAAGTGAACCCCTGAACCCCTATACTGTATAAAGAGTTTTATTTTTTTCTTTGGAATCTGTTGAGTTTGGTTTTGTAGAAATTTTCTGTTAAAATTTGTATCTGCAGTAAGTGCCTCTTAATAAATAAATAAATAAATAATGTAAAAAAAAAAAAATAGCCAAGAGGACTGCACTCTTTGTGCATTCCTCATCATCAAATTATCTCCGGTACTGCAATGATTATGGTATTATTATAACACAGGGGATATTCTTAATAGACTGTGGCTCAGAGCAAAGATGAATATCCGGGTACCATACTACATATACGTGTTAATTTTTCGGGTACAAAAATGATCGATGCCAAATAGTATAATGTACATTTCTTAGGTATTTAATCATGAAGTTCGACAGGTTTTCACCTTACATCAAAAAGTAGCTAGAACATCGGTTTATTATATTCACGGTTGGGAAATTGTTTTGAAAAATCCTGGGGAAATTACTTTGACTCGCCCGATATTAGGAATACATAAATAAACGTACGCTTCAAAACTATAGATATAGGTCAAACTTAATTATAGAAAATGTATTAATATGATAGATGAATTGTATTTAAATATCAACATTACAACTCACAGAATTACTGTTAAAAATCTAGGATGTACCAGATCTTAACGACGGAATAAATTAAACTTGTTTTCAATCTCATTATAAAAATTACATTGTATATTCTTAATCATTAGTGAAAAATCAATGTTCTAGAATTTAGATTCTTATAGTTATGTTAAGTTGTAAAATTCAAATTTACCGGGTGGCAGTTGTGTATCTTCTGCCACCTGGTAAATCCAAATATTCAACATGACAGTTAGATACGTCTCGTACCATTCATGCAGTGAAGTACAAGGAATCTTGAGTTGAAACTTTTTGATATGTTCAGTCCATGTTTTTTATGTATGCTTGATCCTTTTAGACAAATTTATTGATTCAAGAAGAGGTCAATTTGAACACTGAGGAAAACAAAGAAAAAATCCTGCAAGAAAAAGTTTCAGCTCTAGAGAAGGAAAAAGACGATATTTCTAAATATGTAGTAAGTGAATTGACTCGCATTTTCACTTTTTACTTTCTCTACAGCTAATCGTTTGATTTCATGTATATTAAAGTTTTGATAATATCAATTTTGAGTCCAGTTTTCAATGAGTGATATCCAGTTAAAAATGTTTATACAATTTTTTCCCTTAACACAGACTGACATGCAAAACCAGGGGGAGAAAGATAGAGAACTGTTTTGTCAAGTTGTAAGGACATTTATACAGAATTATGGGTTACAAAGCGATGGTCATGATCGCAGAAAGGAGGAGCAGAAACAAGCCCTAATGGAGGCTAGGCTCACTGAAGATGACCTCAAAACAGGTAAATTGTTTTTGTTATCTCTTTATTTTCATTCTCTCCCATGGATTGATCGCAACTCTCTTTGCAATTAAGTGCGAGGTAAATACTTATTCGATGATAAAGAAGATGGGGGAACAAAAATAGCGCTAATGCCCATTTGGTTTTATAAAAAAAAAACCAATTTCAAATTAATTTTTTTCCAACCAAATATACTATATGATGTTATATTACAAGTTTACAGAAGCACGATTTCTAACTATATTCAGTTTTGAATATTTTAACAAACGATAAGAAAAAAAAAATGAATTATAAAATTTAGGTGATATCGAACCCACAACCTAAAACCCTAGCTCTATAATGTTACCTAATGTCTGGTGCTCTAACCACTGAGCCATTTCAGTCACAACAAACTTCATTGTTAAATGCTAAATGCAACTTCAAACACGAATTTACGTACTTGTAGTATTTTTTTAAAACGTTCAATTGTTGGGATACAAAATAACATTTTTAAAGTATAGTGGGTCATCTCTCCATGTTTTTGTTGATTGAAATCGGTTTGATTTCCTTTATACCTCATACAGACTACGACAAAAATATGGAGCCCAGACCCACTCTATAAAAGAAAAGGCATTGGAGTTCTGAAAATGACACTATTTGGAGGTTTTGACACGCATACGCCAGTTTAAATCAACCTACTCTAAACATTTTGCATATTTAAAGGTTTTAAATCGATGTCATGGTAAATATACATTCGTTTTTTAATAACTGAGAAAAAAATTATGAGATTTGTTCATATTTTAATTTTATAGTATCTTATATATCCTCATATGGGCAGTTTGCACGACTTATTCACCCATCTTCTTTGTTTAGCCCATTGTACAATTCTTAATGATTCTCCAGGAATCTTAAACGACAATGCTGTATTTTTTCTGTTTTTCAATACTATTCTAGTATCACTTTTTCATTATAACTTTTTTTCGACGAGCATTTTCATTGTAAGATTTTTAAAAAATGCGAATCAATTATTCATGAGAAAAATCCATCCAAAGGAGAACTTGCATCTCTGTGGCATATTGCATGTATGTGGTTTCCCTTTTCTGCAAGAGCTTGAAAGAATCACCGAGAAAAAGAGAGCAGTTCAAGAACTGAGAGCTCAACTTGACAGAGAAAAGCAAACTTCCCAGCGTCTTCAAAAAACAGTGAAAGGTATTACAGACAGAAATACAGCGAAACATTGTTACAGTAAAGGAACACCAGCTGCAGAAGTTATGACAACATATTTCAAGATTCTCACAATTGCAAAAAAATATCATAATGAATTTCTTACACTTACCTATCAAATTCTATTTAAATTGCTTTCAGTGTATAGCAAACGGTAAAATCCATTTTTATACCGTTTAAAATATTGTTAAGATATATAAAAGGAATAACTAGTTATAACTAAGACATATTGTATAGTTAGGGTGTCCGTAACAAAAGATCAGGCACAACCGATGATTGATATACCTTTTTGCAATCTAAAATTTAGAACTTGACCAACAGCTTAGACAACTCAAGGAACAGACTGGTAGCCTCAGTGCAAGGAAGTCGGAACTAAACGCTATTCCTCACAGAGATCCAGAGTTCTTAAGGTACGTGTCAGGATCATGTCTGAAAACAGAACCTTAGAACATTGCGTCCATCAAGCAAAACATTTATAGATTGAGTTTCCCAACGTTTGGGATCGTAATGTCTCAAAACAGTGCCAAATATAAACCATGCATGATTTTTTTCTTATGATTAAATTAAAAAGTTAATTTTTTTGTAAATTAATTTTTGTGTGTTCCTGCAAGTTTGTCCATATATAGTTTTCTTTATTTTCTTCCGTTGAACTATAAACAACCATTTGCAATTGCTTGTAACTTGTCAACCGTAAACTTTACATTAAAAGTTACTCTACATGTATTTTAATTCTTATAATAATTATAAACATCGTGGTAATTTAACTATTCATTTAGCTTGAACAAAGAACTGGAAATTCTGAACGAGGTTAGCATGGAGAACAAGTGTACTGCATTACAGCACGAGCTTCAGCGTCTACAGCAGATCTGGTGGCAGAAGGAGATACGGGAACGTAAGCGGGCCGTGACGTCATCACAACCAAAGGCCTCAGCAAATTTAAAGGTAAAACTGCAGTTTATCGCGTCATCTCAACCACAAGCAGTTTGATTGGTCTCTGGTTTTTTCTTCACATAAACATCTCTTTTAAACTTGGGAAAACATCTAATTTAAAAAAAATAACTTTATAGTATGTTGTCATATTGTATTTCACATAATAGACCTTCAAGACTGACCTTAAAAACAGTTTGGGCTCTTATTCGAATCGAAGGGACCTAAACACGATTTTGAAATCATTTTGTTTTTTGTTTTTATTTATAAATTTGAATGATAGACGAACATTTTAGCTTTAGAAATCAAGGTACAAACGAGATACAGAGTTCAGAATTCATTGTTATGTAAACAAAGCAAGCTTGAGTCTCTCATATTTGTTTTACAAATCTTGTAAAGAAAAGAAATTACCATTTATTTGAATAATGACTCGTGGCAAACTGATTACATTGTAATGTGTTTATAAATACTATTATCAACAAAAGAAAGCAAAATCTGATCGATTCAAACTTTTACGAATGTAACACATATGGAAACAATAACAAGACTCGAGCTTTTTTTTACAAAATAAATTAGTCCAATCTCTTTATCTTACTTGAAACACAATTTCTTTGCATTTGATTTTTGACGTATTATTTAAAATACCCATATTAACCATTCTAGTCATTGAGAATGGAAAAATTAAAATTTACAAATACTGAGCTCAAATAGTGTCCAAGTCCCTTTAACAAATAATGCTAAAAGAAATGTAATGAATAATAGAAAACATTAAATTTAAAAAATAGTTTATCTAAATGTTGTGGGTCTTAAATCGTCACCTCTCAGAAAAATAAGAAATGTAAAATAAAGGAACGAATTTTATAAGTGAAATATTTTTAAGGTGCCATTTTTATAAAAAAGAGAATGCTATCGGTGCTAATTGATTTAAAAGCCTTAAACTAAATTTCATTTCATTAAATATATTTACGTTTCATCTGAATCACTTAACTCGATTCAATTTTTGTTTTGAAAAAATAAATGATTAAATATACAACTTAAAAAAAGATCTGTACTTCCATGTGATAATTGAGGACCCGGCTTACTTTGCTTCAAATGGCTTATAGAACGGTGATTTTTATTCTAAAATAACAAACTTTGTATGTCCGTTTTTGTTCCACCATCGTAATTTCCTGTTTCCTATTTGGGCTCATTAGCTGAATATTGACAAAAATAAATTAAAAATTATTAAGACATATGATTCGGAAACAATTTTTTTTATTTCTGTTTCTAATTTGCCGCTTTGTCAAGTGTCAGTAGATGATGTGAATCTATTTTAAGGGAGTTTGCGGGTTTTATACCATTATTAGTGTTTATTGTAATATTACAAACATAGAAGGTCCTTCATGTTTTTCCCAGTCAGGACTTCCTTTTCTCTATAGGTTGCATAAACATTGACAAAACTATTACGTTTAACTCATGGGTTCGATTCGAATAACATTCTGTTATAAAATAAAATTTAATGTAGTTTTTTGCGTTACAGCTGTCAGTGATGAGAGTGAATTCATGATTAAAGAACACAGGCAATTTTATTGAATCGAGCTCTTAAGTTTTGTCGTAATATTTCAGAGGTGTTGTTATGTACTAAATATAGCAATCATTCTTAAGGGAAGAATAAGACACCACAGAATAAGTTTTCTCCATCTGACGGTTTACTATCAATCAAATATGAAGTGTGTCTCGTTTCATGGTTGCCGTAATTATTTTACGTATACAAAGTTGTGATTTGACAGAGACTGTCAGTGCTTCATCCTAAACTTCAGTTAATCAAGATTAAGCGATTCATATACATTATGCACGTGTTGCATGTAATTATTCTTTCCATGTACTATTAAAAATAAACAGTGTGGTTGGCTCAGCTGAACTCCAACTGTACGGTTGTGAAGGGGCTCTTGAATCTCGTATTTCATATAATTATACATGTATATATACAACTCATTTTGGAACCAGAAATATATTTCCTGTCTTTTTTTTATGCCATTATATGAACTCTAACTTTTGTATTCTTTATACATTGATTGTATTACCTTATATAACTATAAAATACTATTTTTCATCATGACTTATAAAAAATGTTATCATTTATTGTAGTTACCAATGAATGAGGAAGAAGCAGGTGTTAACAAAATGACAGTATCAAACTTTCAAAGAGAATAAAACAAACTCCGAGTTGAATAAGAAACACTGAGAATTAATTGATAGATAAGTCAATTTTTTACTTTATTCATAATGATTACTTAAGTTAAATAATCTTGAGGAACCAAGACAATTTGTCTCACATTAGTATTGAACCATTCTAATGATTTTAGAAGAAAGACAGATGTTGGGACGATTCAAACATCAACCTACATCCTTATTTTGTTAAAAAAAACCACTTTCCATTATTTGCATATTCTTGAAATATTATCATAATTAAATGAGTTGTTTTCTTGTTATAAAAACTATGATGCACAAAATTGTTTCCTCTTCCTTGAGTCGTACGATTTAGGTATAATATATTTGAAAATATTAATTTTATCATCAGTCATACAATATTTTATTTGGAGGGGGGGGGGGGGGGGGTAGTATCCGATTAATCTAAATTTGCATTTTCGATTACCCTTTGAAAAATGAGAGAACATAAAAAACCCAAACAATTGTTATCTTTGTATGACTACGGAAAATACAATTAGATAGATAGATAGATAGATAGATAGATAGATAGATAGATAGATAGATAGACGAATGGATAGATAGATAGATAGATAGATAGATAGATAGATAGATAGATAGATAGATAGACAGATGATAGATAGATAGATAGATAGATAGATAGATAGATAGATAGATAGATATGGTGTCTGATACCGAAAATAATTATATAATAAAATACAATAACTTTCATGGAATCATTAAGGTTTAGAAGTTAGTTCAGTTATGTCCTGCATCCTTTGAGTTTTATAACTCCTGCTTAGTTCCGAAGCGTCCTGAATTTAACAGAGAACGCCCCCTCGCTTTGATCGTAAGCTGCATTGTCTATGGCCATTTTTAACTCTTTTTGATTTCTGTCTATAAAGAAATTGAAACAGCCTTCACCGGTCTCGCATCGCCTTCCTGCTTCCAACATGAAGAGATTCCTGGTGTGAAAGCCATATCGGCGTATGTATTTAAGCGGCCACTTAATCTTGATTTCTTGTCTGTTGAAATCGCCAAGGTCTATTGAATCCTTAGTGACAAAGAGTTTGTAATTTGCACCGTTTTCCAAATTCAGTCTTCTTGAAGTTTCTGTTTCCTGCACGCCAACATCAAACACTTGTGCTGAAAAATAAAGCTCTCGTTAAAGGGCTTATTATATTTGTTTTTACAATTGTGTCTTAATAATTAGACAAGTATCTATTGAATAAATTTAAAACATGGAATTATTAGTTTATTAAAAGCGTTAGTTTATCATTAATATTTGAGTATGGAAAATGAAGGGCATAGAGGCAAAATTATTTATGTTTTTAGCACATAAACTGGACGAAATTAAGCCACCGATTTGGACACCTGGAGTAGTCGAATCTCCTATTGAGATTTTTTTCAAATCTGAAAAGAAACCCCCAATTTACCCCACCCATCTGCTTTATAAAAAATAAGTGGATCTCGAGAGAAAAGTCAACTATTCATAAGGTCAAAAATAGACAGAGCCACCCCACCCAACATCCCACGCCAAGGGGAGGGAGTTTGTTTCATGTTCAAGCACCTGGGGTTTTTTACTTTAATTATGAGTTCTATTTACTGACGACAATTTATGCCAGTTCGAATATTTTTATATTACAAAAACCATATTATTATTGAATCTCGCATTTTAACACAATGGTACATGTATATTATAATTTTGCGTTACCTTCCCACTCGGCAACGAAAATATTTCCGCTGTTCATGCACAGAACACGAGGAAAATGTAGGTCGTTGTGTTTAATATCGCGGAGGAACTGTCCATCTTGATCTATGATGTGAATACACTGGCTGTTACTGTCTGCTGTCAGGATCTGACTCTGGCTATCTGTTGCGATGCCACTTGGAAAAAATAATCCCTTGGTAGTACCCGGAGAACCAGTATATATAAACCGCAGTTTACCGGTCTGATTCACTACAACTATTGCACCTGCTCCATAGTCAGATACACATATATCTAGGTTCTTATTTTCACAAATGAATTTGTTGTAGTACCCGAAGGAATAGAGAGGCTTGCCATTACTGTTAACACGAATGGTTTGTTTTTTGGATGAGTCGGTGTAGCGCACAACTTGTGTTTGTTTTTCATCATAACTGACCTCCAGAACCAAGATGTCACCAGTGTGAGTTCCACATATTGATCGTGGTGTCCAACTTCCTAGTCTTGTCACCACCTGTATCTGATTACTCCTTACTTTATTCACAGTTCTATCTTTTGGGTCAGTATACAAGAGGTCTCCACTCTTTGTGATTGCTATATCCCAAGGCCAGTTTCCTGATTTGGTTTGAATTGACGAAAGTAATTCACCTTGCAAGTTGTAAAGCTTTATGGTGCTGTCTTGACCAGATGTCCAAACTTCATTATCATTCAAGCAAACCAAACTATTCAAGACCCCTTGACCGGCGTTTCTAGCAACTATGATTTTTGGTTCTTTAGGCATCGAGGCTTCTTTTCCTTTTACATCACACACCAGATTTCCCATTGCGAATTCATTCTCGTACATTGAATCAGACATCGATGATAGAGAACCAAATTGTTCTTGAAGCTTTTTTGTATCAATCTTCTGAGAATGGAACCTCGGTAAGGAAACGTTGACTTCAGGCGGCAAGTTCCTAAATTCCGTATTCCTGGATTTGTTACTGAAGACAAAGGACATATCATTTGAGACAAGCACTTTCTTCAAATTAATAATGACTTGCTGTATTTCAAAAATAATTTGATTTATTTCTTCCTGTTGTTTATCTAGCACACCAATTTGATAGGATTCTATCTCGTTAATTTTAGATTTTAGAATCTTGACAACAGCGTCTATTTCTCTGTGCCAGATTTCTCCCTGAGTGTCAATATCTGTTGTCAATACATTTGTCTTTTCTTTAAGGTTGGCCTTTTTTATTTGGATGTTTGATGCAAATTTCTGATGATTAGGGTATATTGATTTTTCTAATTCTTTCAAATCTTCTTGCAAGTCTTTATTTTTTCTTTCAAAAATTGTCATAATGTCAACAAATTCATGGCGCCTGTGATCTTGAGAAGATGCACATTGCACACAAATAGGAATTTTACATTGTTCGCAAAAAAGTTCACAGTGCCTGGTGGTGTGCTGCGTACAAGTAGGATAATTAGGGGTAGAACTCCGCTGTTCGAAGGGCACCACTTTATGAGATTTGGACAAATCTGAAAGATGTTCACCAACACAGCTTTTACACAGACAGATATTACAAACATCACAATGCATCGAGGGGATAGAGATTGCACAGATGGAGCACCGTAAGACATCTTGCGCTCTGCACTGAGGATCCATGGTTTTATGACTTTTCTGGACATAAATATTTTTAAAATTAACCTGTAAGAGACAATGGTGTATTCATTTATCAAGATATGATTAAGATTTTTAAAAGAATAGCGAGCATATATCTAAAACATAAGAAAGAGAATATGAATTCTCACCCTTCACATATTTGTGCATTAAAACATGACATTGGTAGAAGATAAATAATCCGCTTTGTGAATAAGTGAAAACGTTCGGAAATCATTTATCGACCGTATAAGATAATCAATAATACCCGACTGTATAAATGAATGATATTTGATATACAGCAAACCAAATAGTTTTATATCAATCTAAAATTTACAAACCTTTTCACTACATCATGATGAATCACCCTACTCTTCCTGGTGTAGCGACCTACAAAAATAAAATATCACATGATGTAAACACTTAATATAAACAAGTATTTTATCATCCTTTTAAATTAAAAGCCATTATCTGTGTTATACATGTCAAAGCTAACTCTGCCAGTGTTTGTCAATTATGTAACATGAACATTTCAAATTAATAAATCCAAATTAAGGTTAAATTATTCTCTCATTATATAATTATATTGTGTTACATAAGGCACACTAGCTACTATTTTTATTAGAATTTAAAATGACAGGAACAGATAAGTAGAATTGGATTGAATGATAATACATATATATTTTACAGGAAAACCGACTACATTAACATATTTTATTATAAATGCATAGGTTTATCAAAGGCTTGACGCATTTTCTTTTATTGAAAGAAAAAAATGATACAATTTCAAATGGCAAAAACTGAACTTGTAAGAGATTTATGTGATGAAGTGAACTATAAACAATAATTCAAACATCTATGCTACTATAATAAAATAATAGACTCGAATTTTTTAGCTTAAATACCGAGAAATCGGAAGACCACTGTCTTTTGTTTTATATATTTTTAAAATCATTGGTATTTGGAGATTACCAATATGTTTTTATTTTTTCTCAATCAGGCTTCGCTAATTAAAAATCAAAGAGAATTCCTTTAAAAAATCCGGAAATCGTCTAAATTTTTCGGATTTTACAATCTTGCGCATGCGCGTTACATTCAAGCTAAATCACGGGATGCTCTTTAGTTTATGTTTCCACAATATCACATTTGCATGGATAAACTAAAAAACGATACATGTAATACAAATACGTGTAAATTTTCATTCAAAAAGAAATTACGGGAGATAACTCTAACTCAGTGCGTTTAATATGAAAAATTCCAAGATTTCTGAATGTCAACATGGTGTGCAAATTTGATGTATATATTTCGTAAATGCCCGACATAATATGCAATATGCCAACCCGTGCACGCACGGGTCTAAGTCTAGTATTTGTATATTTTCCAAGCAATTTTTACGTTTGACTTGTTTGCCTCTGCACGCAAATGCAATGTGAAAAAAACCGGTTAACGCCTTAACTTATAACGAAGCGGGGCTACTGTCTGTTTGTATGTTCAACTGAACACGTATTGATCACGTAGATTCGATAGCTAACTTGATGCGTCAGTCATGCTATGTATATTGTAAGCACATCAATTTGCCTATATCGAAATCTATATTGCAAGTCTTAACTGCACTCCGATGCAAATGCAGACAATGTGCTTAAACTGAGCCAGCTACTGGAAACTCGATCGTCCTTATAAATAAACCAGAGTGTAGCGTGCACATTTATGTTGCAGTTTGCACATTTGATCCATCAGTTTAGCTCTAATTCTTAACAAAACGATTATCGGTCTGCCAATATATACCAAGAAAAAAAAAACCTTAGATAATTGCACTATTTTATACAGCATATTTAAATGTGCATAAGATACCAGTTAAGATTGGATACAGTATTTGTTAACTGTGTGCCTAAACAGACCAAAAGGATCACGAATTGAAAATAAAACCCACAGTAGCCATTCTACGGAGAAGTGAGCTTAAGAACACTCTTTCTAAATCTAAGTAAGAAGACGTGCAAGAAATTGAATAGAGTATACAGAAGGAACCCAAACAACTGGAAGACAACCAGAGACGTTGTGATTCTTAGGTTTCAAATCTTAAGAAAGGACTATGTGCGGTTTTATGCATTTTTTGCCCCCAAAATCAAAGTTTTAGAAAGAGCTTTAAAGATAAGGCGAAAGATAGTTAAAATCATATTGGAAATATAGGTGTAAAAGGTTATCACCACAATGATGTCATTATGTAGAAATGACGTATTGAAGTTTGCATTATTTTGATATACAATGTAAATTGATGTTTTGTAGCAAAATATGGGTGTTTTCCGACGGTTTTTCGACTTGGAAACATCGAGCGTAGGCTTGCTCATGTACCATTTTTCAGTATAATATGTATAACTATCTGATGAAAATAATATGTTAAAATCGCACTTGAGCAGACCTGCGCTCTATACTTCCGATTGCAATATATGGAACAAAAATGAGAATATTTTCATTTTTTGCAAATTTGCGGGAATTAGGTCATTTAAGTGACGTCATTATGAGTTTCATAGTTAAACAGCGATTGAGCAATAATGACCAAAATTAAGATTAAAGTTATAGGCCTCCTCTATACAATGATTCGTGAAGATTTTATTTTTATACGATACCGTTTAAAATTTGGTTGAAATCGGGGGCAGATATTTGACCATACCGCACATAGTCCTTTTACGAAGCTGTTGTGTCAAAACTTAATGAAATTAAAAAGAGAACTGAAAACCCACAAAAGGAATATATGGAAAGAAAAAATGCTGAAGTGAGAGAGAAAAAAGCAAATCTCGAGAAGAAGTAAATGAATGGTTGTTCGATCTTGTTAAAGTTCTGGAAGAAATACACGGTACTATATCAGATATAGTTTTGATAGACAACCTCAGAGATTTAAAAAGACTCATGCCAATTAGAGAAAGAGATGTTCAGAACAGGGTTCATTCTGTGCAATACAGAAAATGGGAAATTGGGGAAGGATTACTGGATTCCGTTATGGGACGAACTTACAATTTAGATAATTTGAATAAGAAGACCATCGGGCATGGTGCACAATAATGCTATTAAATGAAGTCAATTTAGTAAAGAGATGAATAGAAATGATTTAGGGGCATAAGTATTGGTGTCTTAACTGTCAGTTAATATTATTTGACATATTTTGAACGAGTTCACATAAAAAAGAAAAACGATATAGCTATAATATAAATGGTACGTGTGTATTTATCAACGGGGATGTGTATGTGGCTGATCTTATTGTACCTCTTAATTTCACGTCAGTGCCCGTAAGGCTTACTCTCCTCAGCCCGGTGTACAGTTCCTGATACTCATAGACATATATGCCGATTAACAGAAATGGGAATGATGGTCGCATCAAAGAGATGTCAACCGGACCCACACAGCAGACGTCTGGTCAGACAAGTGACACTGACCGGTGACGTCATCTGTAGAAACGAGAATCAGGAGGACGGTCAAAGCAAGCTTTTTATTATACAAAATTAAGTCTATCAGAACGGAAACACTATTAAATGTGTTGTGAACTTCAAAAGCAAAAATTAATCAAAAAAGTTATCCAAAAAAAAAAAAAAAACGAACTTGCAATTATACATTTTAATCTATTCTTGATGTCTAAAGTTGGTTATTTATTTTTTTTTACCTCATGGGTCATTAAAGTAACACTTGTAGTATAATTTCAAGGACATAAATTGTTATTTAAAATATAATTTCAAAAAAGGTAAAAATAAGACAATTTAGAGTTTGATATTTACTTAAAATAAATGTATACTACTTTTATATTTAAGAAATGAACTGAATGTCTACCCAAGTTATACGAGTACAACCTGGGTTGGGGCAGTTTACGTTTTACAATCCGAAAGCGGATTATTAAAAAAACATAAATTGCTCCAACCCAGGTTATACGAGTATAACTTTGGATCATATTTAGTTAATTTCTATGATATATAGACATATATGCAGATTAACAGAAATGAAAATGACGGTCGCATCAAAGAGATGTCAACCGGTCCCACCCAGCAGACGTCTGGTCAGACAAGTGACACTGACCGTTGACGTCATCCGTGGAAACGAGTATCAGGGGAAGGTCAAAGCAAGCTTTTTATTGTACAAAATTGAATGTGCTGTGAACTGCGAAAGCAAAAAATTAAAAAAAAAAAAACAAAACAAAAAAAATTATATTTAATTCTTGATGTTCAAAGTTGGTTATTTATTTTAAAGGAAAATTTATATATTTTAACATTAAAATTTGGTAATATTTTCCTTTATTTTTAGATAGAGCTCTTCTTCTAAAGGAGATCAATACAGTCTAAAATGGCCACGGCCATCAAGTCCTCTTAAAAAAGATAAAATATAAAATCGAGGGATTGTTCTTGTAACCTTAACCTTTAAAACACCTTTTAATGGTGTATTTGTCTACTGTATCATATTATGGTGCGGTTAATGCTTTTCAGAGCATCTTGACACATATTCTGCTGTCTCAATTTTGTTATCATGAGTGAATGATTTTTAATCTAATTTAACGAAATATGTTTGTAGAACATAAAATTCTGTTAATACTGTAGTTTAAAAGCATTAAATAATGATCTGCTATTTGAACGGTTTATAATAAATAAGAAGAACCGTTACAATATTTTTTCAAGCAACGGAAATATCCTAGAGCCATTGGAATTCATCGTTAGATTTTTCTGAACATATCTCTCTCATGCACACATTTTAAAGATCCACTCAAACACGCATATGGAATCAACATATATAATAGTTTTTTTTTTGTTCCAATAGTTAAATACTACATAAGAAATTATCTATTTAAACAATCTTAAAAAAAAAAGAAAGTCAAAAATGATTGGCGGTGGTATCTGGTTTGGCACCTAATTATATGATAGCTTTAGCCCAGCATTGAATGAAAAACCTTGGTTTTCTATTTGTCACATTTGTTTTCAAATAGTTTTAAAGAAATTTGAAGTTGACAGAGAACGCCTCATCTTCTTTGTTGACCCTTGTTGCCTTATCAAGGGCCGACGTCAAGTGTTCTTGGTTTTGATGTACTAGAAAATTGAAAAATCCTTCCCCGGTTTCACATCGCCTCCCAGCTTCTAACGAGAAGAGAGTCCTGGAGTGGAAGCCATATCTGCGAATGTATTCAAACCGCCACTTGACTTTAACTTCTCGTTTGTCATAATCCCCCAGACCTATTGAAGCCATAGTGACATAGAGTTTGTACTGTCCGCAGTTCTCTAAATTTAGTCTTTTTGAACCTGCAGTTTCTTGCACGACCACATCAAACACTTGCGCTGAAAAAAATTGAAATCTCCTTAGATTTTCCCCCATATGACCATACTGACAAAATTAATATATTAACAGCTCTAGCCTTTAAATTTGCAGTTATCGCAGTTATTGCAGATGTAATGCGTACAAGGACTTATTAAATGAAAAGTAAGGTTATTTGCACATTGTTTTTGAAAACTTTAAATATGGGGTCATCTTTTTAATTTTGACCTTGCACACAATGCCAATGTTCTTACAGCATAAATACTGAACTGATCATTACTTGAATTCTGTCATATAAGTAATTCAATTAGTTTTAGCATGTTTCAAGAAAAGATTTTACCTTCCCACTCAGTCACAAAAAGTGTTCCACCTTTGCTTATACACAGAACACGAGGAAAATGTAAATCTTTGTGTTCCACATAGCGAAGAAACTGTCCATCTTGATCTAAGATGTGGATACGTTGTTCGATACTGTCTGCAGTCAAAATTCGACCTTTGCCATCTGTTGCAATGCCATTTGGAAAAAATGATGCCTTTGTTGTACATTGGTAACCCCTGTATGTAAACCGCAATATACCAGTCTGATTAACCACTACTACTGCACCTGCCCCATAGTCAGATACACAGATATCCATGTTCCTATTCTCACAAATGATTTTTTTGTAGCAGCCGGGTGAATAGAGAGGTTGACCATTCTCATTAAATTGAATGGTTTGCGTTTTGGAAGAACCGGTGTAACGAACAACTTGTGTTTGTTTATCATCATGTCGCACTGAGAGCACCAGGACATCATCAGTGAGAGTACTGCAAATAGATCGTGGTACCCAACCTTTTACTATTGGAAGAGTCCATATCTGATCATTTTTTGTTTTGTTCACAGTTCTGTTTTGTGGGTCAGTATAGAAGAGATCTCCACTCTTTGTGATTGTAATATCCCATGGCCAGTTTCCTGACATGGTGTGAATTGAAGAAAGTAATTCCCCTTGCAAATTGTAAAGCTTTATTATGCTGCTCTGACCAGTTGTCCAGATTAATTCATCATTCAAGCAGACTGCAGTATTCAAGGTTCCAGTACCTGTGTTTCTGGCAACAATCATCTTTGGTTCATCAAGAAGCGAGTTTTCAGCATCTGTGGTCTTTACTGTTGAATCATTCTCGTATATCGAATCATCATCAGACACTTTTGTCTTCATTGCGAATTCATTCTCGTAGGTTAAATCAGGCATCATTGACAGAGAACCAAATTGTTCTTGAAGCTGTTTTGTATCAATATTCTCAGGGATGAACCTTGGTAATGACAGGCTGTGGTCAGGAGGCATTTCTCTGAATTCGTTATTCCTGGATCTGTAAGCATATACAAAGTTAATATCATTTGAGTCTAATGCTTTCTTCAAATCAAGAATTGTCTGTTCTATTTCATCCATGATTTGATTTGTTTCTTCTTGTTGTTTATTTAAGACAACCATTTGTTTGGATTCAATCTTCTTGACTTCAGATTTTAGATGTTTCATTATGACGTCTATTTCTCTGTGCCAGACCTTCCCTTGAGCATCGATATCTGTTGCCATTATCTTTGCCGTTTCTTGAATATCGGTTATCTTTATTTGGATGGTTGATGCAAATGTTTGATAATTATGATATAATGATCTTTCTAATTCGTCCAAATCTTTTTGTAAGGCTTTTTGTTTGCTTTTCAAATTTTTTAGCATGTCAACAAATTTATGACCTCGGTGACATTTAGAAGATGCACATTGCACACAAATAGGAATGTCACATTGTTCACAATGAAGTTCACATTGCCTTGTGGTGTGCTTTGTACATCTAGGATAGTTAGGTGTTGCGTTCCGCTGTTCGAATGGCACCACTTTATGAGATTTAGACAAATCTGAGAGATGTTCACCAACACAGCTTTTGCAAAGGCAGACATTACAAGCATCACAATGCATCGAGGGGAAGGATCTTTCACATATATAGCACCGTACGGCATCCTGGGCTCTGCATTGGGGGTCCATGCTTTACGTCTTATTTGAATGTAGACAATTGTAACTAACCTTTAAAACGATAAAGTTAGATTATGCACATAACATTATCTAAGTAGATCATTAACATTCTAAAAGTATCGTCTTGTTGTGTGCTTAAGCAGGAAATGTATCATCACAAAATCACAAAAATCGAAAGAGCTTTCTGAAAATAATGAACCAAATGTATTATACAAATGTAGATAATTGTGTGGCATGACATCTATGAAATTGCTAAAATATAGTCATAAAATATATACATTTACAAGCTTCAAACCTTGTCATTCATCATAATGTAAATCCATTGCGCTAAACTTCCTGGTCTGGCGATACATAAAAAAACCCTAGATATCACTTGACAATGTTAGGCTTTACTCGTTATCAGATTATAATGTGTTGCCGTATATCAAGCATTCCAACTGCCGCTAGAGTTCGGCGTAATGAACGAAATCTTTTAAAAGGAAACTGTTCATAGCACGATTTGTTAATGTTTTGCTTTTTTCACTGTTTATCAATACAAGGCAAGCAACTTCAGTTTAAGCATATTAATGTATACTAAACTCTTTACTTACAACACTTTCATAACGTAATATATTAAATTTACTCCGAATAATGCATGTACACTGCCCTATTTTTTCAGTTTTACAAACGAAGATTCATTTTCTTCCTTTTTACGTGTAGTGTAATAGGCATTAGAACCTGATATAATTCTAGTTTTCCTTTTCTTGCAATTGGTGGGGGAAGTCATTGTGGGAATTTACATTATAGGGATATCAAAATCAGCTTGTTTGAACTTGAACTGTAAGAATCGTGTATCTGCCGCACACAACAAAGCAGGGGTATGAGAAGTGCCAGTTGTAATGGCAAATAACTAAATCACTAGACTAGCAAAGGGTTTTTGATTTGATCAGTAGATTAATGCATATTTGAATTATCAATACTTGGGACTTGGTATATTGAATGCTACCTTGTATGCTTTGAATTTTCAGAATATTTAATATAACAATTTCTTCAATGCATGTGTATTATACAATATGAATAATGGAATAATTGTTTGTTTCATCTTGTAAAATAAAGAAAAACGACATTCTTTGTCAATTTGTTTATGTGCATAGTAGCATGCAGCTATAAATTATACATATATAGATATGATATATCCTTGGATTATCTTTCAAACTATAATATGTAAACTAGAAGGACTGTGAGCAAGCTCATAATGATATCCTCGCTAAGAAAATATAACAACTCAAGTGTTTCTTTATTTGAAAGTAACAGATGCCCCATTTTTCTGACAATGACCTTAAACTGGCATTAATTACCGAACCTCATGGTCAGGACGTATACATGTAAAAGGTCACAATCTTTGTGATTAATGTTGACCTCTTATAATTTTTCATTACAGGATATGGCCTAGACAGGAATTAAACAGTTTCTTTTTTAAAATAACATTAAACTTGCACAACTAACCCTGGGTAAAATTTTTGACACGCCCTTAGGTCATAAGCAATTTTTATGTAACGTAGACACTTCCGATGTTTTTCATAAAAGTATAGAGCAGACACAAATTATGAACTTTTTTAATGACCTTGAACGTTCCTAAATGACCTTGGGTCAAAATCATGACATATCGCCTAATAAGCAATCTTTGCGTAAAGTAAGAGTTGTCAATGTTCCTCAATAAGAAAGATATGGACCATACATGATTGTACAGACAGACGGACAAACAAAAGCTACATTTATGTCTCTTGACTCAGTCAATTGATAAATTTATGCAAATATTATAGCGGTATTAGTTTTTAATCTCGACTTATACAACAATTTAAGCATATCACCAATGATGGAGGAAATCATATGCTTTTTTAACAACTCATTGGCTCTTAGGGTACATCAGGCATAAAAAAAAACCTCTTTTCGAATATTTTTGAAATATGTCTACTTTTCGTTTTTCAAATAGAGAAATGTGGTTATTATTGGAAATACTTTTTCAGAATGGATAGAAAAAAAAAATTATATTATATTGCCTTTTATATCTGTATGTTTTATGATGACATCGAGGCTCTGTCGATCCGATACTTATTAATTTTGAAAAAGAAAAATTAAAAATAATATTTGTTTGGAATAATTCTAGACATAGTGCTATAGATGCAATTTTAAAGCAGCATTGTGTAGAAGGCTTTGTCATTAGTAATTATCTGTTTTAAATAGTGATATCAGTCAACTGCATTACCTGTGTGGAGACGAATGTTATCAAGACATGAATTATTTGGTTTTGTTTTTTAAAACAGAATTGAATCTTTCATGCAAAAATTAATGAGAGGAAAAAATGTGTCTTATCTGAACTCCCTCACTGTTTGAAAATGCATCGATTTTCTGTCAAGATATGTTTGTGACGTGGTTTATTTGTACAAGTTTTTGATTCGTCATTAATAAATGACATTATTTTGTCAATGCCTATTTAGTTGTTTTTTAAGGTAAAAAATTAACAAGCTGCAGTTCATAGATGGAACGAAAGATTTAAGTCTATTAATGGAATAGGCTTTATTGGTAATTGTTAAGATTAATGTATGGGCATGAAGATATTTAGTTCAGTTACACATTTTATTCACTGTCAAAATGTTCAATATTAGTTGCACAAGACATTTAAATCAAACAAACAGATAAGTGCACAGATCGTCAATGCTTCCATGCACCAAGTCCATTTGTTAGAACTTTGGATAAGCTGCTTTTAAAATAGACCTTTCAATGAATCATGCGAAATAACTCATTAGCAATGATGAATAAGAATGAATTTAAATATGAAATGCAAACAAGTATCTTCGTAAACTTTTACGAAGTTGATTGCCTGCATGTTTTAGAAATACCTATTTATCATAGATGACCTTTTTGCATTCCCTATGATACTTTAGTTTGAAAACTCAGATTCGACTACTAGTATAATCCCGGATAGCATGCTAACATTAGGCCACGAGACATGATCAATAATACATGTATCTAACGAATGTCAATGTTTTAACAACATGTTTCATCTGTTCATGAAAAATATTGATATATGTACATATCCACATTATTAAATCTTAGTTCCATAAAATTAGAATCCTAGGAATGTAATCATCTACTCTCCTAAGTTTACTCCGCTTCACTTTTTTCCTCGTTCATTCCTATGCTATTGTCACACGCATAGTTCATTTGTATTTCCTTTATACAGAATAAAATAGTCCATGTTTTACAGAAAACAGTATTTCAGGTTTTTTAAATTCATCATACCCATTAAACGATAAAGCTACAATCTTTCTAAAGTTGTAGGTATACATCAATATATGTAACCGACCAACAAAATTAAAAAAAATTTACCTAAAATTGGTCCAACTTAAGCATGCTATCTGGGTTGCAATAACTACATGCATTGTAATCTAACAGAAAAGATTATGTATAGATTGCTGGTCTAGCCAAGTCACTTTAAAGGGACCCAGACGCAATCTGAGCTCAAACTTTTCAAATGTAATTGTTTCCATTTTCAATATCTAGAGTGGTTAACATGGGTATTTTTTTTGCCTCGTCAAAATAAAGTCCAATATCGAGTTCCAAACAAGATACATAGTTTGAAATTCTTTGTTTTGTAAAAAAACTTGAGTCTTCTAAATCTTGATTTTGTTTTGTAATGGTATAAGTTTTAATCAAATTTAAGCTGTTTTCTTTTTGTTAAAATATTATTTATGAACGCATTGAGTCAGTTCATCTTGATGGTCACAGGTCATACAGTAAACTGAGTAAAGTAATGGCAATTTCTTTATTTTGCATTTTTGTAAATAAAAATGATACTCGATCTTTGTTTACATAACAATGTTTTCTAACCTCTCGCTTTAAACTTGACTTCAAATATTTATATACTGGTCAATCATTCAAAAGTACGAGTAATCTATTTTAATCAATACTACATGTATAACAATTGAAATTTTGATCTCAGATCGTTTCTAGGTCCCTTTAAGAACTCGAATTGGGTCGTCATCTATTGCTCTACTGATGATAATGTACTATCTTTTAATGCTTCGACGTAACTGTTGGGCATTTGGGAGCAATCCATTTAGAAAAAGTGCATGAAGATTATTGACTAGCTTTCAGAATGAAATATGTGACTTTTTTTTAATTTATTTTTTACAAAATAGGGAAACACTCTGCATTCATGAACGTGATTTTCACGAGCGTCCCACCAATAATCAGTCGACACCGCGCCAACCTAACGCTCTAAGATCAGCATCTTACCATCATTATCTAATAAGATTAAGTAAAATTAAAGAACTAGTAATACAGAATTTGGTCACTGTTATTGTCATCATCGTTGCACAAATATCAAACGATATCCAATGAAATTTAGTAAAACTAAAGTTATACATAATTTGGTCATTATTATTAGCATCATCGGTTGCACAAATATCAAACGATATTTTTCTTTCGCATCTATATCACAATGCTTAGCATGATACTCGTGCAAACAACAGTAATAAATGTATTGATTTTTACCTTTAAGACAGATTGTTGACAATCACAAGTGTTTACAAAAAAAAAATATTTACAGTCCTTCACAAATTTAGATTGTGACCTCATAAAAAAGTTTACAATGCACGATGAATTTTCCAATCATCTTTACAATACACGTATTGCTATATAAAAAATAAAACACCATTGAATAATATTTTCACTAAAATTAACGGCTATTTTTTTTTCGTTTAAAGATCTCTCAAAACATGTCTAAATATCATAGACGATATTACGACAAAAAGAATTCAGCCTTTACGTTTGAAATGACTCCTGTTGTATCAAATTATATGAGATATGTTTACATTGTTCTGACATCTTTTTGAAAGCGAGTTGAAGTTTAACAGGAGTAAACCATGTTTTTGATACGTCTGTAACCAAATACATGTAACACAAAAATCCTTTATGTTACATTTAGGGGGGATTTACATGAAAGAAGTAATATAAAAGTAGCAAAATACACAGCGTTTATAAACATGCCAAATTCAAATAGATTAACTACATGTTTTATGAAAAGTTTTGATTATCTTTTAATGTTTACACAAAACATACAAAAATATATCTCATACACAAAATGTTGTTAAAATTAAACTTAAAAGAGAAAAACAAAATAAAACTGTATTTTTAGAGCCATGCTCTGTGGTAATATTTATATATAATAATGGAATGCTATTAATATTACATAGTGTTATAAAGTGACAATACTCTGATACAGAAAACCAGGTGTGACAATTGTCTACAAAGCATTAACGTAATGTACTGCTGACTAATTTATACTCCGCCGTGTTACGTAGCTGAGTATATAGGTAACAAAGCTTTTGCAAAACTTTAAAAATCACCATTTTTGGGTATCTGGCCAGCAGAAACAACTCCTCATTTTATCATGAGATTTTCAGCTAGATCTTGCATATTTAGGTAAGCTGATCACTTTACACATTTGGATCAACGATAAAAAACTTTTAATGGTCTATTCCTCCTCAAACTTAACATTAAATAAAAAATTGCGAATGATCATTTTCCTGTGTACTTTATTATTTCATAGTTATAATGACTAGTATATAGACCTCGTTCTAAGAATTAAAAGGCAACATGCGTGTGATTGTCAGCCTTTGAATTTAGACCAGGTATGACTTAATCCTAAGTATATCCAATTATACCAGTGCAGGGTATAAGGATGCTAAGCAGACGGTTCAACTTAATTTGACAAGCATCGTGATGAATACCATGTCACAAAAATAATCTTTTGGATAGGAGATGGGCATAAAACCACAAATATACGCTTAATTTACTGATTCTCTTACAACCTAGCCACTCTGAATTTAGTCAACAGGGAAGAGCTTCTCATCTGAAAAGTTGCGTAGCCTATTACATAATTTGAATTGACAGTTTTTAATGTGCACTTGAGAAAGAGATCCAAGTATGGGTCCAACCAAAGATTTACACTGCAGCTCATGAGCTACACATTTTTACAACTATAGGTGCCGTATGTTGTCTTGCATTTAAAAAAAAATGATATACAATATTATTCATGTATTGTAAAATACATGTTTTTCTTTATTGTATAAAAAAAATGATTGTGAATAATTCAAAAAGCATCATGTCATTGGGCTTCCTAAAAAAACAAGGTAAAATTTAAATGTACAATAATATACACAAGGTCTAGTTTTGCAAAATATGAAGTAATTAATTCTTTATCTTTTAAAAAAATAGACTGAGACACTTGAATAAATTAAGTAAACGTAAGTCAAAACTGATTTTTATTTACACGTCCATTGAACCTTGTTATTTCGAACTGAATGGGAGTAGGAAACACTTGGGAAAAATAGTAATTTCTGTTAATTTAAGATATATTAACGGTTTAAATTGTAAAAGAAGCAGTGATATCCCATGCATTTTTACATATCTGTTGTAATAGATATATTTAAACTTAAGACACCAAAGTTCAAGTGTATCTTTAAAAAACATTTAACCAAACACTTCAACAGATGAATTTCTTTTTTAAACAGACGGGGTAGTGGGGACTAATTTGTCTCTATCATCTTCCTTTTCCAAAAGAAAAACCAAACCAAAAAAAAAACAACATCAGAACTTCCCCTAGGCTAGGAGGAAACGGAGACATGCTATCTATACTTTACACTTGACAAATCTCTCAAGTACTGTACATGTGAGAGCACAGAATAATTTCTTAGAAAAAAGATCAACTTTTGAGTTTCCTGTGTCATAAAAGGACATTTACATATCTCATAAAATATCAAAGTAAAAAAAGGATCTAAACTTTGGGAAAACTAAATTTAACAAAAAGCATCTAATCTATATATCGAAGATGAATTAGACTTAAACGTAATATATAGATGCTGATACAAAAAACATTGCCTTATCTTTTCTGTTTAGTTTTCAGTTTAATGGTTCAAAGAAAATTGTATTATACATTTATACATGTCCAGGAAAGCTAAAACTTACATGTACCAAATTTACCTGAACATGCTGCTACATGGCGTTTAACATAAAACTGGTTTGAGGTGATCCTTTTTAAGACAAAAATAGAACAAAGAGGTGCTCTATATTTTGACTGAGAACAGGTAGTCAACAATCCAATTAAAATTAGATGTTTTGGGTCCATTACTCTACTCAAAGAAGCTGCTGAGTGAGAGGCAGATCGATTAAAAAACCCATCAAATTTAAATTAGATTGTCTAGGCAGGAACCACACTAAGGTAACAATACAATCAAATATAAATCATGATAACTTGTGTGTACTAATAAATGTAAATACAAACATATCAATATAATTACACATGTAAACAAACGATTAAATAATAACACAATCAATTTACAGCACTCAAATTCTGCTTTGACTCAATATTCCACTGTAAAATGTATTTACAGTAACTGTTTTACAATGTCTGTGACTGAGAACCATATTCCTCTGTAAAACCTGTTTACAGCAACTGCTTCTCTTAACAGCAGAAACCTGTCTGCAAAAACCAATCATATTGTAAAATATTACTAAAAAAAAACTTTAAACAGACAGAATAATTGCTGAGGTCGCATTTACAAAATGCCTATAAATCACTCATTTTAATAACGGTTGCATAAAAAGGTATTCAAAATTAAATTGCTTATTATTCATTTTTTGAGGCATTTTAACATGAAAACATTTTTAGATTACAAATGAGTGATCTATTACTATATACAATCACATTTCATTCATTTCCTGACAAGTAATCTAACAAATCTTCTGTTAAAATATTATACTGTATGATTTTTATACAAATATTACTATAATTAATATATTTATGGTAAACCATTTATATAAGTGTGCTGAGAAGAAAAAAACCCAAGTATTGAACTTGCAGCATCAACAGAATATCTAACCAAATATTACATTTATCTTAGGGTGTAACTTTTCGATTTTCGATTTTCAATGTTTACACTACGAGACGTCTTCATACAGCTGGGGTCGGGGTTTCGGTGTTGGTTCTGTACGGACACAGGACATGGCGTCGGCATAATCCTCCGACGGGTTCATGGTATCTGCGTAAGTGTCATCTTCATCCACATTTTCAAACTCATAGTCATTTTCTTCTTCTTGCTCTGATGGCTTTGCAGCTTTCGCAGTCACAACTTTTTGTTCATTTTCTGGAAAGTCGGCACACGCATAATCATCGTCGTCAATATCTTCAATTTTCTTCCCTGAACCGATGCCATAAATATGCTCCGGCAGGGCCAATGCTTCTTTTGGCTTTCGTGGGTTGGAGTTCTCAGCTTTCAACTCCACATGGTCATATGTTTCGTCATCATCTTCCTCCTCCTCATACTTTCTGTCTGGAATACTTGGCATGTTCCTACCATCTTTTGTTGCAGTTTCTTCCACTCCCTGTTTCTTCCGACTAGACTCTGTTTTCTGTTTTCCTGGCTCTGTGTAAACTGGTGGCCTTACACTGGGAACTGTGTTATTATTTTCACCTGCCTCATCATATATTGGCTCAGATTTCTTCACCTTAACTGATGGTTTACTGGATACAGGTACTAGAGGCTCATCATATAGATCTGTGGGCTCATTATCAGTTCCCTTACTGTTCTCACTGCCTTCCAGACTTTTGTTGGAATCTTTCTTCTCGCCCTTGTCCTTTTTCCATGGAAACGAAAATCCCCTCTTCTTTTCTTTGCTGCTACCCTCTTTTTGAGGTTTGGGTGAGGTTGGGTGGTGACTAATGGTGGCCTCTAAGGAGTTTTTAAAGCTAAGGTGTAAATTGGAAGGTGTCTGAGTTTCATCCTCAGATTGACTCCCTTTGGAATTTTCCAAACTTAAGGAATCAGCGGATTTCCTTGTCAAAGGCTCTGAAGCTCTAGATTTGACTGATTTTGCAGAGTCTCTGACTTTTGCTGGTGGCTCTTTGGTATTGTCGGGTTCAATATTCCTTGTTAATGTGGAAGTAACTGTTCTACTTTGCTTGGCTTTTGTTGCATTGTCTATGGCCAGGGTTAATGCTTTTGGGTTACCCACAATGTGGAAATCAAATGTTCCCTCCCCAGTTTCACATCGTCTTCCTGCCTCAATTGTGAATAAATTCCTTGATTTTGTGAACCCATAACGACGGATAAATTCAAAATGCCACCTGCATTTGATTTCATGGGTTTTTGAATCTTCAAGGCCTAGAGATGCCATAGTAACAAAGAGTTTGAATTTTCCACAGTTTTCTAAATTCAGTCTTTTTGAAGCTTCTGTTTCCTGCGCCACAACATCAAACACTTGTGCTGAAAGATAGAGAGAGAGAAGTTTTGTTAAATGATACAGCAGGGCAATTATTTTTGCAAAATAAAAGCTGCTTCTTAATTACAATAAATAGGGTGGGTGCTCATCTTCCAAAAACTTAACTTTAAACAGTAATTGACAACTTGATACAAAAAGGACTATATTTGGTATGGTTCAATATCTGCTCCCAATTTTAACCAATTTTTAAATAGTGCCGTATAAATATCAAAGCTCCATGAATCAGTGTACAGAGGATGCCTATCACTTTTATCTTAATTTTAGTCATCATTACTCATTCGTTGTTTATCTATCACGTCATCTAAATGACACAATTCCCGCAATTTTGCAAAAAGTTAAAAATTTTGTCATTTTTTTTCTTTATAGATTTTGCATTCGGAAGTACAGAGCTCAGGTCTGCTCAAGTACGATTTTAACGTATGTTTTTCTTCCAACAATTACACACATCATACTAAATGACGGTACTTGAGCAAGCCTGCGCTCGATGTTTCCCAGTCGAAAAACCACTGGAAAACACCCATATTTGGCTACAAAACTTGATTTTATCAAAATAAGACAATTTTAATGACGTCATTTCTACATTATGACATCACTGTGGTGATAACCTTTTACACACTTATTTTCAATATGTTCTCAACTATCTGCCACCTTATTTTTAAAGTTCTTCAAAAAACTAAAATTTTGGGGGCAAAAAATGCATAATATCGCACATAGTCCTTTATTGTATACTTTGAAAACTAATATTAAGTTCATCATCATATATTATACTGTAAAGGAACTGTAAAATTCATAAAACAGCTAACTCTTATTGTCTTGAAGTAAGAAAATACTATACCTTGGGAACTAATTCTTGACCCTCATTAACTTTAACAACCGTTTTCAATTCATCACGCATGCAATGATAGACAGTGTAAAGCAATTCAAAATTTATGGACTTGATCAATGGACTTACATGTATTTACTATGATACAACCAAATAAACCCAGCTAAAAACCAATAGCTTATATATTAATAACATCTTCTTTCCACTTATACCCACCACTGTCCTCCGATTCATACAGAAAATTTTCCTTCAGATCATCTTCCTCAAATGCATCCATGTTAATGGCCTGAACGATGGCGTCGTGCCACAAGGCAAGTTCCTCTCGGCTGTCAAACATCAGACACATCTTCTCCTTCTTGAATGGAATATCCAGGTAGTACTCCTTAGCCTGGTTCCTTTCCACTTTGTCCAGGTCATCTGGTTTGATGTTTTCCAGTTGGTAGACTTTCGGTTTGTGTTTGTTGGTAGGGGTCTCAAAGTGTGCCTTGTTGTCATGGACTTCAATGAAGCTGGCAGAGGACTCATCTCCCAGACAGACAACTATGTACTTAACCTTTTTACTCTGAAATAGGAAAAAACTTAAAAATAAGTTTTGCATGTGGCATGATTTCAATCATCAGGGCTGCTGAACGTTATATTTTCCTGCTAAGAAAAGCATTCCGTGCTAAGGTTGCAAGTGTTCACATGATTATATGGTACGATCAAGTATAAAATTCATTACCTGCCTAGGTATCTCAATTAAGAATTTAAGAATTTTTCTTAATGAAATAATACAACCAACTGAGCAGTCTTTGGTATAGCAAAATATGTTTTCTCATGTATATTTTGATTTTAATAAGGCCAAAAAATATTATTATTTAGTTTCTCAAGCCAATGTATTCTGAATTTAATGCAGCTGACAGGTACATGTATTTCATGTCGAATTTGATAAGGGGAATAACTCAATTTTCATATCTAAAAATTTGAGGCATTCCCCTTTTCAATACAGCAATTTAATGAAACAATGCAGCAGCATTTGATCTAAATGTGGCAACTGTCTGAGAAACAGAACAAACATATAATTATTTTTGGCCTTATTATATTGAGCAGTTTTTTTTATTAATTTGTACCCTTTCCAAAATTGTATATCCCTTAAATTGACACATTCCTATTTGTAACTATTGACGTATACTTAAAATGCTATTTAATTTTCTTGGCAACCATGACTAGTGAGTTGTGTGTGTGTGAGGGGGGTGGGGGGGGGGGGGGGGGGGGATAGTCCGATTCTGCAACTTATATCATCTGTACATGAATATCTAAAATTGGATTCTATGAGGCGCAGTAAAATGAAATCCTCATTGAAATATCTTCCATTAATAAACTGCTGCTAATACCACACCGAAACAACGAAAAAAGTAATTAAAGTGTGTCTCACTGAATGTTTATTGTTATATACAAGTAACTGTTTATTTTTTTAGTGCGGCAGCTTAATGTTGGCTTAATATGATCCGCTTGTGAAGCAAAATATGAACTTCCTGGTAAACAACACATTTGCACCCACGTAAAAAAAACCCTCTGAGTAGTATGTCGATTTAAGTCCTACATACTACAATACTACAGAATCTACTTCCTCCACTCAGCAAACAAAGCCATTATACACACAGTGAAGCCTTTTGTAATGGTGGGGTTTTAAAAGTTGTCATTTTGATAGTAATCTTCACATTCTACAGCTGGTGTATTTATAAAACCACTGCATTATTGATATTAATATTTGCTAGATTTCTGTTAAAAATTAATGGAAATGTTGTCAAATGATCCCTGGTTGATATTAATAAATATATAAATAGAGATATTTAGTTCTGGTTGTTTTTACTCATCCAAATTTGAACTGATTGTTATATCCAATTTTTTCCTGAATTTGAATGAGATAATTATTTTTGCCAATGTGTATGCCAATTCTTTTGTTGCACTGTTTATATGAATGTAATACCAACAATTTTAGGGTAAAAAAAACCATTTGGGTTTTTGGGGGTTTTTAAACTGTCCAAATTGCATTAATTAAAGTTAATTGCACTGAATTTGTCAACTGCAGAACAAATCATTCTATAACAAGAGATGTTTGTGAAACACTTATGCCCCCCTCCTGTGGAAACATCCACAAAGAAAATGAACGTAAACTGCAAATAACTGGAATTTTTTTAAGTCCAAGGAGTATAACTCTGTCGAAAATTGCTTTATCATACCCAAAATCAAACTTGACCTAGAAATGAGAAGAAACTGCAAATAACTGGAATTTCTCTATGTCCAAGAGCCATAACTCTGTCGAAAATTGCTCGATCGTACCCAGTATCAAACTTGACCTAGATATTATCATGATAAACCTGTATACCAAATTTCATTTGAATATGTTCATCCTCTGTGAAGAGAATGAGCAGAAACTGCAGAAAACTGGAATTTTTCTACGTCCAAGTGCCTTAACTATGTGGAAAATTGCTCGATTGTACCCAATATCAAACTTGACCTAGATATTATCATGATAAATATTTATACCAAATTATTTCTTTCCAATTTGATCATCCTCTGCGAAGAAAATGAGCGGAAACTGCAAATAACTGGAATTTTTTGATGTCCATGGGCCATAACTCTGTCGAAAATTGCTCGATCATACCAAATATTGAACTTGACCTAGATATTATCATGATAAACCTGTATACCAAATTTCATTTCAAAATGTTCATCCCCTGCGTAGAAAATGAACGGAAACTGTTGGTGGACCGACCGACCGACAGACAGCAGCAAAGCAATATAACATAAATATAGCATAAAAATTTCAGTAATAGCTACAAATTGTTCTTTCAACATGTTTAAGACTACTTTTTCATAACAACCACAATAACTGCGATTTACGTACTTTAAAATAACTAAATAAATGTTCCTGTTACATGTAATTTTAAAATCATTTGTTGCATGCAATTATAAGTTTTTAAAATATCCTCATTAAACCATCGAAAACTCTTCAATACATGATCTCTGAGTACTCTGATTGTACTATTTCTAGCAAAGTCACATCCCGATCCTAAGTTTACTCAAAATAACAGGTATATAATTTACATGTACTGAATAGAGATAATGATATAATATGACCAGCTGCTCAAGTGTGTTTGGGCGAGTCTCAATAATGATTCATTTAACATTGCAAATATATATAAAAACAAGAAGAGATTATATATACGGTACATGTAAGTATGTACGTATGGCACATTGATAGAGCATGCGCACGCTTATAAATGATAATCATCTGAACAAGTACAATAATCTAGCAGAAATAAATTTGTTCAGAAAGTGAATACACGTACTTGCATGAAAATTTTGTAAAATTCTATATAAATGACTTTCAATTTCATTGAACGATTGTTGCTACCTAATAATATTTAGACAAATATATGCATTATCATACATGTAAGTTACATTGTACCAATTATCAAAAATGTATATATTAAAGAAAAAAAAACCACAGCTTATAATTTCAAGGGAAAGAGAGAAAAAAAATTGATGTATATCAGGCTTGGGGCGAATTACATTGTAAAGTAATGCATTACATTACCATTACTTCATGAATTTGGGCATTAAATTACCATTACCATTACTTGATTTTCTTGAAGTAATGCATTACATTACCATTACATGAGTAAAGTAATGCATTACCATTACCATTACTTTTTTTAAAAAAGTAAAGCTAATAAAGAGTTTTTGCAAATGTTTCAAATATACAACACTCTTTAACATATCTACAGCTTCATGCTCAGTATCAGGTTCAAATTCAATGAATAAACAAGAGTCATTCTTTATTTGCTCAATATATAATCATATTGTGGCAATATGAACAACATATTACATATTAAGTAAAATTATATTTATAGACATTTGGCATGATACAATATCAGATATGAAATAGAGACACAGGATGACATGCGTAACAAAAAACAATTTATGAAATAATGTTGCGGTTTTTAAAAGCTAAATATAGATATATCCCCAGATTACACAAATCTTTATAATTTTGGACACTTAACTTTATTAATTTATAAACAGATGATTTTCCTAGTTATATTTCTTAATATATTTTAATCGTATTTCTAAAGGACACTTTAAGACAAAAGATTGCTGTTGCACTTATGATCGAAGTTTCAAAGGGTTCATCTTTTAAATGCATCCATCTTCCGGGCTATACTAAATAAATGTTTTGCAGGAGCAGTCAAAGCTTGGGCTGGAAAATACTGTTTGACGATCTTTATCTTAAGATATATTAAGTGCAATAATAGATTAAATACATAAATCTTGTATTTTCTATCAGTCCAAACTGATGTACAGTGTAATTAATATACAAGAGAGAGAGAGAGAGAGAGAAAGAGACAGAGAAAGAGACAGAGAAAATAAGTAAGATTATTTTCAAATGGGTTATAATATTGGAAGTGATATTGATATTGACATAGCGAAGGGAAGGGTATTGGGGTGTTTAGCACTTCTTATAACAATAGATTGTTTTGATACTTAGATTATCCTGGGGGCATAGTGTGTTGTTGACACATTTCTTATTGAAGTGCAAACTAATTGGAGTAATTTGTTTAAATGATTAAAAACTCTTAATAACAACACTCTTAAAAATGTTATGAAATTGTGCTGTTATCTTTAGTAATATAAACAATTCAAAAATGAATTTTAAAAAACCTTTTTTAAGTAAAACATGTCCAATTAAAACATTTTTCTCTTAATTAGAATTATTTCTTTCTTCTTTAAAAATAAATTTAATCAAATTAAATTTCAACTATTCATTTATTCTTCACATTTTTTAAAGTGAACATGCATAAATATGCATAGTAATGCAAAGTAATGCCATGTAATGCCAGCATTACACTAGATTTTGGAAAGTAATGCATTACATTAGCATTACTTGTAATGCTAATTTTGAGGCATTACACATTACTAGCATTACTTTGAAAACATGTAATGCATTGCAATGCATTACCATTACATTTAGCATTACCCCAAGCCTGATGTATATATTTCCAACTTTTTAAGGTTTTATTTTAACAGCTTATATTTCTTCCTCTCTGTGTTAAACTGCCCCACCCCAAAATTCTCATTTGATGATACTGTCATGCGTGTATTAATACACCTATAAAGTGACATTTAACTGACACCATATATTCCATGGACATTGTACAACCAACTTCCCTCAAGTTAGGCCACATTTCATGAACACTCAACATTTCAAGTACAATTGAATGGACCTGTAAACCAATATGTCACTAAAATTCAACTGTTAATTTATAACCAGTACCAAATGTGATCATGCTGTAAAATTGAAAACTGTGTCTCAATTGGATCCACTGGGTCCATAAATAGGAGCAATTCAAAAATCCAACAGAAGCATCCAGTACTATTATGATTTAACCAGAGTTATTACACTTACATATAAGGCACCAAACAAATCAACAGATTTATTGCTACTCAAATCAAACAAATATACAGATATGTGACAGTCAGACAAGCAGCCAGATAAGCTCAGTTGGTAAAGCACCTGAAAGAGATTCAGGGGGCCCAGATTTCAATCCTGGTCTGGTCCGTCAATATTTATTCCATCCCGTTAATATTTGGTGATGTACCATCCCCTTGAACTGACAGGTTAACTCCTGCCAGGGGAAAGAACCTGGGATGACCTTCAAGGGTGAAGATCATTTAAATGGGGGAAGAATTTATTAAAATTGATGGTCAGACTGGTTTCAATTCTGGCACCTGATAGCTCAGTTGGTAGAACACCTGACTAGAGATTCAGGGGGTCTAGGGTCTACAATCCTAATCTGACCCATCATTATTTCTCCCATTTCGTTAAATTTGGTGCCAACATGACCAAACATTTATTTATCTGAATATGATCATTTGTCTATCAAAATATGGCCGATTTTTTATTTCTATTTGTAAATCATTATTCCAGACAAGCTGCAAAACACAGACACAGAATAATTAACATATTTAAGGCCCCATAAAATTAATTTTTAGATTCTCATCCCCGACCGCCCCTCTGAAAATGGGTCACCCGATGCATTTTGTCTTTTATTTTGAAAAACAAGTTGTGTTAAGAAAAAAAATTTTAGGGAAAAAAATTCCGGCTCGGTATACAAAAAATTCCAAAACATATTTTAATGGCTGCCTAAACAATCATGTGGATTCATGTCATGTTTCTTATCATAAGGATACAAATGTCTTCATGCATTAACAGTTAAGATGAAATTATAACAAGAGGCCCATGGGCCACATCGCTCACCTGAACAGCAGTTCCTTGTAACATTACATTTCGTAGCATATGCTTTTTCTATTTCAAACATTGAACCCCTTTCTCGGGACCCAGTTATGGTCCGAGGTTTATGGTTGGCTTGAACAACATAAATAGTAACATAGGAATGAAAATGTGAAGCACTGCGGTGGGACCGCACGTACACAACCTGAAAAACTGAACATAGCAGAGTTCCACTTCAAGAGGAATAACTCTCAGACTGTACAGAACACAAGAAAGATAACTCTTGGTTCCTCTACATTAGAGTTTACACAATTTGAGGATCCTTGCATAGTAATCTCACAAACTGTAGCATTATAGTTCTCGAGAAAAACTTTTTAAAAACATTTTCAATATATCTTTCTATGTTAAACTTTGAACCCCTCTTGGGGCCACAGTATTAGTCCAGTGCTAAAGTTTTAATTATTTGGAATCTACATTATTTAAGGATGCTTGCCTAGTTACCTCACAAGCTGAAGCATTATAGTTCCCTAGAAAAAGATTTTTCAACATTTTCCCTCTTTATTTCTATGCTAAACTTTGAACACCTCTTGGGGCCCCAGTATTAGATTGAGATCACGGCTTTTATAATTTCGAATCTACACTATTTGAGGGTGCTGACGTAGTTATCTGACAAATTGATGCATTGTAGTTCTCGAAAAGAAGATTTTTAAACATTTTCCATATATACCGGTACTTCTACATTTAACTTTAAACCCATTTTGGGTCTCTAGTATTAGTCCAGGGGTCACTATTTTAAAACTGTCGAACCTTCATTATCCAAGGTTGTATGCATGATAGTAATCTCACAAATTGAAGCATTGTAGTTCTCGAGAAGAAGATTTTTTAACATGTTACCTTTATATTTCTTTAATAAATTTTGACCCCATCTTGGGGCCCCAGTATTGGTCCGGGGGTCACGATTTTACCAATTAGGAATCTACATAATCGAAGGATGCATGCATAGAAATTCCACAAACTAAAACATTGTAGTTCTTGAGAAGAAAATTTTTAAACTTTTCCTTTATGTTTTTTAAAATGTTTAAATTTTGAACCCCTCTTGGTGCCCATCAATTGTCCGGGAGTTACAATTTTTTGAATCTCCATTATTTAAGGATGTACATGTATGCATAGTAATATCCCAAACAGTTGCACTATAGTTCTTGAGAAGAAGATTTTAAAACATTTTCCTACATATGTTAAAATCTAAACCCCTACTGGGGCCCCACTTTTTGTTCGGGGGTCACAATTTTTACAATCTTCACTATGTATACAACCTTTTGTGTATGTATTGGCATTTTTGGTGAAGTGGTTCTTGAGAAGAAAATTTTTAAACATTTTTCATATGTAGTTCTATGTTAAACTTTGAACCCCGCCTGGGGCCCCAGTCTTGGTCCGAGGGGCACGATTTCTACAATTTAGAATCTTCATTATACATACAAGCTTTTGTGTAAATATTGGCATTTCTGGTGCAGTGGTTCTTGAGAAGAAGATTTTTTAAACATTTTCCTAAGGTATTTCTATGTTAAACTTTGAACCCCGCCTGGGGCCCCAGTCTTGATCCGAGGGGCACGATTTTTACAATTTAAAATCTTCACTAAATATACAAGCTTTTGTGTAAATATTGGCATTTCTGGTGCAGTGGTTCTTGAGAAGAAGATTTTTAAACATTTTCCTATGTATTTCTATGTTAAACTTTGAACCCCGCCTGGGGCCCCAGTTTTGGTCCGAGGGTCACCATTTTTACAATTTAGATTCTTCACTATGTATACAAGCTTTTGTGTAAATATTGGCATTTCTGGTGCAGTGGTTCTTGAGAAGAAGATTTTAAAAAAAATTTCCTATGTATTTCTATGTTACACTTTGAACCCCGCCTGGGGCCCCAGTTTTGGTCCGAGGGTCACCATTTTTACAATTTAGAATCTTCACTATGTATACAAGTTTTTGTGTAAATATTGGCATTTCTGGTGCAGTGGTTCTTGAGAAGAACATTTTTTAAACATTTTCCATATGTTGTTCTATGTTAAACTTTGAACCCCGCCTGGGGCCCCAGTTTTGGTCCGAGGGTCACCATTTTTACAATTTAGAATCTTCACTATATATACAAGCTTTTGTGTAAATATTGGCATTTCTGGTGCCGTGGTTCTTGAGAAGAAGATTTTTAAAGACATGCACCCTAAACTTACTGTTTCGCAATTATCTCCCTTTTGAAAAGGGTTGTGCCCTTTATTTTAACAATTTATAACCCCCTTTCCATAAGGATGCTTTGTACCAAATTTGGTTAAATTTGGCCCAGTGGTTTTTGAGAAGAAGTTGAAAATGTGAAAAGTTTACAGACGGACGGACAGACAGACAGACGGACGGACAGACAGACGGACGACGGACAACGGGTGATCAGAAAAGCTCACTTGAACCTTCGGTTCAGGTGAGCTAAAAATGGAATTAAAAGATTACAACTGGGTTTGTGTACTCACATTAGCATTTACATTACTTAAAAGAATAGAGCAGTTGTTATTTCTAGAACATGAATGGTGAAAAAGGTGTTTTTTAAAAAATAAAAAATAATTTAAAATAAAATCTGCCAACCCGCCTCATATTTTTTGCAAATCAGGATGAGAATCTAAATATTAATTTTATATGGCCTAAACATGGTCTACTAGCTACTACTACATGATGTATTGGCTATTTAAATTAACGTTCAATTTAATTTGCTTATAAACTGTGTTAATCAAAGACATTTCACCTATTTGCACCACTTTGTCTATACTTCTTTGGTAATTTGCTTGTACTAAAACAGAGACATTAAAATTGTACATGTATATGTTTTAATTCAGCTATGACAAACATTTGTAGACATTAATGAGATCTAGAAGGCACTAGTAAATTAAAACATGAAAATACCAGTAACCTGGAAATACCGAATTTAACAGTCTCTGTTGTGATTTTTTCAAATTTAGTATACTAGTCTACATGTACTTATAACTGGTAGACTTTAATATATATATAGTAGGCTTGACAAAAGCTATTTTTAAATGAACAGCTGTAAGTTAAAGTACTTAGTAATACAGCCCCTGCGAAAACATGTTCTAGTGTTCTAGAACTGTTCTTGCTTGGCTAGAACAGTTCTTGAACTGTTCCTAACAGGTTGTTTGGAACTATAATCCTTGAAATACTTGAGGAAAAATTTCAGATTTTTTATGGAACTTTTGTGGGATGTTAAGAATCCGATTTTTATACCAGAAATGTAACAGAATGTTTTTTGAACAGTTCTAACACTAAGAAATGGAACAATTGTTCCAAAACTGTTCTATATCAGACAAGTGAATACTTAATAACAATTTTAGTTAAGCTGTTTTGTGTGGGAAGATGTTGAAGCAGCACATTCACTGTGTGTATATTATTAAGTACAGTGCAATTATAACATGTACATGTATTATGTAGATTACAGAGATGACTTTATACTCTTCAAAACTTGAAATAATTATGGCAACCTAATTATTTCAGTGACTTCGTGAGCTAGTAAAAAAAAATGTCATTTATGTCAATTTGTGACTACTCACTTAATTAAGGTGGTATAATATGGGACCCCTGTCGATGTTAAAGGGGATAAAAGTACATTATAATCCAAAAATTGCTACCTTTTTAAAATTTTACAATTTTTGACCAAAAAATATGTTTTAAAATTTTTTCAAATGTAAAAACTATATAAGCCCAGGCGGATTCGAACTCATGACTTACAGATTCATAGTTTACACTCTAAACCATTGCGCTAAGCTGTTTAAGGTAAACATTTTCGGGAAAGAAAAGGTTTATAAGATATATGCTTGATTTTATTGTTTATTTTGATTGGAGGTATATCAGTTCAATATGACGGCGTATCTGATGATACCACCTTAAGCGATTACAAACAGAGTTGAGCTGTTATCATTTTCCTAATTTGTATTAAAATACTGTACATTTATTTATTCCACTGAGTGATCTTATTGGTTGCGAGTTTTAAAAAAAAGGGGTAGGGGTCTGATTTTTATTCATTTGAAACAGAAGTTGAGCCAGTAAGAAGAGTGTAAAAGGAAAAAAAAGCAGAATCAATTAAATAAAGAAAAAAAAAAAATAACAAGTCATGAATACAGAGTTAAGTCACTTCAAGCTTATAAGAAGCTGTTAATTCATAAATGGGTACCTATTATAGCATATTTAAAACAGTACAAATTTCAGCCGATTTATCTATTTATCCCCAAACCACCCCCACCCCTCTAAAAAAAAATAAAAATAAATAAAATTGTTGTAGTACATGTAGTCTGTGAATAAAAATGTTACTCAATTAATGATATTTCTTAATTATAGATTTTTTAATGGCTATACCATATCAAACTTTGATCCTCATATAACGAGATCAAATTCCATAAACAGATGTACAGAATTGACTATATTACATGTATTAGCAACCATCCAGTTTCTGCAAAAAGGAAGTAGTTAAAGGGTTCTTCCTCTCCTTGTAAGTAACATGTGTATCTAAGAGTACACCAAATCTGTATTTTGCATACGGGGTTTTCAGAAAACCAGGAATTTCCATTTAAAGTCTGACTATTAATATGGACTTTTACTTGAAAATAAATTGAATCTTCCTCCTGTAAGTCATATATATTATAAATACTGCTCACATTATAACTTGACAAAACTTATTATCATGATAAATCTGTATCATTTAATTTCATTTGTGTAAGTGCAATCCATGCGAAGAAAATGAACAAAAACTGCAAATAAATAGAATTTTTATGCATCCAAGGGACATAACTCTGACAAAAATTGCTTGATTGTACCCAAAATCGAAATTAATTGGCCTGAGCTAGATATTGTTAATGACCTCTGGGAAGAAAATAAATGGAAACTTGGTGGACCAACCGACAGACAGACACTCTCCAAGCAGCAAATCAATAAGCCCTCCCTTCTTTGAAGGGGGCATAAAAATAGATTAATCTAGGATATACATGTAAAATTACACTTTATTAATTATACTTATGACATTGAATGACACTTAGATATATATTCATAAAATTATATCTTCAAATTAATAAAGACTATCAATTGATAAGGATATATTTGAATAAATATCCTCCCAGCTACCATGGTATATGTACATCATAGACAAATGTATCTCACTGAAATTATAGCTCTAACTGCTTTTACATTGTTATATACATGTACATATGTACATAAAATCACATCCAGACAGCATAAAGCATTGAGGGTTAGGGGCAATGAAACAAAAGGACAATAAATCTACATACATGTATTATAAAATTGAATTTTGAATGAACTGCATGGTTCGATCCCCACTTTAATTAATTGTGGTAGCATATATTAAAAATTATAGGGAAACTTAACATTTAACTGTACATACACTAACTTAAAGAATTTTTTGGCCCCCATGATCTCTCCACTGCATTGTTTACATGGAAAATAAATGTATCAGGGAAGTCCCTATTTAAAACAATTTGAAGTTTCAATGGGAAGTGGCTTAATAATGTTCTTTAGTTAGGCATAAAAAAATATATCAAATATAAATTTCCAACCAATGAAACTTAGTTTTCATATAGACATAGTCACTTATTCGTAATTTCTGATATAATATGTATTAAAAAAATTAAGTGTTAAAGGGAAACAAATAAAATTGAATCAATGAGATTATTGATGTCAAACTAACAGCTAGCACCTGCCAAAGGTTTCCGATCCATAAAGAAATCAAACTCATTTGAGTAGACAAGGTCTAAAAATATTTACTGGTATATGTCCTAAATGTATATTATTTATTTAGAAATATCAATTAAATTAAAATTGAAAAATTTAATAAATTTTGAAAACTCTTCTTATAGCCATAGGGACTTAAAAAATATGGAATATATCACCCTATAATTATAGTTCATTATTCATGTTTTAACAATAATTTATGAATATGTATAGACCTCATTATATTTGGTTCTTCTAATGATAAAGTTTTTTCTCCACTTATAAGACTGGTTAATTATAGCTCCAAGAAACAGTTTCAACTTACACTTCATCTTGAGTGGTACAAAACTCATAACCAGGATTCAGCTCACACATACATACAGAATTACTATTCCATATTACATGTAATAGGTAGTAACAATTTAATTGGATGGTACAAGTCCCTTAATTTTTTTTCAAAATTCAAAATCAAAGGAAAAAAAATAAAAATTTAAGTTAATCTTCTTAATGACTGCATGCGTCAACAAGGAACCTGAATTAATTGGCCATCCATGAAAATAATAAATTAGTCTACAGCTACATGTATAGGGCATTTTGTAAGACCTAATGGTGACTGCATGAAAAAAAAGATGTAGGAAAAGTAGGTAGATTCAAGATGTTTCAATATTTTAATGTTTCCAGATTGCAAACATATGTAACAGAATGGGAGAAATAATGATGGACCATGAAGACCTAGGTCCAAATCCAGTCTCCCTGAATCTCTTGTCGGTGCCCTTAAGCTACCAACTATAAAGCTATCTGGCCCTGACAATCTTAAACCAGTCTGACTAGCTGCCACATTCCTCCATCTTGTTTGATCTGAATACCTTCAAGATCAACATCCCTGAGGTTCTTTCCCCTAGCTGGCAGGAGTTAAACTGTCAGTGGTACGACACCATTATGTGATGGGATGGGAGAAATAATGACAGATCAGATCAGGATTCGAACCCATGCCCCAGAATCCCTTGTCTTGTTGTATACTAATGGGGCTTCGATTAGATGCCGGTTATCTAACCAATCTGACCCTCACACACATAAAAATAACCAAAATAACAAACAAAACAAAATAATGCAATGTATATGTATTACGTTGTAAATATGTAAACGATAAGCTTGATCTCTTTCACATGACAATGTGATAAAATTTGCAGGCAATAAAAGAAAATCATGGGCCCTTTTGCACGACATGACTACCTTTTTCGTGAGGTTTAACAAGATTTATCGTGATTATATCCCAGGTCTTTTTAATAGGCCATAAAACTTTGGATTTCAAAATGCAGTCAATGTCAAGATAAATTGCACCTCTCAAGTTGAACCCTTACTCTATTATCAGTAAAGTAGTCTCAGACTGTATCATACTGTATTTTTACAGTCAATCAAATACAAGACATTTCAATTCAGACTGTAAAATACTGTTACAGTATTTTTACAGTCAATCAAATACAAGACATTTCAATTCATAAAATGAAAACAATGAGTAGATCGAATATATGGATATTTCCGTGGATGTCAATTTGAGTCTGTACCTAAATATATCAACATTATGAACATGATGCATTTAAATTACTGGTAGATTGAATAAATAGAAAAAATGATGAGGCCATCATTCAAATAAATAGAGATTTCTTAATCATTATATATCAAGAATATATTATTTTGACCTTGTTACATGAGTTATTAGGATGTATTTGTTCAGGTAACTATACTTAAAAATTTATCTATATCTTATCATGCACTTTGTTGCCCAAATTCATCCGATTATTTTAGATTGTAAAGAGAAAAGGGACACCTTATGAGTAAATTTGTAAACATCAGATACTGATAAAATGCTGATGATTTACCAAGCATATTTATTATGCAAGTGTATTGGCTACTTAGTATTGGATGAATGAGATCATACACACTTATCTCTGATACTTGATCTATGTACCAGTTCATCACTGTTGAGTCAAAACCATTATTTTTAACAGCTGACAATTCTATTCTGAGACAATTAAGTGAGTTAGGTTTTTTTTTTAAATATCTCTTATGGTGTTCAAATAGAAAAGATAGACATATTTCATGCTTTGACTGTGCTCACTGTAACAATAGCACCATAAACATATTAAAAAGTGTGCCATTTACATGGAAGGTAAACAACATGATTGAACAGACCAGGATTTTAAATGCTTTGTCAACATGGCCAACAGTCTGATTAAATTATGTATCATACTTTTCGGTCTTATTAAAATGATTTTTGCCGATCAAAATGAACAGGTTTTTTTTAATGATCTCTTTGACAAAGAATAACCTGCCGGTTGAGGCCTTATCAGTTAATTATAGGTGGTGGTCATAACACTAAATGTATCAAGAAGGGAGAGAGCATGCTGGATCCAATCCAGATTTAAAACTTGACCTTTGAATCTCTTCTCAATTACTCTACCAATTAATGAATCTGATGCAAACATAAGAATTGGTCTGTCATTTCATTTGTTTTGGCCACACAAAATGCACAACAGACGCATGTATCGAAAGTAGCAACTTATTTACGCTAATATAAAATGGCATGATGTCAACTCACCTGTAATCTTCCCTTCTTCACGTGCACTTCACCGGCTGCTAGCTGCGTTCGTCTGGACATTTTAGAGCTTGATAATCCACAACATTTCTGTAATTTCCTTCTTGGTCCAAGTGTTGTCCCCAACCAGGAAGTAACAACGATTTTACCGAGAAGGAAACAATGTCTTGTTTCCTGACAAATGTCTTGATACGGTAGCCGAGAAAAGATTTTCCCTAATACCGTGCAATTATTATTTCATTTAATGTATTGGTGTTGTCCCATTTAAATCAGAGAAAATACTTGCAGATAAGAGAAAGCCTTTTTCACATCGTATCGTCTATTTAGATAAGTTGTTCTTTAAAGAAGTCGGGTATTTAAACAGGTAAGATTCATTATGATTGATAGAACAAAATTACAAATTTAAAAATTTTAAAGTTCCAAATTAATTTACTTTCCTTTAAATGATTTTGATCTGTAACTACGCTGGGAAATATGATACCTCAATTTTTGTAGGCTTAAACCACGTACAAATTATCAACTCATTCATTACTTCCCGCGCATGCGTCATAAAAGCGTACCGAGCAACAACGGATCAAGTCTGACCAGGCTTGCAATTTTCAACCATGTACCGCAAAGAAAAACCTTTAGTTTTGAAAAGTAGCGCTTCGTCTCTAAGTAACAATCTTTCTGTGCTTGTTGCGCTAGAAAAGGGAGTCTTGAACTACGCTGTGGTTCACAAAGCTGTTGTGAACATCATTTCGGCATCCACGGATGGTTCGACTGTTAACAGCCGAAACATTGTCTGCAAAGAGCCATCAGCTGCCCAACAGAGCACACCAATGATAATACAGGTAAAGAAATTGCATTAATTGCCTTTCATCCTCATAAAATCGGAAAATATTTGCATAAGAATATATAGCTCGAATTTCCTCGTATTAATTTTAAAAAGTATTCAATGAAAAATTATTTGTTTAAAAATTAAAAGCAGTAACAAAACTTTGTGTATATTTTGATTTTTCTTTACCAGGCAAAATGGGTGTGTCTGCCTTCACGAACAGTGTTTGTCTTGACTTCGTTAAAAGGAATACAGGTACAGTATATTTGTATGAAGATGCAAGTAATATGAAGTCATTATCTCATAACCAAGTGGACCGGTCACAAAATATTGATAATCTTGTGCGATTGTCAGAGCAATTTGGATACTGGCGCCTGATAACTCTGTTGGTAGATCTCTTGACCAGAGATTCAGAGGGTCAAGGTTTGAATCCTGATCAGGCCCACAGGGGCCATAAAAGTTAGACGAGGTCACTTTTGATCTCAGTCTCACTTTTCCACTATATATTCCTTTTTTAAAAGTGAGACTGAGATAAAAAGTGACCTCGTCTAACTTTTATGTGGCCATCATTATTTCTCCCATCCCATTGCATTTGGTGCGTTACCAACCTCTTAAACTGACATGTTAACTCCTGCAATTGGAAAGAACCTGAAAATGTTGATCTTTGAGGACAAATATTATTTATGGAAAGGAATGTGATGGTCAAACACTTAATTGCTGGTGCCCTGAATAGCTCATTTAGTAGAGCACCTGACTAGAGATTCAGGGAGCCTGCTAGGGTACAAATTCTGGTCTGTTTCGTTATTATTTCACTCATACTATTAAACTGAAATTGGATGAAAACTTAATCATGATTGTAAAAAAATCAATAATTTATATATATGACCTCTATATCAAAGTTATACATTTTTCCTACTGCATATACAGAACTTAGAAGTGCTAGAAGAATTTGCCCTAAGGCTAATGATAAATAAACAGTTCATATAGGTTCATATAACACATCTTCTTCAAATCATGAACTAATTATTTCTTTTTAAAAATTATTTTGAATTAATGTTTCCACAGATGTTTGAATCGGATGGGTCTGCAATGATATACTGGCATGCTTTAGGAGATGTAAATAGTACAGATATATCAGGTAATGGTAATCATGTAACAAGTTATTTGTAAATATTTTGAAAATGATGCAACTTAATTGATTATTCTTTTACATTGATCAATGACTGTAGTTGTGGAAATTATATCATTTCCATTTAATCATCATTTTTATAACCCAGTTAAATAAAGTTTCTTGTTTTTAATGCCCAAAACTAATATTTAATTCATGGCAATATTTTAACAGAGTAAAAAATATATTGTTCTCATATTTTTATATGTTGAAATAATCTTGAATGTGGAACATTTTGAAATATTTAGCTTATGTCTTTTCCATAACATTCAAACATTTGATGTCATAAAGGAAAGAGGCTACAATTCAGAAGAAATGATGAAATACTTTCAAACAGTAAATAAGAAATTGATACACATAAATTTGAATGATTCCACAGTAGTACTGTAGGATATTTGATTCATTGTGAACTTTGCTCTCTTGTTATATTTAAGACCACCTTTATGCTGTTATGTGTTGCATTGGGATGAAGTTTTAATATTTTACTTTAGATTCAGCATATATTCATTTATATAATTATTTTATATCACAACTCATTTCAGAACATGCCAATTTTGGCAGAGGAATCACTGGAATAGGAGAAAACTTCATTTGTATTGGTGAGGATAAAATTAAATCAACTTCACATAAATTTTTAAAATTATCATTTTTAAAAGGTTCCTTAGCATTTAAATTAAATCATTTTAATGTTTACCTGGTGAAATCTTCTTGATTTACTTAATAATACTAGTACTCTTGAAAATACATGCAATGAGATGTGATATTTGAAAATTATTGGTTTTAAAAATAATGCTATCAAATTGATGTGAATATTTAACCAAAAATTATTTGCAAAACACATTCATGTATTAGTTTCAATTGAGGTACAATTTTGTTAATTGATGCATGTATAATAATTATTAATTTAAAGGAACTCAACTTGGAGAGATTCATGTCTTCAATGTACCAGCGAAAGGAACAAATGTTACACAGAAGGAAAGTTTAGTAGGTGTGTATTCATGCAGATGAGTGTAAATGACACAAGCCATCAACAACATATCAAATGGATACAGTCAATTTGTATGCCCCCTCCATAAAATAACATAGTAATAGTAATAGTAATAGTAATACCCTGTTCCACCATACCAGCATCATTAACTTTTTAAACTTCATTCTGATCTTGGAAACAGTTACACACACTCAATCAAATTTGATATATGAATACGTCATGGAATTAAGCATATCAAGTTCTATCCAGTTCTGATGATTAAAATTAGGACAGAAATAATGTATTTAGAACTTAGAAAAAAGAATAAGGAATTTTCAGTTTCCACACTCTACTTTTAAAGGGATGTAAATATAAAGTTGCAATTGAATATACAAATATTTTACCAGAAAATATAGGTCAAGTTTGAATTTGGACCAGGTCAGATGATTTTTGACAAAGTTATGCCCCTTGAAAATACTGTACAAAAAAAAAAAAGAAATCTGTACACACACATGTACCACTAAATATGGCATATGAAATTTTGTCTCCCAGCGGGGGAGTTTGTGGCGTAAACAACACCTTTAGTTTCTGTATATTTTCACAAAATTTTCATGGAATTTGGTGCAGCTGTCCAAATTAAATGACAATACAAAGATTGCAAACCATTGGAAAAGTCACACCAAAATGTATTGATGATATTGACCAGAAATATCTTTCTTTGCCAGGAGTAGTTTAATCCTTGACCTTTGACCTCATGATCTAAAAATATAAAAAGTAGAGGTCGTAAACCATAGGGAGGTCCCTGTGCCAGTGTTGATGTCTGTCTAACACAAAGATCTTAAGATATTGATTTGACACAACTTAGTGTCCTTGCAACAACAGATATACACCAATTACATTGTACCAGCTACAACATGTGCATTCAACATTGAATATGATTAAATCAGATTTCTAATACATGCCTATTTTATTCATTTATATGACTACTATATGAAAGTAGATGAGTAATATACTGATAATGAAGTTATTTTAGAAATTGACTTATACATTGATAGGCCAGACTATCAGAAAAACTTTGATTTTTATTTTTTGTTTATTGCATGTAAAATAAAAATAAAACCTTTTATAATACCCTTTTGTCTTTTGTCAGGACATAGGTACCCTATTTGTGACTTGGCCTCCAGTGGAAATCAAATGGTTAGCTCAGATGAACAAGGAAACATAATCATTTGGTCCCTTTCTGGGTCGTCATTTAAACAGACCCATTCCATCAATGGCTCAGGGTAAGTTCCTCATGGGTCTTAACTACACTTGAGTGTTAGGAGTAACATAAAACCACAGCCAAAAGGTTTTGGAATATCTCATTTGGTAAATAATCTCATTATTAACAGTTAAACATTTTATGATTTATTTTATTTGTAATAGAAAACAGAAAAAAAAATTTGGGTTTCAAAAAAGATATTCTAGAGCTTAAAATTTTCTGTTAAAAATCATATCATACTATGATCAGGTCTAGGCAACCTCCGTTTTTGGAGGATAGCTCAATTTCAAGATGGCTGCTGATTTTTACCATATATGGAAAGTCACTTTGCATTGTGGGTGAAATTATCCTCCATTTTTGGAGGATAGCATGGGTATATTTCAAAGGCTTCGTGCATATCTTTAATGAGAAAATGCAAGCACCAGACCATATGGGAATTAAAGTTAAGGAAATAAACTAATGATTGTATGCGGCAATTTGAAATTCTATGTATAGTATTTTCACAACATGCTTTGAAAAATTGTACTTCCTGTGTTCAGTTTTACAAATGACATAGACTATTTACATCTGTTTCATTTAATAAAAATCACAAAATAGTGATGTTTATTCCTCATTAAAACATTAATGAGTTCATTCACATTTAGAGACACATAATAGATATCTTGATCTGCTATATTGTACATGTACAAAGTAAATGTTTGCATATACCTTAGGAACTTTGTAGCTCTTATTCTAATTAATTCACAGGTTATTAAGTATCATTTAAATTTAATTCCTTCACACAAAAAGACATTGTTAAATTTTATTCATCAAAATGATACCATTTATAGATATCAATTATCCTGAATATTGAAAAAAAATGTGAGAGTCTTCATATAAAATATTTTTCTTTAAAATCAGCCCTGCAATTATTTAAACTTAAATATTTATTAAATATTATCAATAAATATAATTAATAATAGCTAAATAAGGTGATATTTCTATTGTCTAATAATTTTATTTTATTAGCTCACCTGAGCCAAAGGCTCAAGTGAGCTTTTCTGATCACAATTTGTCCGTTGTCTGTCGTTGTCGTCGTTGTCGTTGTCGTCGTCGTCGTTGTTAACTTTTCACATTTTCATCTTCTTCTCAAGAACCACTGGACAGATTTCAACCAAATTTGGCACAAAGCGCCACTAGGTGAAGGGGATTCAAGTTTGTTCAAATGAAGTGCCACGCCCTTTTTAAAGGGGAGATAATTGGGAATTATTAAAAATTTGTTGGTATTTTTCAAAAATCGTCTTCTCAAAAACTATTCAGCTGGAAAAGCTTAAACTTGTGTGGAGGCATCCTCAGGTAGTGTAGATTCACGTTTGTTCAAATCATGGTCCCCGGGGGTAGGGAGGGGCCACAAGAGGGGGATCAAGTTTAACATAGGAATATATAGAGAAAATCTTTAAAAATCTTCTTCTCAAAAACTATTAGGCCAGGAAAGCTCAATTTTGAGTGGGAGCATCCTCAGGTAGTGTAGATTCTTGTTTGTTTAAATCATGGTTCCCAGGGGTAGGATGGGGCCACAATTGGGGGATCAAGTTGTACATAGGAATATATGGAGAAAATCTTTAAAAATCTTCTTCTCAAAAACTATTAGGCCAGAAAAGCTCAAATTTAAATGGAAGCATCCTCAGGAAGTGTAGATTCAAAATTGTTCAAATCATGATCCCCGGGGGTAGGGTGGGGCCACAATTGGGGGATCAAGTTTTACATAGGAATATATAGAGAAAATCTTTAAAAATCTTCTTCTCAAAAACTATCAGGCCAGGAAAGCTCAACTTTGAGTGGAAGCATCCTCAGGTAGTGTAGATTCTTGTTTGTTAAAATCATGGTCCCTGGGGGTAGGGTGGGGCCACAATAGGGGGATCGTGTTTTAAATAGGAATATATTGAGAAAATCTTTAAAAATCTTCTTCTCAAAAACTATTTGGCCAGAAAAGCTCAACTTTGAGTGGAAGCATCCTCAGGTAGTGTAGATTCAAGTTTATAAATCATGGTCCCCGAGGGTAGGTGGGGGCCACAATAGGGGGATCGTGTTTTAAATAGGAATATATTGAGAAAATCTTTAAAAATCCTCTTCTCAAATACTATTTGGCCAGAAAAGCTCAAATTAAAATGGAAGCATCCTCAGGTAGTGTAGATTTAAGTCTGTTCAAATCATGATCCCCGGGGGTAGGGTGGTGCCACAATTGGGGGATCAAGTTTTACGTAGGAATAAAGATAGAGAAAATCTTTAAAAATCTTATTCTCAAAATCTATTAGGCCGGATAAGCTAAAATTAAAATGGAAGCATCCTCAGGTAGTGTAGATTCACGTTTCTTCAAATCATAGTCCCCGGGGGTAGGGTGGGGCCACAATTGGGGGATCAATTTTTACATAAGAGTATATCGAGAAAATCTTTTAAAAAATTTCTTTTAATAACTATTTGGCCAAGAAATCTCAAATTGGCGTGTAACCATCGTCAGATAATGTAGATTCAAGTTTGTTCAAATCATGGTCCCTGGGGGTAGGGCGGGGCCACAATGGGGGATACATTTTTATATATAGAGAAAATCTTTTAAAGTCTTCATCTCAAAAGTATTAGGCCAGGAAAGCTCAAATTTGAGTGAAGGCATTCCCAGATCATATAGATTCAAGTTTGTTTAAATAATAGTCCAGGGGTAGGGTGAGGCCACAATTGGGGATGAAATTTTACATAGGAATATATAGAGAAAATCATTCAAAATCTTCATTTTAAAGACTATTTGGCCAGAAAAGCTTAAACTTGTGGAGAGGCATCCTCGGGTAGTGTAAATTCAAGTTTGCAAAATCACAGTCCCTAGTGATAGGGCGGGACTGTGATGGCGGTTTGAATTTTTACATAGGAATATATAGAGAAAATCTTTAAAAATATTCTGGGAAAGTTTTTTGGTCCAAAACCAGGTTCTTAGTGTGAAAGCACAGGTTATGAGATTAAAGGTAGATTTAGGTTTGATGAAACCATGATTCCCTAGAGAATAGTGGGGCCACGAAATGGGGGGGGGGGGGTATGTAGGAATAGAGAAAAATCTTAGAGGTACAACAACAAAAGGGGCTTAGTATTTACCAAAAAATAAGAGGTTGATAAAAATTGGCAGATTTTCAATTTTTTTTTAGCAAGATCTACTGTACTCAGTTGTCATGATATTTTGATACTGTAATGCTAATTTGATCAGAATTAAGGCAATTGTTGCTCAGGTGAGCGATGTGGCCCCTGGGCCTCTTGTTCATAGTTAACTCCCGTTGTAAAAACAGTGTTAATTGCCCTTCATCTGAAAAATTCCACCAGGGGGCGCAAACATCTATCCTCCAATTTTGGAGGATAAAATCTATCCTCCAAAAACGGAGGTTGCCTAGACCTGATGATTATCAAATAAAGCCTGTCAAGGAGTGCAAGATAGAATTCTAATGCTTTTGAAAAAAAGAAGTATATTTATGGAAATAAAAAGAAATTAATACTTGTATTGTCAACAATCTATATCTTTTGAAATGCAATCTGGATGTATAAGCACCAATTTCATACAATGTTTGGTACTATTTAAAGTTTTTTTTTTTAGATTTCCATGTAGCACCATCCTTATGTGGAAAAATGTGATTGTTGCGGGCTTTGGGAATGGTCAAATCAGGTTATACAGTGCAGAAACGGGAAAACTGGCTGCCCAGGTCAACGCTCACGCGCGATGGGTCACAGCATTAGACGTGGCCTCAGACAATGGAATGGTCAGTTTGCCGTGAATTGTATTAATAAATCCAATAATTCTTTAATGAGAAAAAAAATTAACCCTTGCTGGAATACACAAGTTTTGTATTACATTGTAGTATCATTACATACTTTTCAACTTCTCCAATTCCACTGATTTGAGACAAAATGTGTAGACTGTGTATGGCCAAAAAAAGTTTGTGTTTCATTTCTCAAGCATTGCCTCATCAGACCAGGGAACACAGTCTCACCTTTGACATCAGTCTTATTTTTCCACTATGTATTCCTTTTGTAATACTAGTGAGATTGAGATCAAAATTTATTTCATCTTAGTTTAATACTCTGGAGCCTAGGGGGAATAACTCAATCTTTCAATTCTACGTTAAGTAAAAAAATCGATTTGAGTTATTCCCCTTCAGAAGTTTTAAAATAAAAACTATCATCCACTTGCTGCATTATGTCAAAACCTTTTGGCCTAGCTGAGAAAATTTTTATTTGGGCTTATACCGGTAGTTCCCATAACTCTTTATTCTTGAAAATGTTATACTTGCAGGTATTAAAGATTATTCCACATAAAATGCTGTTTTTCAGTTGTTATCTGCGAGTGAAGATTCTTATGTCCGAGTTTGGCAGTTGAAGGAAGGCAACCAAATGCCTGAGGTGAGTTTATTTTTTATCATTTTAATAAAAGTACTTTTACAAAAAAATTTCAAAAAATAGAAAGAAATGAGAGAGAAATCGTTGCGTAACAAACACACTTATAGCGTTTTTGGGCTCTTAGTAGACGTTCATTAATTCTTTGGATTAATGATCACAAAAATCACTTGATACTTATGATTTTTATTTTTTTGAAAAGATATTCTATTTCACTTTTATAATTTTGATTGAGCATGTAATATCAGGAAGATTTTTTTCCTGAATTGTGCACAGGAACTCTAAAAGATAAATTGATCAAGTATTATTGATGTTTTTATTCCTTTTTTAAAAGATAAATTGTGCAACACTTAAAGCTTATGCTTGTGCATGTATTTGAATTCATTTTTTATTCATAACACATGGTTTATACTTCCTTAATACTTCATTTGAATGGTCTAGTGAACCCATTGGGTTCCAAAGGCTCAGGATATCCCAGAAAAGAAAATTAGGGAAGAAAATCTTGATTTTGATAAGGAAGCAAACATATTGCAAAAATGCAGTCATTAGTACCAAAAAGAGCAACTTGTATGATCTTTTGTATATACTTTTAAAATTACAAGCTATAAAAAGAATAAATGTGAAAGACTTAAAAACATTTAGAACACTTCAAATATTTTATAATAGCAATAGCAGTTTTTCAAATCAAAAATACATATAGTATACATGTATGTACATGTATGTTTGTTCAAGTTTAAAATACATTTATTTATTAAAGGAATGAATTCTGTACCTTCCAATATACAGATATAACTTAGGTTGGAGATAAAGATGGAAAAAAGTAAAATGTTTCATCCCACCAGTCATTATCTGTATCAACTCATAAGCCATTAATTGCAAATTCATTTTTTATGATGCAATGTTTTATAAGTGCATACAGAAATTAACACAAAACATACACCTAAAATTTAGAGAAATTAAGGAAATAAATTATGAAGGAGAGGAAATACTATTCGCATATTATCAGTGCATACAGAAATTAAGACAAATCATGCACCTAAAATTTTAAGCAAATAAATTATGAAGGAGAGGAAAATTCGTATAAACTAATTTATTTAGCCAATCAAATTGCACGTTACAAGCAAGCTTTGAATTATTCACAGATTGAGTATGTAAACCAGGAGTGTGTGACGGACCAGCAGCTGGTGGGGGTTCAGTTCCTCCACCCCCAGGGTAAGGCCTTCTGTACCACAGGCTATGACAGCTGTGACCTCTCCTTCTACGTTCAGAGTTGATGCACCATGGTATAGCCTCCATTGTTTAGAATCACAGAGAGACTTTCACTTTAATACATAACTGCATTGCCCAGAGATTATATTCCACAGAAGACTTGTGGCTGAGTTACATTGTGAATGTGATCGTGTTTGGCGTTGGTTGGTCTGTCTGTCTGTCTGTTAAGCATTTTCTTTATCAGTGTGAACTGTTTGTTGTTGTAGTAATCAGATTTAAATTTGTCTTTTATTGTAACTGTTTAGTTCATCAAAAGTGATCTCCCTTGAGAAAATGAAGTCTGGATTTTTATAAGAACAGGTGAAAGGATTACTTCATGTTATGAAATAGAAATGATTTTGATTTGATGTGCATGTACATGTGATATGAATAAAGTGATTCATGACTTTTCACAACAGGTATGAATTTTCAAACTGGTATATAGAAACTTAAAATAAATATTTTATATAATTCAATGTATTGTAACTTTATATGATGAGAACATATTTTCTTGTCTTTTGAATTATTGTGCAACAGAAAAGAATCATGTGTTCAAAGTTGTGTATTGACTTTTTTTTACACGCAGACACCCGTAAATAAATGACATATGACTATCTGTGACTGATGCATATATTACACAATAGGCCCAATGATTTTATTGTACAGTTGTTTTTTGGGGGTTGTATAGTGCAGGATCTGATTCTTTTAGTGTAAATGTGTATTGTCTGAGCAGGCCTTGCAGAGCAAGGGTTTTTTTTTTCTTTTTTACTACAATCTGTTCATTATTGCAATTATCCTACTATTTATTATATTTTCTTATTTAAAATGCATGATATCTTAATTAAATGCTATTAATGTCTAATTTTTCAGTTACAAATTGTTTAAACCGTTGATGATGATTGTGTATGTAGTGAATACTTTATCATTGAGATGAACATTATCGTAATATTGTTAGTGACCATGGTAAATTAAATTTCTACGTTCAGTGTGTGCATTCTCCGTCCATTCAATAAATGTTTTTATTGGTCATCCATGTCTGGTTTTTTGTAGCTCACCTAAGTTGAAAGCTTTAGTGAGTGTTTCTAATCACCTTTTGTCCAATATTAATATGTCTGTCTCTCCATCTGTCTTTCCATTAACATAGTAAAGCTTCAAAGTTTGCAGAATATTTGAACCCAATATATGACATTGTAGGTCAGGTGAGTGATGTGACCCATGGGCCTCTTGTTTATTCATGACGAAGGACAAATACATGACAGTACATAGGCGATTGAAGATCCTAGATATTTTATTTGGAAATCTTGTAGGCATCGAAATAATATAATATGTTGTACATAACCTAGTACAATCATGTACTATAGAAGTGGTTATTTATATATACATGTTGATGGTTAAGTACCCGGTATGTGTTTTCTATAGTCAGAGTATGCGCAGGTATTGAATATGCAGATGTGTAATTTACCACTGACACTGGGGTGCTGACTTTTTTACCACACATGCAGGGGTATTTTATGTGGTTTTAAGCTTAGCATGTAACTAGGGTAAATTTCTCCTGAAACGTAAATAACCCTTTTTACAGTATGCATTTATTCCATAGCTGTATTAAAAAGGGGATCTCAATTTTCTTCTTTTGAATTTAATACTAAGTTATTCCTAAGTTTTAAAATTCTTGCATGAAAATGAAGTTCCTGTTGACTAGATAATATTTTGAAGTTAAAATCTAAGAATTTAATTCTTTTGGCCATTCTCAATTATAGTTGCTACACTGTACACACTCATGTATTTTGACAAGAAAAATATGCCTCGACTATGTTGCACAAAGAATTTATTTGAAATCCTTTTTTATAGCGTATCAGCTGGAGGCATTTAAACAATGAAATGCTTTCTTTGGTGATATGTTCGGAATATGAATGTAGCAACATTGTAGAAAAAATACATAAGCCGCTAACGCAGGTTATGTAATTTTTTTTCTGCAATGATCGCTACCTTCATAACCCGAATGAACCAACAAAGAAAGCATTTTATTGTTTATATTAACATCTTTATTTTAACTAATTAATAATTTGATTATGAAAAGTTAGTAAAATTTACTAAATTACTGTTAACGTACTTAAGTACATTAGCTAAAAGAAACAGCCAAATCGTCTCCTGTGAGACTTTAATGAAGCTGACATCATCATGATTATTTCGGGCAAATCGTGATTTTTCTTAGGTCGCTATAGTTTTCGACCAATCGATAAACAGGGCGTGTCAATTTTAGTCCTGTCAGTTTCAGACGCTGTAGATTTTGACCAATCGATAAATGGGGAATGTAGATTTCTGTCTGGCTGTTTCTATAGACTGAGCAATGAATAACTATAAGTGTCAGTAAGAAATAGAGGAAATAATACTTGGTAGATGTAAATATAATAATATGAATGCATATCACTCATGACAAAAGGAAGATCTTTAAAGTTTTTCCAGACTTTTTTATGCTACTACATGTAGTAGATACATTTTAATTGGTCTATTCACTGTTTGTTTACCCTATGTGCCATTGTTTACACAGAAAGCATACTTGTATTTGGAAGATGTTGTATCATCAAAATTGGTTTATTAAGTTGTAAACATTGACTTGTTAACATCTCCAAAAATACTTACCGGTAACAAATTTTAATTAAACTTCACACAAAAAATCTGTAGGTGAGAAAGCTTGTTCAAATGAAGGGCCATGCCCTCTTCTAAATGAAAAATAGGGTATGAATTTTTAAAGCCCTTTCATCAATTTATCCAAAGATTTGTATTCAGGAAAACTATATTTCAAATCCTACATTACCTGTAAACAAAGTGTACAAACCATAATGATCAACAAAAACTTTGTAATTTTCTTAAAAATAATTTATTTTCTCAATATTTACATCATAACAAAAAAAATTAAATCACAATGCCATAGCCCCCTGTAAATTTGTCAACAACAACACAGGTATGATGCCGCCATGTACAATACAGGTATATGTAAATAGATTGGCTTCATAGAACAGGATGGACAAAATTACAAAGTTTGAGAAAAAAACACATTGAAATAAGCTATAACAAAACAAGATATAAATTACACGTCATCATCAGTATCAGTTGTACAAGCTTCTTAAAAACCAATCATATTAAAATCCAGTTGAAATGTTTTACTACAGCAACTAGATTTTGCGTTTCATTAAATTAATTGAATTGCATGATCAAATTATTTACAGGATTGTTGTATCTAAAACCACACCAACTCCTTAAAAACAAATTGTTTCTAATCTTGTAGTTTGCACTTTCACAAACAATATACAAAGCTTTGTACATGTACTATGTAATTCACTGGGAAACTGTAATTTTGATTTCAAATGCTGTTCCAAATTGTAAAAATGAGTAAAAATTTCTTTCAGTACAAAAAATGCTCATTTTTACTCCCAAGTACATTGTCAGTTCCATCCATATGCTACATCTGAAAGATTGTACAGTAAAACATGCTTATAACGAAGTCCCAGGGATGGGCAATTAAACTTCGTTATAAGGGTAATTCTTTATATCTGTCAAGTTTACAACATGAAATAGTCTTGGGGAATGAAATTCACTTCGCTGTAAGCGTCAATTCATTATAAGCGTGTTCGCTATAACCGTGTTTTACTGTAATACTATTTATGTGTTATCATGCTTTACTTTTCACACTCAATCTTTCTTAATTTTTTTCTGTCTGCACAGCAGGCAAAGATACCATACAATAATTTTACATATACAAAAATCCATATGCCTGATTACATGTAGCAGGGCAAAATACAGTACTAATTGCTTTCTGCAGAGCTGATTGGATAAACAAAATAACAGAAACAAAGCAATGCTTACAGATATAACATCCTGATTGGTCAATACAATCAATCAATCATCTGATTGCTGATAAAATCCCTGACAGCTGATTGGTGGAGAGTGTGTTGTGACAGCCTTTGGCTACCTTTTACCTGTCATATGACAGGAAATTTAGCTCCATTAACAGGTGAATCAGTCACTAGATATCCTGAATCACAGGAAGCTATAAATACTATCTGCTCTCAAACATAGTTTGTTCAGAAGAAGACTTGCTTGGCATCTGAGGGCAGCTGCTCTACTGGACAGTATGGACACTTCACTCTTAAAACATAAAATGAATTCAAATTAAGGTGGCTCCGTATAGTTTCTCAAATCAAATCAGCAGAAAATTACTGAATTATGATAGACAGCATGATGCAATCAAATAGGTGATAAATAGCAATTTTGGATAAAAATAATACAATTTCAACAAAATTAATTCAGAAAATATGAACAAAAGCCAAAGTTCGATTTGAACTTGTGATTTGCGGTTCAAAAGCCCAAATCTTTAACCTTTATTTAAAGATATGATGATATTCATATCAAGACAATTAATACAAACAATGTAACAAAACATTTAAAATGCCATCTTGTGACGTAGTGTCTTAAAGAGTTAAGTCTTGATGTAGTGAGGTACCTCAATATAATGCATAGAAAAACCATATTTACCATGAAACTTGAAAAATTACTTTTGAGAGAATTTTTGTTTAATCTGTGAGTACTATTAACAGATCAAAATATGGTTCAATGATGACCGGAAGAATGCTTACTTGTTGTTATTTGAGAGTTTGCCGAGAGCATCGCGAGAGATCACATGACCACAGATTAATCTCATTGGTGGATTCACTTCTGTGCTTTGCTGTCGTAGGATCGGGCAGGCAAATATTGAGTGGTATCTGTATTCTCTGCCCAAGTCTATCTCCACCTACAATCATCATCATCATCATTATCATCATCATCATCATCAACATCATCATCAATATTTTATCCATTTAAATGTCATTATTCCTAGTATACAACTTAACACATGCAAAGGTAGGTCACTGCTCATTTATGACGCTGACCTTACTTAATACAGGTGCATGTATCTTGATTCATAATTACTTTTTAATTCATACAATAACTAAAGTCAATTCCATTATAATGACATCTGTCTATGCACAATTATTCTACGCATGTAATACATTAAAAATTTGATAATGACCCTTTTGTTGACCCATTTTAATCTTATCCCACATAAACTCATATTGGTTGACCCATTATAATACAATATATTCCAAAAATAGAGACTGTTCTACTACAGACCCTAGTTAGGTAGTCTTTAAACTGATTAAACTGAAATAACTTTAACCAGTTTTATTCTGTTCAAATAATACAGACTACAAAGTACAGTTGACCATTGAGTGGTCCTCATTTAAAAGGATTCTAGCTTCTGCTTGGGGCACTGACCCTAGATGACCTTCAATACACTTGACCCCAGTTGAACTTTGACTGACATACTGACCGGTAGCTCTTCCTTGTTGCTCCACACTCCAGACACCTGTCTCTGCTGCATCACCTGCCGTATGTTAAGTAGTGGGGGGAGGGCAAGGCAGCCTGCTCGAATGCTGAAAGATGAGATTAGTATAAGAGTAAGTATCACACAAGATCAGAAGAAATTACACAAGAACTTGCACGTTTTAAATCCAAATGTACTAGAACATAACAAAAACAATGATGAAAAAATAAATAACTAAATGGAGGATGATTCTATGAAAAATTGTCACATCAAAGTTTTATGCAAATACATGCACAAGCATACACATCTATACAATGGCATAATGTCTTTATTAACAGCGTTTTATCAAATCTGTTTGATGGTTTAAGAGGAACTGTGCTGATAAAACATGGGAATAACTGACCGATAGATGCATAAGTCAAAACATTATAAACCTGCAACTCCTTTTTCGGGTATAAATACATGTATTTTCATTTAAGCTGTCATTGTGATTTATCTTCCTTACCTGACACTCAAAGGACTTTCGACGGACATTCCGAGCAATGTGCAGGCATCCCTGGTGAACACATCACAGATCTCGTCCCAGTAAATGGGAGCCAGGAGATGAGAGTAGGGTGAGTTTTCTATCCCCTGCTGGAGGTACAGCATACTTCCCATCAGAATCTGAAGGTCTACAGTATTAAAACAGGAAAAAACAGTTCAAAGATGGGCTACGAGCGTAGTCAAACTTTTTTGTACATAGATGTTTGCATAATAATAGAAATGTTCGAAGCATCAATAAAAATTTTGTATTCCTTAGTTTTACATTTATTTGATTTAGCTAGATAATATGAATCTGAAATTTTACACTCTGAAATTTTACACTCCTTTTCAAAGACTGATTCAACTGCATTTGAATATACCCCTTGTGTGTCTGTCTGCAAATGCCTCAAAGTTTCGGGAGTACTGCAAGGCCTGAGACTGATGGCTGGGGCCCTGCTTTAACAGATCAATGAACCTCAGGCGATGGAGTTTAAACTCCAGGGAACTCCGAATCTCATTCAGATTGTCCCGGTTCTCCTCTGCCCAACTAATTAAAGGAAAAAAATTGACAAAATATATAAAAATTGCTACCAAACTGCAAAAACAGGTTTCCACTCTTAAAATAAATTTATTTAATACTAGTAAATAAATATTAAAGAATCATGAAATTCAATGATACACATATCTCTAAGCAGCATAGCATCAAGGCCATCGGTATACCGTAATGCAGGGATCAGGTCTCTCTGTTTTAGGGCCCCTAATATCCTGTGAAGCTCCAAGAAAGGCTCCTTTTTTTCGGCAGCTATCTCCAAATCTGCATCCTAGAAAAATTAAGGAAAAACCAACATTTTAGGATCTAAAATTATTTCTTCCTTAGTTAGGAGAACTTTAACAAGATCATAATTTTCAAACCCCATTCAGTCTCGTTGATTTATTTTATTGTACCCAAAAGGGAGCTTTACATGTGTTGAATATTTACAATTAAAAAAAAAAAAATTGGTATCAATATGAAGAACAGAATATTTGTACAGTTGATTTTTTTTCTATTTTTCTACTGTTATAGTGTGACAAATAATTTTTAGAACCATTTTGACAAGACCTTGGACTTTCAGTAGGGCATAGCTATTTATTCCTTGTGTCAAAACAAGTTAAAAATGATGTGGTTTCAAGTGAAATATTCATAACTGCGTAGTCTTACGCTTAGCTCAAAAGCCAGACAAATCTTGTTGATTTCAAAGAGCCATGGCTTAGTGGATAGCAATGAAATAGACAGGCCTACGTCACATTGCTGTTTGACACAACTACCTAAAGTCCAAGCTCTTGTTAAAATGGTTCTAATTGGACTGCAGACATCTGACAGACTATTCAATCCATTGTAGCTCTTCAGTCTTACCAGCATAACAATTTGTTGAGAATTTTAATACATTCACAAAACTTCCAAAACAAAAGACTCAACCAATAGACTATGCAACCCCCATATGAAGTACATTTTACCTCTATCAAAGCATCTGCAATATGTAGCATGCCCTGTCTCATGAAGTGCTCAGAAATAACTTCATTCAAAAGGAATCTCTTTTCTTCCTCCTCAAAGTTACACTCTTGAGATATGGAAGTAAAATCTGTCACAAAATTCTGGGGAAAAAGAAATTAATATTGACATACAGAAATATTAGACTCAGTTGCACAATGTACATGTACATGTACTGGTAAAAGCACACGAAAATACTGTTGAGAATGAGTTTGTGGAGTAATTCCATGTATCGGCTGCCTGTAAACTGTGATGTCACCCAGTGGAAATGCATGGGATGCTTCTACTGCCAGTTCTGAGGTCTACAGCTAGCAGTCCTAGAGTTAGGACGTGCGTAGTCAAGACAGGAACTGTACGTATTAAGACCCAATATGCATAATGTCCTGATGGCGTGTATTTTGTAAAATAATGATTTGAACAGTGAAATAAGAACAATATTTTATCTAACTGCATAGATCGTACTATTTTCTCTCAGAAAAACACAAAAAATAAATAATAACTTCTTTCAAATTATTTTTACAGAGCATATAATTTTTTCAGGGGTATAATGTCCTGATTTTTTTTTTGTATAATGACCTGATGATTTTTAAAAGTCCACAACTATAAATTCTAAGCTTTGTGCTTCATTATTTATATTGACATAGTTTGATATGATCACCTAAATGAAAATTTTAAAGTTTGAACAAATATAGATGGTTACTTTTTTCAAAAATCACTTTGACCTAAAACACGGGGTATAATATCCTGATTTCAGAATGGCCTGATTGACCTGATCAAGTAGATAATGAACCGGATACTATGATTCTGACAATTTAAGAACGAAGAAAACATTCCAATAATACATAATAAACTAATTCAGATTTTTTTTTTTAAATCTTAGTTATTAAGACTGCTCTCTCTCTCTCTCTTTTCTTTTTTTTTTTTTGGGGGGGGGGGGGAATAAGATGAATGTAGGTATTATAGGCTATTAGTAAGTAAGTTAGTAAGTAAGTAATCTTTATTGTTCAGAAAATAAACATACACTGTATTATATAAACTATGCAAACTCAAGGTTCTGAAGCAAGTTTTATACTCATACACTGTACATGTATATTTTCAATCATATCTTTGTTTACCGCTTGATGCTGTGTTATTTTCTTTTCTTTTTTCATGTATTATGTGTTCAAAGTGGCATATAGGCCCGACGGGCTGGGTGTTTAATCTATGCTGACTGTTGTTAATATTACACTTGGAAATGTATACACATGTCAGTATAAATAAATAAATTACGTACTTATATAGGCTACTGAATATATACAAAGGGGTACAATCTGTCAAACACTTTACGCACCATACATAATCTGACACATAATACCAGAACAAATAATATATTGAAACATTTATATATATTAAAAAAAATTATCATAACAAAATAAAGAACATAAAAAAATATATTTTGGATAGCAATATGTGGGTTTATCCCGAATAACTTTAATATTGTCCCTAATTTCATTTAATATATGATCAAAGAAACATGAACAGAGTATATGTGATTTTTATACATAAATTAATGTTCATTTTGATTCAAGTGCCCACAATTTAGAAATATGACATCGTAAAGACGACCTTTTCCCGTCATTTCTGTCATAAAACAGCCTGTTTTCTAGCAGTTTTTCTTTCAGAAAACATACAGCGCATGCTTGAACAATTAAACAAAATATTTTAATCAGAGATGTATCTAGCCAAGACTAATCGGTAACAAAAAAATTATTCTTGTTCAAGCATGCGCTCTATACTTCCCATTCGTAAAAAGATCAGAAAAGTGTCAATTTTTGACCGATTTAAATTGAATTTGAGAAATAGCGTCACTTCTGACGTCATATACTGCAAATGAGTGCAAATAAATCAAATAAATATGTGAAAAATATATTTTATATCAACTCTTCTAAAAAATAACATAACATTTTATTGTACCCGAAACACTTTAAAAAATGGCAAATTTTGGGGGCCAAATTTAACTCATCATAAATAGTTCTTTATAAAGATCCCTCTTTTATACAATTTTTCAGATATATAGCTGAAAAATGGTGTTTGGTAAACTGTTGAAATTTATCAGGTCACCAGGTCATTACCAATTAAAAATGAGGTCATTATAACCCTTGATGTTTTTAACTGCTCAATAAAAATAATTTAAAGGAATATTTTTGTGGGTTTTTTTGTAGGAAACAGTATGATCTATGCAACAAAATAAAAATTTTGTTCTCATTTTATTGTACAAATCAGTATTTTACAATAAACATGCCATCAGGTCATTATACAAAAAATCAGGACATTATACCCCTGAAAAAATTATATGCTCTGTAAAATTTATTTGAAAGAAGTTAATTATTTCTTGTGTTTTTTTTGAGAGAAAATAGTATTATCTGTATAATTATTTAAGCATTGAATCATTATTTTTTGAAAGATATAGTCACATAACTGCAACGGTGTGTGCATACAAATTGAGTAACGCGCGCTAGGGCGTTACTCAATTTGTATGCACACACCGCTGCAGTTATGAGTCTATATCTTTCAAAAAATAATGATTTAATGCTTATATTTACATTTTTTTTTAACTTCTTGCCTTGTCTGCAAATGTGATTTATACGTCAAAATTAAGGGTAAGTTCAAATCAATGGAAAAGCCACTGTAACAGCCACAAGTGTGAACTTTGATTCTCGCTTGTGACGTTGCATTTTACAGCGTTCAACGTTTGTGACGTCATAATAAAACTAGTCATTCTAACCTTTGAGTACCCTGTGTGTGTTACGGTCTTATAACTGCAGTGTCTTTTCACACACTTTACAAGCAAAAAATATTTGGAAAGTAAATATGTAAAAATATTGTTCTTATTTCATTGCATAAATCAGTATTTTACAAAATACACGCCATCAGGTCATCAGGACATTATACACAGGGTGTGACATTAAGTTTTTTAATTACTAGACCAGTCTGGCTACCTCAGCAATTTTTCACTAGCCCTGACTCTTTTACTACTAGCCCCGACCAATTTTGACAAAAATAAACTAAAAGTAATGACAAACATAAAATATTAAATACCTGTTTCTGTTTAATTGTATTGATTTATCTTTACCAATAATGAATCATTCAAACACTATTTAAGGTTTAATTCTATTCAAACTGTACTAATAATAATACACAAGTATTTAATGGTTGACAAGGGACCAACAAAACTTTAGGGAGATCGACTTTATATTCTATTCTCCTTTACAGAGAAACATGGAGAAGTTTGAGAAATCTGGGAGACTTTTATTACTTGACAATGGCATAACAATAATGAAGATATACACAGATTTAAACTTTAATAATTTAAATTAGATTAGAAACAAGTCAATATGATTAAAAAATAAAACAAATTCTAAAAATTGAAAAAAAAAATATCAAGTTTATTTAATTTAAATTATTTGATGTATTCATACATTCTATAGATCATTGACAAATGTTTTGTAACTGTGTTAACTAAAATGACAAATAAAATCAGTCTCTGTTTTTTAGTGTATTTTGGTGGCATTAGTCCAACCCAATAACCATTATCAATATGTTGAGGATTTAGATTTTTTAAAAAGATATTATAACTGTAAACAAAGGGTTTTGATTATTTAAGCATAAATTTGGCAGTGTTATTAGCTAATTACAAGTTACCAACAAATTCACTGTTATATCAACACTAGCCTTAAAGTAATAAACATCGTTTTGTACAGCATGTGGTTGCATCACCCGTATTTATAACCCCTAAAGATAAGACAGACTAAATTAATCACAAGAGGCATAAACTGAGTTTTGAAGACGTCTTTAGAAGGAAATAGTTATCATTTTATTGCCCTTGGGGTTAATTTACACAATTATATGAACTCCGTGTATAGGGCGACTTGGACTTTTCGTTCGGAGGAAATTCCGGCGAAGTTACCGATCAAAAAGTATTTCCCCCATTTCATCCTCTTGGTTAGTCCTTGGCTTGTACCTAGATTACGGTTTGTAGAATTTAAGCCTGCTAGTTAGGAAAAGGTGCTTTTACTTCTATTGATATTAATATTACAGAAAAAGTATGTGCACACTTTTTTTTCACACGACCAGTCGGGCTAGTACACAGACATTTAACCCGACCGGACCTATCATTTACTAGACAATGTCGGTCGGACGTGCCTTAGTGTCGAACCCTGATACATATCAGGTTATTATACAGTCCCTTCAAGACACTGCATGGCAAGTCAGGGTTCCCTACAGATTTATAAAGTGCAGAAACACTAAATTAGGGTCCCAGCATCCAACTGCTTTAAAGATATCTAGATAGAGGTTCTAACAGAGGTAGTTAGAAGCATCCAATGCAGGTGATGTCACAGGCTGTTGACAGCCCTAGCATGGAAATTCTCCACTGAACACTACAAAATCTTAATTATGTGGTTGCTTTTTTGGGAGTTGATTTGAATCAATTAACACTCCTACGCAGTTACTCTGGCAAACCGAAAGTGAAACAGTGTTTGGACCTAAGCACAAATCATCACTGCTGACAAGACTTAAATCTTCAAAATGATAGATACATTCGGTGTACTGTATGCTGTACCATTGTTTTTCAAAAAAAGTATTTATAAATACCTTGAAAATAGTCAGATTTTATATAATATGAACAATTTAATTGTTGTTGTTTTTTTTTGTAGTTGTATGTATTCCTACGCCAGAGTTCAATATAGTCTCGTTCAACCAGACGCTCGGCTGTATCCGTAAATCTCCGAGAATCAAAGAGTCTCTCTTGGTAGTCGGATATTAACGGAGACATATTAATCGAGCGTCTGGTTCAATATTGCTTGGATCCAGATGTGTATATTACTGATATACAGTTTGATGGAATTAATTCTATCTTTAAATATTACACAACATGATTCATATGGGGTTATAAATATGCACATAATTCGAATACAGATTAGAAACTACTTGCCAGGCAAAATAACATATCGTTGATTTTAAAATTGATAATAATAAAAAAAAATCAACTCCCGACAGTACTTCAGTACTTTGATCTTACTCTGTCAACAGACTTCCCAACTTTAGACACTGTGCTATGCAAGTCCTTGTGTTCTTGTCCCATTCTCGATATGGCTTCTTTTATTTTACGAATCGTCTGCATCAAGATGAGAGACTGGGTGGGTGTGATTTCATGTTCTTCTGGAGCTAAAATTCGAGGCAATTCTGGTTACGTCATACGTATTGAACTGTTTAATGCAATGTGTTTTTCAAAATAACATTTAAAATTTTGTTCTAGAGTAAAATTATTTATTTCCGATGTAATTTATCTACTATGTGATGTGCAAATTAATTGTGACATATTTAGAGTTTTGAACAAAGGCATTTACTTTTCTTTTGTAAACAAACAAATCTAAACAATAAAAATGATTACCATCATTCAATTCTCTTTGAATACTCTGAATAGATGATATCAGTTCCTCTAAATTTTTCTTTGAATGGTCCCTAAGACCACCAAACTTTGACAATACACGATCAACTTCTCTCTCAACTGCATTACACGACTCCATCTTTGTTTTTCGTCCTTCACCTTCTGCAAATTAGGGGTATGCGGTGTTTTCTAGGAGGGGAAAATACATTAGGCCTATTTCGCATAAATGTTAAAATCGCGATTTTCAATTTATATTTAAATATCATGTTTATGAAATATTTGATTTTAGCCCCAAATTTTGTGCACTTAATTGATTTATTTGTGTGTTTCATTATTAGAGTTTAATAACTACTCCCTAGGGTTCAAAGGGCAACACATGATTTGATCCGGCTCGACTGTGTAGCGGTCACTGTCAGTAGCTGAAAACCTTGGTATTCCTTACAGGAACCATGTCTTTCGCCAGTTCAAAGAAAGATCCCAACGAAGAAAATGGCACGGAGATTGTATACGACAAGGTGAAACTGGCTGATATTCCGAAATTCTCCGATTTAAACCAAGAAGTGATGGCCTTTGTGGATAAATGCACTTGGATGGATAAATATGGGGTAGACTGGTGCATAACTTCCCTTGGCTTTGTCATGGTGTATGTAGCGCTGGTCTGCATGCAGTCATCCAACCCCCTGACATTTTGTTTAGGCGTGTTTATATATGGATACTGTTTCCAAATGTTCTCTGTGCGCTGTGCACATTCCAGTGTGCACAACGCTTTGTGCGAGTCCCGCACATTAAATCGCATTTGGGGCTATTTCTTTGGAGACCTATGTGGTTCGTTTTCATCCGACGTCGGATATGATATCCACATCCGCATACACCATCCGCACACCAACATAATTGGCCTGGGTGACTCCAGCAGTTGGAAGGTGTCTTTCCTCCCAGCTCTCTTCTACATGTATTGCGCCCCTCTTCTCCTTCCTCTGATGTCAGTACCTGTCTCCATCAAAGAGCTCTGGGGACAGTGGATGAAAATGGCCAGATATTGCACCCTAATGATGATTGGAATAGCCATCAACTTGATCCTGTTGATGAAAATTTCAGGATTTTCTTTCATCGGAGCCTGCTTTTGCATTCACGTGTCTCGTGCCCTCTTATCTATACCGTACATCCATGTCAATATATTTCAACACATTGGGCTTCCAATGTACTCACGGGACCACAGACCAAAGAAAATCTATCAAATGTCAACGGGAGTCCTAAATCTGCCCCGCAATCCGTTTTTGGACTATACCTTTGGACACGCCATAATCAGCGCTCACGTGGAGCATCATCTGTTTCCGCACATGTCCGACAACATGTGTCTAATGATCAAACCCATTGTTTCCCAATTTCTGCGGAAAAACGACCTGCCATACAATGAGGATAATTACCTGAGCAGAATGTGGCACTTCACCGTGAAATATAGAGAGTTGATGGTGAATGCACCACCCATTACTCATTTCGTTGGAATCCAGTAAAGAACTGTTTGCCTTTTGAACGGCTGTGGTAAACACATTAACTTGACATCCATTTGAACAATGCTTGCTTTAATTCACTTTATATATAATTACAGAAAAGATAGGAAGACTTTATAACTTTACATGAATTTTATTTGCTGAAAATGATATGATCAGAAATGATTTTTGCTTTCTCGTGATTTTCACACATTGAAAGTTTTTCAAACATTGAAATTTACATAAAGTACTAAACAAATTCAAATCTTCACTCAAAATGAGTTTTTCTGTATGTCAGTGAAAATCTGCAATCGCAACTTCTTGAATTGCTCTTAAATAATATTTTTTGTTAATATTGATCTGGTTCAAAAACCATTTTGTGAGAATTAATAGATGGAAATCAAAATATGGATGTATTGCTGTATAATGGGTTATTTTCACCCTATGTAATGTAATTTTTGCCATTCACATGCAAACAGTTTGGCCAATCTTGAAGTTGCGCAGACACACTTTTATGTTTAAGGAGAGATGATTTGAGACATTGGAATTTTTGCCCAATGACAACGTTGGCAAAAGGGGCGCAAACAAAACGAGGGCGTGTATTTTTGTGTATACCGTATTTATTCTCTGATTAACTTGATTTGTTTAATACTAATACAGTTATTATTTCATCATATACATTTATGAATATTGTACATGTAATATGATATATGCAGTGATATTGAATTATTGATTGATTTTATTGTTTACGTTTGTTTATTCACAAAGCTTGAAGACTGTGATTCATGTAATTTTGATTTTATTAGTGATTACACATATACAACAATGTACAATGCAAACTCTCTGGTTTTAACATGTTTAATTGCTTCATTGTTTTATTTTTTATTGCTATGCATGATATGTCTCGGTGCTTTGTGGAATATTGAAGGGACCCTCCCCATGTATTGCATTCTGTCCCTCCCCCCTCCCCCCTTTTGAGTAAAAGCCATATTCGAAATTTATGCTTGATACTAATCAGAGATGAGGTGGATATCGGAAGTTTTAAAGGGGAGGGGGTCATATCTCATGTTTTCATTTACTTGATTGAATCTGTTGCATTCACAGTATTATTGTTTTGTTTTTCTTTAAGTATTATTAATCAATGTAATAATTACTAACAATTTTATTTGTTCAATTGCATTTTATTTTTGTTGATTTTTTAACATAATTTTAATGAGCAGGGCTTTCAGTATTATTTGTGAAAGAGATGATGCATGTAACACATTTGAAGACAGTCTAAAAAAAATTCCTTTGGATTACATGTACTTTGCCATGGATAAAAATTTGAATTCATTAAGGTGGCTACAACTTTTTATAATTGGCAAAGGGGAAAAGAACCTATATATTGCACAATGCATATCCCCTCATTGAAAGCCTTGCAGGATCGTAATTACTAATGCATTTTGGAAAAGATTGGACAGAGTTCAATGTATTAACTTTATGTTAATTATTGCCAAATGCTGGGAAATAAGAGCAAGTTCTTGAATTGGAAAATAAAACAAGACATAAAATTTTATATACTTTTGTTGTTGCCAATTATATATATATGTGTAAGATCATTGATAATGCTTAAGTATAATTTTATATGGAACACTACATGTACTAAAAATACTATGTCATATTCAAAATATTACAGTACTTATAAGGTCCTTTTAGTGATGGGGTTTAAATTTACACAATCATTGTCAGAAATAATTGTTTTTGTATTTTAAAAAAAACTTAGTTAGAGATGAAATGCTTTTAATGAAATGCATAGAAATCTATCCATTGTCCTAAGTAAATCCAATCTAATGGATATTTTTTTTGTTGGACATTAAGTCATGACAAATCAACTGTTCTGTTTATATCTTGTTATTAAATGATTTATGCCATTAACTGTATTTTTCTTATTAGAGAGAGAGAGAGAGAAAAAGAGAGAGAGAGAGAGAGAGAGAGAGAGAGAGAGAAGGGCGGTGTACATGTATGTGTTATGAAAAATTAAGAGATTATTAAAGGAATGTCCAGGGGACTTATGCATTGAAAACAAGTCTTCAAAACAGTTTAAGGACTAAGTACATTCGTGGAGATTTAATGACACCATTTGAGGACAGATTAAATTACTATTGGCATGATTGTGTGCACCCGTTTGACCTTGTTTAAATGTGTATTTCAGGTACTGAACAAAATCCAGGGCCACATATTTTATCAGATAGGAGAGCACAATCGTAGAGACACTAACCAAATAAATAAATCATCACTGATATGTTCAAACAATTTTATATATCGCACACGGCGCCATGTACGTACATGTATGTATATATACCGTCATGTCAAAGATTATCGAATTTTTGCTGGAATGTTTAATTAGTGCGTGTTTAAAACTGCTAGCTCACATTGTATACTTAATGAATATAAGGCACAATTAATGAATTTATCTTTCGTCATTGAGTATTTTGAACGCATTTAAAGCCTTTTTGATTAGCTTGGTTACAAGTTAAAATAAATGAAAAAATGGACCCAAGTGAAGTGTTATCTTTTTTTTTCCTGAAAGAAAAAAAAACCATGCATACATTTCCGGCTTCCCAAGAAGAAAATTGTTTTCAAAAATACAACCTACAAGTAAATGTTAAAGTTTTGTTTTTAGAAAAGGTGCATTTGAATCAGATAGAGTTAAACAGCATTACAGTATTAAATAAAATAAATCTGTCATACGCATAATTAAATAGATTGAATAACGCATTTGTCATCATGCAATTACACATCGAGATGAATTCTTATCTTAGCTTTTTATGATTCTACGTTAAATAAAAAAGACCCCATAACGGCAAATATATGAGGAAGCATCTTCCCTCACAAACGGATTCACAAGGCCACATGGATATCACCAGACCACGTCACAGAGAATCAGATCGACCACATCCGCATAAACAAGAAATCCGGTAGAGCATGGAATGATGTCAGAGTGATGAGAACAGCAGATATTCCATTAGACCACCATCTACTAATGACAGCAGTTAGACTCCGCCTCAAGAAGTTCAGTAACACAACAAACCCTATGAAAAAGTACAATGTCAGTCTCCTCAAAACCAAGAAAGTGAGGACAGCATTCCACCTCAGCTTGTCTAACAGATTCCAACCAATACAAGATCAGTTAGAAAGCACTGATACCAACATGGGAGCATATCAGCGAGATGTGGCGTGGCACATGTGAAGAAGTCCTTGGAAGAAGAAAGACTCAGCACAAAGAGTGGATATCCGCAGACACATTGAACAAGTTAGATGTGAGGAAGGAAAAGAAAGCGGCCCTGAACAACAGCCAGACAAGGGCAGCAAAAGCTCAGGAAAATACACACCTACATACAAGGAAGTAAAAAAAAGCATTAGGAAAGATAAACGTGATCATAATTGACAATCTAGCCAAACAAGCCAAAGAGGCAGCAGGACAGGGAAACTTGAGGTAACTAGATAGGTCACCAAGAAGCTCTCCAACAAGTTTCAACAGACAAACAAACCAGTAAAGGACAAAAATAAAAATCCTCTCGCGACAACTGATGAACAACTGAAGAAATGGGTAGAAATCTTTGAGGAGCTTTTAAATAGATCAGCACCTGAAAGACCTACGAACATACAGCCAGCCGACACTGATCTTCCGATCAACTGTGAATTCATTCCAACAAGAACAGTGTCAGGAGGACAATCAACATGCTCAAGAACGGAAAGCGGCAGGGCCTGATGAGATTCCAGCAGAAGCCATCAAAGCTGATACTGAAACATCTGTTAACATCCTGTATATAGCCTCTTCAAGAAGATCTCGGAGGAAGAGCGTATTCCGAAGGAATGGAAAGAAGGCATAATTATCAAACTGACAAAGAAAGGAGACCTAAGGGAGTGCAGTAACTACTGGGAAATTATGCTCTTGTCAGTGCCAGGCAAGGTCTTTAATTGCAACAGGATACTTCTGGAGAGAATGAGCAAGGCAGTCGACCCAAAACCAGCAGGCTGGATTCAGAAGCAACAGATCGTGTGCTGACCAGATAGCTAGCCTTCTTATCATAATTGAACAATCACTGGAGTGGAAGTTCCCACTTTATATCAACTTCATTGATTATGAGAAAGCGTTCGACAGTGTGGACAAAGAGACTCTCTGTAAGATACTGAGGCAATATGGAGTACCCAAGAAACTTGTCTCCCAAATTCGTACCACATACCAAGGCAGGAAATGCAGAGTTACCCATGCTGGCCAGCTGTCTGACAGTTTTGAAGTCAGTACAGGAGTTCGTCAAGGATGTTTGCTGTCGCCATTTCTCTTCCTCCGTGTCATCGATTGGATTCTGAAGACTGCTACATCAGACAAGAGGAATGGAATACAGTGGGCACTCCTGACACAACTTGACGACCTAGACTTTGCTGATGACCTGGCTCTCCTCTCACACAACCATAATCAGATGTAGGACAAGACAACTCGCCTGGCAACTACATCAGAAGGAATTGGACTAAAGATCAACCTGAAGAAAACTGAATTGATGAAAATAAACACCACTGCCCAGATACCAGTTACAGTAGATGGTATTTCTATCAAAGAAGTCGAGTCCTTCATCTATCTTGGGAATATAGTGGGCAGACTGGGTGTCACAGACTCTGACATCAAGTCAAGAATTGGCAAGGCAAGGACTGCATTCTCCATGCTAAAAAAACATACGGTCCTCTAAGAACATCCGCATTACCACCAAGCTGCGGATCCTTCACCCCAACGTTAAGTCCATATTACTATATGGAGCAGAGACCTGGAGGACAACAAAAACATCCATGCAGAGAATCCAGACCTTCTACAACACCTGTTTCAGGCGCATCTTCGACATCAGATGGCCTGAGAGGATCTCAAATGAAGACCTGTGGTGAAAAGCAGGACAAGAAGCAATGGAAATACAAATAAGACTCCGGAAGTGAGGCTGGATAGGACACGCCTTGAGGAAACCACAATCCAGCAGTACACGCCAAGCCCTTACCTGGAACCCACACGACGAAAGGAAAAGGGGACGTCCAAGAAGCTCCTGAAGGCGAGATGCAGAGACAGAGCTACAGGCACTAGATATGACCTGGAACAGCGCCGCTAGAGCAGGCCAGAAACGTTTTCGTTGGAGGACTGTTGCTGATGGTCCATGTACCCCACGGAACGACAGGCTTAAGTAAGTAAGTAAAGTAACGGCAAATAATGATATGTTTACAGAACTCAATCAAGGTTCCAAATAGCCTTAATGGTTGTTACATAAAAATAAGTTTGGTTTCAAAACCATAAATCACATATCGTTGGAACACACGGTATGCTGTACTACTAGTATTTATATTCTATCCGGTGTGCAGCTACACTTTACACACTGTTTAAAACTCATTTGAGAATTCAACTTTGGACAAATTGTAAACTGTAGTTTAAACCAGTTTTATTAAATTTAGACTATTTCTTCAAATATTTGTATAAAAACCGATTAAAACCATGTGTCAAAGTAAAAAACTTAGCGGTCACCTGAGTACCATAACCCATACACAAACTTGTCGAGGAGTCTCACATATGCTTTTAATTGAGTTTCCTTTTGGAGTAGAAAATTATAATATCGTAATGACAGCCTCCTCCCAGTTTCAAATCTTTCAAAAAGGACTCTGAACCCTATAATATACATGTAGCGAAAAACCTTATATTAAAAAGGTGCAAAGTTCTGAACAATATATTTCCAGTAACGCTTAACTTGCATGATAGATTTTATGCGTATATGTTTTCATACAAAAATTAAAACAAGGTGGCTAGTATACTAGCATAACTCTTTCTTAATTATATATTATTCAATGATTAATTAATGAATGTAAGATAACTCTATTATGAAGAATCAAGGAAAGATAACTCCATTAACTGCCCTGAACTCTTTTCAAATGCTTTCACAATATTTTATTGACAACTTTGATAGACAGCTTCATTCTTTCTCTTTTCTAAAACATGTGAATTAACTCATTTCTTTCATTGGAATTTATGAGCAGAATAAAATAAAAAGACAAATACTCCTCCCCCTTCCCAGCCATAACCATTGCCTTATATCTAGGTGACATAAAATATTATTAAAGATGACAGCTTTATATTTTAAAAAAAGCATTTAGTTTTTATTCTGTGTCCAGTAGACGGTTTTTAAACATTTTATATACATTAACACTAAATGACCTTGTACCCTACTTTAAGAATCCCTACCCTATACACTATATGAGTGTTTTGGCCCCGCCCTAGATTCATATCCCTACATTGTGAGACATGGAATTTAAAATTTTGATAGAAGAGTCCATGGATATCATAACCATGCATTAAGATTCTATAAGTAGAGAAGATTTTCTAAGATTTAATACATTTTAATATATGGCCTAATTGGCCCCACCCTGTAACGCGAAACCCTGACCCAGGGGCCACGAAATACACAATTTTGGTAGAGGGCATTATGAACATCATAACTATGCATTCAGTTTTTCCTTCCATGTATGGGGGGGGGGGGGGGGTAGAGAAGATGATTTTTAAAATTTGGCTTTTTTTTGTGCATATTTTGCGACGCACGACGACGGACAAAGACCAATTGCCATAGGTCATCTGAGTGACTCAGGTGACCTAAAAACTGTCTATAAATATCTTTATTTTTAAATGTTCACAATAAATAAAAGTCGATAAGAACAAAACAGATTTACAATACAGTATACATTGTACTTGTATATCTCGTAGGTTAAGAGATAACGAGTGAGACAAATAAAAAGTCAGTTCATTCCGATTGGTTTAAAAATTGACTTCTAACGTTCGCGTGCTGTATTAATTTATTTATCTTTTTTTCAACAGAACAGTGTTGATTCTTTATTTAATCAACTTGCGAAAGTTGAAGACGTATACTTTCTTAAAATATTTACCAGGCGAGTTTTGACTTCTCTGCTAATTTGTTTTTTTAGACTGATAGGAATAAATCAACTAATATATAACAGAATTGATCATGCCTGTCCATTTCAACAATAATCTCTTTCCTCCGGAAAACAACATGTTTACAGGAAGATAAACAGAGAGAGAGAGAGAGAGAGAGAGAGAGAGAGAGAGAGAGAGAGAGAGGAGTCATATCATAGAACTATAACACCTCCGTGAATATTTTCTATGTAAAATTACAAACGAATAAACATGTAGATACATGAACTATTTATCAAGTGATATACAAAAATTTAATACTCTAGATATGTACCTATAAGATTCAGAATTACATGTAAATCTTAATTATTATAGATATACCACCTTGCAGTTTTTATATCATTTTTTAAAACATTAAAAACATTGTTATGTATAAATGTACAAACACATTAATTACCAGCAAAAATTTACAAGCAATGGATTTAAGTATAGATCATTGTAAAAATTTAAAATAAAATCGACATGCCTGTATAAACTCTTTCAATTGTATACATATTCTGCATAAATGAAGGGTTTACATATACTTCGGTACGTTTTACTTTAGAATCTTCGGACAATTGTGTTGTTGGATCTATTTAAAAAAAATATACTTCAATGTCTTGATCTTCATTTCAAATCAAACTTATTTGGATTTGAAAAAAAAATCACAGAAAGTTGATTAGGCTAATGAGTCGGTGTCACTTTTAATAAAATTAGTATCTTTTGTTAAAATCGTTGAATATCAAAGCCGTTTTGAACAAACGTTAAACATAGGACATGACATGACATGACTGAGAGTTTGACTTTTTTTGTTTAAAATAATGACAGTTTATCAATGTTTTGAGGTTTGAAACATTAGATAGCTTTAAAAAATTTAAAAACGTATTGATTTTACCAAAAATACAAGAACTTAAAAAAATGATCTTAATTTTATTTTAATTTTTTTTTTTATAAATAATCGATTTCCAAACGAAATTTGCTTTGAATATCTTTATATCATCTTGTATATATTTAAACTTTTATAAGTTGTATGGACTTTATAAATCATAAACCCTATCATGTGTTTCTACTGTTCTTTATATTATCTTTTGTTTTAAGATCCTTTTTTTCTGAGATTTATGAATATCTTGCTCTTCACTAATATTCTGTCTTTGCAAACTTTCATAAACATTCCTACAGTACAATAAAGACATTGATCAAATGTGTGTGTTGGTGGGGGGGGGGGGGTCGTTTTGATTTCTTTATCTTCTGGGGGAATTGCCAAAAAACCAAATATACTTACATTTAATATATTAAATGCATCATACATTACAAATCAAAATTAGAAGTACGTTAAAAGAAATTGATTAACTGAAAATGATCATGCTTGTAAATCAACCATATACAATAGGTGGGACAAGTATTCCTTTTAAAGGAATGATCGGCAATAATGATATATTGATAGCAAGAAGCAATCAACATGATCAGTTTGATGTAAAAGTATTGTATTTTTAAAAAATATTGAATATTTTGAATCTGTACACCATAATTTCATCATTATAAACCGTCAACAAATTTAATTTTGAAAGAAATTTGGGGAAAGCCGTTCGTAAACTCCTTGTCTAGTTTAATATTTTTAACGTAATTATTAAATGTTAACGTGTCTTCTTCTTCAGAATACTGAGTAGGGCTCTAAAAGAGCATTAACACGTATACAAAGAAAGAGTTGTATTAAAATAATTTAATGCGACTGAAAAACATTGAATGCCATCATAACTTTTATGATAACTTTTATCATAACATTGAGGTCGCATAATAACGTAACCTTGTTTATAAATCAAGCCGTCTTCCTAGCTACTATTATGCAACATCAATAGATCGAGGTCAGTTCATGGAGCATCTTCTTATGATTCAGGTCAGTTCATCGAGGTCAACTGCATTCTTACGCGTGAGACAAAATGTGCATTCTTGAATTAACAGGTCGAACTGTATTTTATGTATGTTTGCATCTCTTAAGGTAAATGAAATGAAATAAAACTGAGTAAAATGTTATATAAATACTAAACCAAACTTCAAGTTTTTATATAAGAACTACTTATGCAAGCGGAATGTGTGCGCACGTGGAAGCACATTTGCCGGATGCCTCATATGGACACAATAGTGATTGCACGATAATACATGCTCATTTTGAAATTTAAAGCATTGCTGATTTCTTTTCCTAGATAGAGATATGCACAATTTTTTTTACAGCGAATTACAGAGGGCATCATATCAAATTCCTGTAGTTACTCAAGTGTAAATTGATTTATTTTACATTCAACCTTTTAAAATTGTACGAAAATCAGCTAAAAACACATTTTTAGCTCACCTGAACCGTCCCTCCGTCCTTCCATTTGTAAACGTTTCACATTTTTTTCTTCTCTAGAACCACGAGACCAAATCTAACCAAACTTGGTACAAAGCATTCTTATGGGAAAGGGGTTCTAAATTTTTATTTAAAGGGCAACTCCATTTTTAAAAGGGAGATAATTGCAAAACAGTGAAAATAGGGTGCATGTTTTAAAAAAATCTTCTTATTAAGAACCACTGCACCAGAAATGCCAATATTTACACCAATGCTTGTATATATAATGAAGATTCTGAATTGTAATAATCATGAAAGCCGGGCCAACACTGGCGCCCAAAAAGGGGTTTCAAAGTTTAACATAGAAATATTTAGGGAAAATGTTTAAACATCTTCATCTCAAGAACTACAATACTACAATTTGTGATTTTACTATGCAAGCATCCTCGAACGATGTAGATTATAAATTGTTAAAATCATGACCCCCGGACCAATACTGGGGCCCTATGATTACTATGCAAGTATCCTCAAATGATGGAGATCATAAATTGTTAAAATCATGACCCCCGAACCAATACTGGGGCCCCATGAGGGGTTTAAAGTTTAACATAGGAATATACAGGGAAAATGTTTAAACATCTTCTCAAGAACTACTGTAACAATACTACATTTTCTGATATTACTATGCAAGCATCCTCAAATAATGTAGATTCTATATTGTTGAAATCGTGATGGCTGGACTATTACTGAGGCCCCAAGAAGGATTCAAAGTTTAACATAGAAATATTTAGGGGAAATGTTTACAAATCTTTCAATTTGTGATATTATGCAAGAATCCTCAAATAGTGTAGATTCTTAATTGTTAAAAATGTGACCCCTTATACTGGAGTCCCGAGAGGTGTCTAAAGTTTAACATAGAAATATATTGGTAAAATGTTTAGAAAATTAATATAAAATGATACAAGGAACTGTTGTTCAGGTGAGTGATGTAGCCCATGAGCCTCTTGTTTCTATTGTTAAGCATTATATTTATAGTCTTTTGAATAGAATGTTCACCAACCAGCGCATCACTTCTATTCAAAATAAGTTGGAAAATAGTTCAGATTGAAAATAGGGATTTTTTAATAAATGCTTAAAATTAAAAGGGTTTTTAGCTCAACTAAGCTGAAAGCTCAAGTGAGCTTTTCTGATCACATTTTGTATGTCGTCCGTCTGTCAATCTGTCCGTAAGTTTTCATATTTTTAACATCTTCTCTATAATCACCGGGCCGATTTCAAACAAATGTGGCACAAGTCACCGTTAGGCAAACGGGATTCAAAGTTGTAAAAAATTTGCAAGGGGAGATAATTTGGAATTATTGAGAATTTTTGAATATTATTCAAAAAAATTCTCAAATACCAGTTAGCCAGAAACGCTGAAACTTGTGTGGAAACATCGGCATTATTGTAAGTTTAAAGTTGTTAAAATCATGACCTCCAGAGGAAAGGTGGGACCCAGTGGAGGGTCAAATTATTTACAAAAAATATATAGATTAAATCTTTAAAAATAGTTTTCCCAGAAACAAATTAGCCAGGAAACTGGAACTTGCGTGGAAGCATCCTCATGGAGTGTAGATCTAAAGTTGTCCAAATCATGATCCCTAGAGGAAGGGTGGAGCCACAATGGGCGGTTGAATTTTTACATAGGAATATATAGAGAAAAATATGAAAAAAAATCTTCTTCTCAAAACCTATTGGGCAGAAAAAAGCTGAAACTTGTTTGGGTTATTCCTCAGGTATGGTAGATTCAAATTTGTTTAAATTGTGATTGTTAAATTGTAAATCCCTGGGGATAAGAGGTCGTCACAACCCGGGGGGGGGGGGGGGAATCTTTACATATGAATATATAGAGAAAAAGTTTTTAAAATCTTCCTCCAAAAACCATTTGCCTAAAAAAAGCTGTAACTTTAGTGAAAGCAACCTCAGATAATTTAGATTTCAATACGTTAAAATCAAATTTTGAGGAGTAGGTTGCGCTTACATTGGGGATCCATAAAGAAAGTATAAAGAAAAAAACTATTATAATAGCAAACAACGTTTAATAAATATGGTAAAAAGTTTTATGACAAATGCAAATGTTGACTAGATATAGCTCACTTTATTGAAAGTGCTTTTATGATGGAGGGGAAATCAATTAATCAGCAGTAATAGGCAGAAAAGGACATTAAGGAGAGACAACAGATGGTCATTAATGTTCAAAACATTACTCATCATGCAGGAGCTGACCAGTCGCAATCTCATGGTATTTTATGATTACCACGGTTGCATCAAATGCTTTCAAACACAAGGCAAATATCTGCAACATGTCAGTATTTAAGTGCTATTAGAAATCTTGTGTGTGATTTGCAGAAAAAGATTCAACCAATCGATCAATTAATATATAGATGTCAATACAATAAATGAGCACGGTCGATCAAGCAATTTAATGCTCATATAATGGACCAATAGTAATATTCTGACTTTTCATATGCATGGTTTGAAGTATTTTGCTTTTTCTGTGGCTCGATAGAATCACCAAAAATATGCATCTAACTTTGTCCATGGAAAGAACATTTGACCGAATATACACGTCAATGCATTACAAATAAAAACAGGAACAAAAAAAACAATCATATTATGGTAACAACAATGAAAAGTTAACTTTTATCTTTCTCAACGAGCATCCATGTATAACAAAACGGGATTAATAAATAAAACAACACATTACAATTACATTATAACAACATTCCAGGGGTGCTAAGAATATCAAATATAACCAGAATAGATTTGAATTTCACCAAGATCTGAACATTCACTTTATAGGAATTTTAATAAATGGTTAAATTTAGCGGAACTATATCCAGCAGTTTTAAAAATGTATCTGTTTTACGACAGATCTTGCTGTCCATCAATATATTACGAATAAAATTATTTTTATAAAACGCATGAAAAACTAAGACAGTGCACCATCGGTGTCTTTTAAAAAAGCATGCATATATATATATATATATATATATATATATATATATATATATATATATATATATATAAAGCATAAAATTCATCGTTTTACACAGCATTCATTCTCTAAAACTATTGCAGTGGTGTAGCCACACTCGTGAAATATATTTGGATCTTTTTTATTCTGAAAAACCTGTTTAAAAAGGAGAAACTATCCGAGATATGCATAAACATTTACTTTTTAACCATATGAAAAGAAGATCCGGGAGGGGGTATGAACACCATCCAAACCAGAGGAGAGGCTCTCTGTTCCATGATTTCCGCCTTTATATGCTGATGGAAAATTTGTCTTGAAGGAAAGTGGAAGACTGGGCACTTTCGGAAATACTTAATATCCAAAAACATGTAATCAAACCCGATTAAACTTCGCTTGCACAGGTTAAAATTTTGAGATATCTCATAAAGAGGGCTGTGAAAAAATGAGTGCCTTAGACAAGAATCACTGCCTAAAAACTACTAAGATAACGTTTTCAACGAAGTCTATATGTTCAAACCATGACCTTTAGCAAATAGTCTTACCCAGGAACAGGTTAAACAGTCAAATAAAGAGTATAAGAGAAAAGGGTAAACTCTTTTTCGCATCAAATTCTCAACGCTATATTGATACAGATACTAGGATACAATCCCCTTTTATCGTGATGATTCCTAATTTTGAAATCAAAACCCTGCCATTACAACAAATTGTTAAATCCTAAGAAGAGTAGACGAAACATCGCGAGGAAAATCTTTAGTTTTTCTTGTTCTTATGAAATTGCTCTTAATATATGAACTATAGGACTACTTTTTGAATGTAATGCTTTGAGGTCAGTACATGTAATTCTCTAACTTTATTTATAAAATGATTTTTGCTTTTGTTTATATTTTGCATTATTATATAATTGCTAAATAAAACCCTGCGCAAGCGCGGGGATTAACACTTTACACATTAATATAACACAGTGCTTACAATGTCGAACCACATTTTTTGTTATTTTTCATTTTTGTAATATACCTTTTTTTAATTGCTATCTTCACTTATTCTTTAAAATTAAACTGAAATAAATCCCAATTGCATGGCTGGATATTTTGAGGAACGGGCAGAGATCTTAACTGAAGCGGATAATATCAACATGAATTTGGCCTTATTTCTGTCAGTTGCAGCTGACGGGAAAATATAAACTATTTATCAAAATTTTAAATCAAACCAGTGGATTGACATCTAGTGCATATCTCTATATTTGGTTCTTAAATTCAAACTTTAATATAATTTGTATTACTATAATTGTTTTGTATTTGCTTTGTAATTTGCGTTACTATAGTTTTTTTTTCAATACTATATATAATACTTTTTCAATACTATATTGTCAGATAAAAGTCTGTTTTGATAAAAAAAAAAAACCCTTTTTTTGTTGGGGAGGGTAATCCCCATTATCCCCATTAAACTTCACCGTTTTACGCTAACATCATTTATTAATATACACGCAGAACACAAGCTGTTTATTAATGTTAAAGATTTACTACCAATATGTCGTGGTATAAAAATGTATGAAAATAAAAAAAAAAGGGTGGGGGGGGTGGGGGGGGGAGTCATCGTCCCTATTAATCTTCACCTTTTACTCAAACACCAATTATCGATATACACGTAGAACACAAGCTTTTCATTAATTACAAATAAATATCCAAAGTTTACTACTAAAAATGTATGTAATTATAAAAAAACCGCTAGTGTATGCATATTCATTTGCATATTTTAAACCAAATGTGTCAGATTTAAAGTATCTGCCCGACGTTTAACTCGCGTTACACTTTCTGCCAGAAAGTTAATTAGTCAACACGTTTCTGGGCATCCCTTTTGGGAAAGTTTTTTCCATCAAAACAAAAATCAGATCAACTTGTTCCATTTTCTTTATAAACTTTTTTTGTATTTATCGGAGTAAGATCCAAGGTATCTGCCCGCGACGCATGATGAACGACACATGATGTCCTGCACTTTTCGCCTTTTTTTAAGCAGTCAACCTGCGTCCTTGGTTACTACGTTCTGGAAAATTCAATCCCATTCTCTCGCCAGAGGTTTTATTACGCATGCAAATAAATATCAAAACTAAAATCGCGCATTTAAGAAACGAATTGGCTTATTTTATTTACTCAACATTTGTCAAATCTTAACTTATATGTAAACTATAAATAGGTTCCTAGTAAATATATTTACTCTTTGCGTATTCATTCAATATTATGTCATTGTAATAGTATAATTTGATGCAAACTACTCCTGACTTTTATCAACCAAAGCGTGTCAACTATTTTACTCTCAATTTTGCTATTTTGGGCTTGTTAATCGTCATTGAAAGTATGTTTTAATTAATTTTACAATAATTACTTTTAACGTAACATTCGATTATGGATTACAAACATCATACCAAAGGCGAAAGCAGTTACTCTGGTGCAGGCATTTTGCAGTTTATTTACAAAAAGTCTTAATTTATAAGTATAGATTCTTTTGATTTGAATTCAAAAAATTGATAGACATGAACCTTCTTAATGTTATACATTTGAATTAAATATAATGATACGGTGGTTTAACTGTATCTTTGGTTGTTCCCTTTCCGTTTCGGATGGCAGTAAACTGTATATTATATTCATATAAAAATATAAACACCTTTATCATACTCTCAACTAACTATATACGTAGTCGAGAATTCCTGATGCATAATTGTTGTTTTTAAAGCGGACTTCGGTCTCCTTAATGACTAACCCTGAATTCTTTATGTAACGCACTTTTAATAAAGATCGAAAAATTGTCGAAAAAGAAACTTTTTTTTTTCGCCAAATAGGACATAATTTTGATTTAATTATCAAATCGAGAACTTGGCGGTATCACTCAGTTTATTATAATATATTTAACCCCTTGATCGCTTTATTAGGTCTTTCAACCTTTCAATTTATATTATAATATCGTAGTTTGACTTCAGTGTGCCCTTCCTAATGACGGTAACTCATATTCCGCAGTATTTGAAGATTCATGTATAAACTTTAGTCTAATTTTCTAAATAAATACGAAGTCAAGAATGTTTGATTTATAATTATTGTTTTCAAAGCGGGTTGATGTCCCCAGTATGACTAAGAAAAAGTTTGTAAGTTCATGCATAAAGCACATTAAATGAACAGTTCAAATGCGTTGATATGGTGTTAACTTTAACGCAGTTTTAATACTTTTTAAAAAAGACAATGCTTAGATCTATAGTTTATCACACTGAAAAAATTATCAATGCTATTTTACTCTATTTAGGATGTAATCATTTATCTACAAACTGCTCGAGTACATGAACTTTATTGTACCTATATGAGTGCACTTTATTGTACCTTTATGAGTGTACTTAATTGTACCTATATGAGCGTTCTTTATTGTACCTATATGAGTGCACTTTATTGTACCTATATGAGTGTACTTTATTGTACCTATATGAGTGCACTTTATTCTACCTATTTGAGTATACTTTATTGTACCTATATGAGCGTTCTTTATTGTACCTATATGAGTGTACTTTATTGTACCTTTATGAGTGTATTTTATTGTATCTATATGAGTGTACTTTATTGTAACTATATGCGAACATAGTAAGCACACCCTGAATTAGTATCACTGATGATTGAACTGATATTAAATACTTATGTTAATTTAAAGTGATACAAATGATGCAGAAAAGATCTGCAATTTTTGTGAAAGAATTTCTTCTTGCCAAATTTGGCAGATCTTGATTTAACTATCAAATTGTGAAAAAAGAGATATCACTTTTTTTTTAGACAAAATTAAACTGTTTAATATATATTTCTCCTATTGAATTTGTTTATCGATCTTTCGATCTCGATTTTCGATTTTTTTTTTTTTATTATTGTTCTTTTCCTTATTTTACTCCGAGTTACTCTTTTGTTAATAGATTTATCTGAACAATTAAACTTTATGTAATTTGGTCATTTAAATGTATGGTACATGTATTGAATGACCCTTTGTTCTAAAATCTTCGAGAGTCATTGTACTTTAAGAAAGAAATGCTTGTTATTGCTACTCCTCTGAAACCATAAGAGATAAAAACTTGGATATTGTACCATTGTCTTAAGTACACTTAGAAGCTCTTTCAAATCTTTTCATAATGAAAGGATTTGAGGCTCTTTCTATCATTTGCTGCACAAAAAAGATTTGCTTTATCAGAAAAAATTAAGTGAACTAGTAGACGAATTGTTCTCGAACAATTAGAGGTCTTGCACCTCATTATTTTTTTATGGTTTGTTCCAATATAACTAATAAATCATTATCTTTGTGTTACTTTATAAAAAAAAAGTCATAAACCTACATGCAAAAAAACATGTTTGACCTTGATTTTTTACCTTTATGTCATATTGACTGGCAAAGGTCAACATTTCAGTTTAAAGTGGTTTGATGGCCCTACGATGTAAGATTCAAAGTTGTAGGTGTTTTTAACAAACCTAAGAAACTTTCAGGGGCGATTACTGCTAGAAGGGGGCCTCGGGCCCTTTCGGTGTGAAGTGATTGAAGAAGCCCCTAAATGTACTGAATACATTAGTAAAAATTTGACGTCTCTACCTTTAACAGTTTATGAGAAATAGCAATAACAAGCATTTTATACAATAGGTGCAATAACTCTTTAATTGTTTCAAGGTAGGGCTGAAGGGTTACATTTTGAAATGTCTTAAAAAGTCCTACTACATCCATTTAGAAGTATTATGTACCACCCTAAACAAAAGAGATCTAAAACGCATTAATTCACAAATTTTCAAATGACCTTGACCATTGACCTTTTTAGAAGTTCCACAAAATGACACTATCTAGAGGTTTTAACAGGTATCCGTCTGTTTAAGTCAAAATATTTCAAGTTTGAACATATTAAAAATCGATGATATGTTAAATGCATTGTTTTTTGAACAATTTTTGTAAAAAAAAAAATCAAATAAATTGATATTTCTATTTTTCAATATCTTATCCATCCATCTTTTTTACAAGATGCATACAATGATCGGACCAAGCAGCTGTAAATGCTTTTAATTCATGACACTTGTATGTTGAAAAAATGATGTAATTTTTCATTATTAAATTTATTTACATGTACTTATAATTATTGTAACGGTACTTAAAGTGACGTTATAATCATTTCTAATCATTTCTACAGCTGAAACTGACAAAACGGAAAGAAGCATGTTTTTTAACAGTGTTATATAATATACTGACTATTTTTCTAAATTTTGAATACCTCTTACCAGTTTACATTCAATTGTTTAAATATAAATATCTGGCGAATTGTTAAATGAAAAATTTAAAGAAACCATTTTATAATATACAAGTATCTTGGTGATTACAAATTCAAATGGTTACAATTGTTCCGACCGATTAACCTGTGGCTCGATAAAAAAGTTGTCATTCCTTGTAATTACATCTAATTTAAGTAATAGAATGATGTTTTTCTTTGCAAGAAACATAAACAAACTATTTTCATAAATATAACAGACCTTGAATTACTGTTTTAAGTTGTTAAAGGAGGTATGTATGTATTTATCCATCTGAAATTAACTTAAGAATACTTTATTTTATTCAGTAAATTTGATGGTGGAAATTATATACTGTATACAGTCATTGTTGATTTCGCCCCCCCCCCCCCCCTCCTGTAATTTTGACCTTTATAGACTTTGCAAACAGTTTCGCCCTGTGTTGAATTTGCCCGGAGACAGTTGTCTTAAAAAAGAGACCATTTGAGATATTGAAATTCGCCCAGTCTTAAATTCGCCCGCTAACAACAAGTGCGAAAGGGGCGGGGGGGGGGGGGGGTTAGAGAATATTTCCCGGCATACAGTAACTCTTACTCATGCCATTGACTTAAAGAACAATTCCATTCAGAGGATTCACTGACAATCGATTTCAACAGAACGACTTAAACCCTGCCAGATGTATTTTTTCTTTTAAAATACTATTGAAACTGATAACTCAAATTTGATAGTTATTCATTATGTACAAATGGCGCCTTGTCACGTGGACAATTATGATTGGACGTTTCACTTGTAAGTCACTTTTCAACATGTATATAAACTCTAGTGCACTTTGTTTTAACAATTCTAACGCTATGAAGAAACTTTGCCTCATATGTTTTTTTTGTTCCGGTTTCTTTTCAACATATCTATATATAACAGTTGATGACTTTTATCCATTTGGAAACGAAAATGGAGATTCAAGGTTGCCAAGAGGCGATGATGAAATTTCACAATCAGTCGAGTTTCCAACGAGTTTTGCATTCTTCAATGTTAATAGACACAATTGTTTTGTAAGTATAATCTATTAGTCTTTGTAATTTTATCATCAAAGGTACCTAGACGTTTTAAGGGTATAATTTAAGAGGGCTGGATGATTGTGCCTTTCTTTTTTATGAGTTCTTTGTAAAGGTAAAGAGAATATACGTTTGAAATAATTTTTAACTTTTTCTTAACAATATGAACCGATATAGCTAAAATTGTCTCGTAGAAAATAGAAAAAAAGAATACTGTACAATGAGTAATTTAGAACTATTTGATTTTTTAAATTTATATAATCTTGACAATTTTACAACATCAAAAGACAGAAACTCAGGGCATGCATAAGTCACAGTCTAGTAATGTACGGATCATAGCTGAACAAGTCACAAAATACAACTCTTAGTATCTACAGACTATCTATGAGGTTATGGCATTTGAATAAATTCCAAGAATTTAATTATTTGATATCACAATTTATGTTTTATAAATCATACAAATATGTTGAAGCTTTAGCCGTCAGAAAATAATATACCTTTTTTATTAGTGTTTTTCTCAGCCAAATAATTTTGTAAAGTTTTATAATGGTATAGAAATATATGGATTCTTCTGTACAAAACAGAGGTACAGTAAAAAATATAACGTAAGTACATATTTTATCTATAAATGAAGTAGATTTAACCAATATTGAAATACTTGCAGGTGTGCGAGAATGGATTTATTGTGCTAACTAGCAGTTATGATGGTTACCACCCTGAAAATTTTCCAATCAATATAAGTATGATAAGTCCTTTCTGGGCTGATGCTGATACCACTCCTTTATATGGCAATGGGACAGTTTGGTACAGAATCACAACGAATGAAACCATAAAACAACGAGCTACAAGTGACGTCAATACCTATTTTCCCAGATTCAAAGACTTTCAAGCATCTTGGATTCTCATTGCCACCTGGCAAAACGTACACTATTATGGGTGTAGGTCTCGGTCAGGATGCCTGGTAATCAGAAGAAATTTTCGTTTCAGACTGAGCGTTTTCATTTTCAACATTTAAGTCTTCATACTTCAAACTATTATATTTTGAATTTTTAGAGAAATAATTTTCAAGCAGTGGTAATATCAAATGGACATCATTCTATCGTGATGTTCAATTATGGTAATATAGAGTGGACAACAGGAAGAGCTTCTGGTGGAACTGCAGGATTGGGTGGATTTCCAGCTCAAGTATAAATTGATTTGTATAATTGGCCAATATTTCCCTCTTATATTGGTATATTCGTAGATCATTCCGGTAGAATTTTTTTTTATTTCATTTTACATTACACTAAATGTCATACTTGTTGACAATAGATATCTTTATACTTTTTTATGTACGTGATAAAAATATAAAAAAAAATATGTTTTTCTTAACGCTCTCTTAAACTCATGATGTGTTACAGGTTGGATTCAATGCAGGCGATGAGGTACGGTTTTTCAAAGTAAATGTTGGGTTAACTCCGGATGTCGTGAACATTGACGAAGTGTCGAATGTGGGAATTCCAGGTGTATTTATATTTGGAGTCGACAAAACGGAAGTTATACAACCATGCGCAGTGGAGCGTAAGAACCCCATATAATTTTCTTTTATTTCATGAAAGGCTAGACAATTTTGATGCAAACATAGCCAATGGTATGAAACAAAAAAATATTTCTGTTTAGATACTTGTTATCGAAATATTTTAACAAAAATAGCTCTCCGCATCTCAAACGTTGGTTATAAAATTAAAGTGAAATTGAGATAATAAGTGATATATTATAAGTATTTTTTTGTATGCATTTTGATCAGTTAGGGAAAATCAGGCGATTAACCCTAACTCTGGTCCTAGGAGGTCAACATATTACCATAAGTACCCCATGTATTGACCCAAGCGCAACAATAATGGCTAGTTTTTCTGGATCATCTAAGTATGTGTGCGAAAGGGAATCTTTGCTCAGCATAGTCTGCATCACCCCTGCCTTCAACACTACAGGGGAAATCATTATAGACATAGAAATTAAGGACCAGGATCAGACCATCACAAGGACCCTTCAGTACTCTTACATAGTCCGTATGTATTTACCATTATTTCCACACATGACATAATTAAGACCTCTTTGATATTGACTATATTCACATTTAGATATCATTAGAACATTTCTATAAAAATTGTATTTGTTGAACAAAAATGTTTACATAGGATATCAATATGTCAATATATACATGTATTGATGTACATGTAGAACGTTCTTGCTTTTACATATAATGGAACAGTCACTCTTCTATAATATTCATGCTAAGGATTGGGATATAAACAAAATCATTTTATTGTTTAGAACTTTTCATACCTACGACAAATGAATTCTACATTCAAAAGTGTATCAAAATCTCTTGATTAGTCTCGATATGGCCGGCAAAACTAAATATACTTTTACTTTATGTAAAATTGTAAGGTCTACTAGACTTTGACCCGTGCGTTTACGGGTTGAAAAAGCATATAACATATCGCACATTTACGAAATAGATACATCTACACACCGTATTGTTGACATTTAAATACCAAACACCATGTTGCTATTAATTTCCCTACACTCTGCTTAGTTAGAATAATTTAACTGTGTATCGGGACAGAGCTTCACTACAGTTAAAATGCCTGCCAAATACCCATATTGAAGTTAAAAATTGCAGAATCGCTCCGATACGATTTTGGAGAAAATTAATGAAGCTGCATTGAAAATAACAGTCAAATTATTCTTAACAAACTATTTTGAGGCTGTAAATACCTTTCATCTAAAAATCTAATTCGTATTAATGAAAATTTCAACACTTTTTCACCAACGTTTTTTAACTCGCTTCAAATTTACACACCATGTTGACATTCGAAACTCTCGGAATTTTTCATATTAAATGCACTGATTTAGAGCTATCTCCCGTATTTTCTCTAATGAACGGAATATTTATCAAATTTTCAATGACAATTTCCACGTATTTGTATTATCGTTTCTGAGTTTATCCATGCAAATATGATTTGTGGAAACATAAACTAAAGAGCCTCTCGTGATTTAGCGCGAATGTAATGCGCATGTGCAAGATTGTAAAATCCAAAAAGTCCAAATGATTTCCGGATTTTTAAAGGAATTTTCGTTGTTTATTAATTAGCGAAGTTTGATTGAGAAAAAAGAAAACAAATTGGTAATCTTCAAGTGCCAATGATGTTTAAAATATATATAACAAAAGAAATACTATTCCGATTTTTCGGTATTTAAGCTCAAAAATTCGAGTCTATTATTTTAATATAGTGGGGTAGACTTGTATATTCCCGTTTAATTTTTTAAAGAAAGTGCTCATTGCGTTTTCTAGTTCAGTGCTAGAATTACAATTTCGCAAAATGTCTAAACTAATCTTAAATTGAAGCAAGTCTGTTTTATAAGTTTAAATACCCTCGATAATAGATAATAATTCATAACCGAAACAGATAGGAACTAGAAACTCTGTTAACGGTTGTTTATATTCAACATGATATGTGTAAAATTTGGTTAATGAACTTTTTAACCGATATGTAAAAAAAAAAATAGTGTAGGTAATCAATATAAAAGTAAACATATTTTCAACCAAAAAAAGGCAGAATTTATAATTTTAATCCCATTGATGAATGTAAAGAATTTTTTTTCCATAGCGGAAAGTTGAAATCATCACGAGTGGTACTTATAATGCTTACTTTTTTCCGTGGAATTAAAACGCCATCGAGCAGTTTCTCGCCAGTACAGAGACAGCAAGCAACGAGTCTTCAGACAAGACCCAGAAGATTGGTTTTCTGGATATCACAATATTTCCTGGGATAGGGACGCGGCCGAACTGCAGGATAATGAAACGGTCGGCATTTATCTATTTTCCTTGATTGTGAGTATCTTATTAAACATGTAAAGTTGTTTCCTATTATTTGCTGTACTAAAGTTCACAATCTTTATGTCATCCATCTCAGGAGGACATTGATGGTCATCTGTCATGGGAGAGTCAACTTCTGCAAGAAGGAGTGGAACGTTCAGCAGAATGGACGGAAATCTATTTGGAAGAACAAAAACATGTCTTGGCCATTACGGTGACATCTGCAACCGTGAAAAATGATCAGTAAGAGAATTTAAATTCTTTATGATCAATTATTCTTGCTTTTCTAAAAAATACTTTAAGATTTCTGTAAAAAAAAATGTTCAAATCAATGTTTGGCTTAAATCAAGATCGTTGTTGTTTTTTTTCTATGGGGAAAACATAAAACTGGTATTCTAAAACATTACGTTTCTTTATAGAAAACTGTTCAAATTTAGAAGCAACGCGTAAACGGCGCAAAATGTCTTTCACTTTTATCTGTTTTTAGATTTTATTTTGAAATTTTTCAAATAAAAGAATTCTCAATTTCCAGGCCTAGAAGAGGAATTTGGTCTGATGTATTTCCATTAGCTCTACAGCAAGAAGAAGCTTACCTATCTTGTGTGGACTGGTTTAAAAAAGATTTAAAGTGTCCACCATTGCTACAAAATCGTGTTCAGCCCTGTCCGTGCATATTGGACCAAGCTTTGCTGGATGTTGTAAGATTTCAGCCAGATCCAAATTGCAACATGTTTAGCCAACAAACTGGCAACTGTTTATACAGAAAGGATGCAAAACACTGTGTGCATTTGCTCAGCTTTGGGTGTGTATTTAAAACAAAACTTGTGAAAAAAATCATAGCTTAATATTAAAGGGGCATGGTCAAGATTTTTGTTAAATTTTATTTTTTTTCTGTTGTTATCATTTACATTGCTTAAGAAATGCATTTCTAATGATCAACTGTCAAATGGGTGCTAGTCGATGAGTCTTAAGCAAGATACACGGCTCACAATTATTCGTCATGTAAACAAAGCGCGTACCCTGTTTTTGTTTACATAGGTTCAATATACTAGTAAAATCTTTTTCTAGCAGATTTGTGTATCTTCTTCTTCATTTTAAGCATAAAAAACAGTTTAACGATTAACACATTTATTAGGATTGAAACTGGAATTTTTCACTTCAACATTCAAAATGTAAACAAAAGCTTTGACACTCAAATTTTGGTTGTCTATTAAAATATCTTAATGAAGTATTGTAAACATTAAAATCGAAAAAAATAATTTTTGACCAATATCGTGACCATGCCCCTATAAAACTAAAGTTACATGTACTACTAGTATATTCAATGTGAGTCCATTTACAATCACAGACCGAATGGAATGGACAATATGTGTTGTTACGACAATGACGACAAGCTTATAGATTCTCGTTACGGTGAAGGTGGAACTCTTCAGCGGTACCATTATCTAGGAGGCCAGGACGTCCAACCTTTCATCGCTAACTTTTACTTCGATGTTCTTCCTTTCTTATACTGTTGTCGATATTCCAAGCAGTATTCACCGCCAGGTATTAAACCCATATCTTCAAGGTTCTCGTCCACTTGTCCTCGTTACATACAACGCAGACAAAAAAGCAGATGTGTTCATTATTTATCACCTAGGCCAGGTACGTAGGTATAGGGTAAAAGGTTTTATGCAGTCAGTTTTCTGTTGTTCAGTGGACGTATCATAGTAAGATGTAACAGTCAAAATCATTTTATACATGTATTACTATGATGGTTATTTTGATATTCCAGCTCTAACTGTCGGAGATCCCCATTTAACAACACTTGATGGTTACGCATACACTTTTAATGGTATAGGCGAATTTGTCTACCTGAAAACTAATGACGACAGTTTCCAAAGCCAGATCCGATTCGAACAATTCCTTGATAGCAATGGTATTAACAACATCCATGAAAGTGCTTTTGCCATAAGTCAGTCATTGATAATTATCAATCCAAATACTCAGTACATTATATATATATATAAATATATATATATATATATATATATATATATATATATATGTGTGTGTGTGTGTGTGTGTGTGTGTGTGTGTGTGTGTGTGTGTGTGTGTGTGTGTGTGTGTGTGTGTGTGTGTGTTGTTCTTTCTTTCAGGAAATCTTATGGGCGCAAGTGTTTGTACATCTTTTGTATCCCAGCATCTCAGTAACTCGGCCGTCGTTGAAGTCCGTCTCGACTCAACAAGTATTGTTCAACTGTTAGTAAATGGGGACGTCTTAGCTTTTGATGAATCCCTCTCTTACCATTTTAAAGGTACGAATTTATTCAAATAATTTTTTTGTAAAAATGTACCGCTTTATGTCTTGTTCTTGTGTGAGTGTTTGTGTCTTTAAAATAGTCACAATATTTGATTTTTAAAAAAATTTATTCTTTTTTTTTTTTTTTTGCTGTTTAGGTGTGTCTGTGCTCCAAATCACACCAGACATTAATGATTCGGATGTAACAAAAAAGAGTCATCTCATTTCATTTACAACCATTGGAATAGCATTTCAAACAACAGCAAGTTCCAATGTGCTGAACATAATACCAGTGGACAATTAATTTGCTAATTATGAAATGGATTAAATCTCAATTTTTATTAATACACAATATAATGGACAGCTTTCGTACTGTTTTAGGAAGTTTAAGAGGACTATTGGGCGATTTTGATGGTGAACAAAGCAATGATTTACGAACTCTATTGGATGAAATCTTACAACCAACTTCAACTTCGGAAGAAATTTATCAGAACTTTGGATTAAAATGTAATACCACTTTACATTTACATTTATATTTCACTTTCTCAAAAGTACTTTTAAATCAACATTTCAATGTGTTTTCAGGGAGGATAACTGAGGAAACGTCACTGTTCACTTACAAAGATGGGACTACGTACAGCAATTACCAAAATCCTAGCTTTATTCCTGCCTTTGAGACACCTACAGATCTCCCGGCGGATGTTGTGGAGGTGTGTGGTGATGATCAGGAGTGCGTCTTTGATTATGCTGTCTCGGGGTCACCATAGCTTGCTGTCGAAACTAAAGAGAGAACACAATCTTTCTTGTCGTTTCTAGATGCGTTTGAGTTGACTGTTAACGAGATTCAGGAAGAAATGCACAACTGATCAAAAGTCAAATAAGCGCAAAGGTTCTATTCCTTGATGGCACATTGTGCATAGCTTCAACAATAAATAAACTTTATTCAAAGCAACTTTGTTTTATTATTTTTACATATATATAAATATTTTATAGTAATAGAATTATGAATAGAACCTGCTCGAAAAATAAAAGGTTTATTTACATTTTCTTTGGAATGTCGCTTAAAGAGTTTAACTTTTAGATTGATTGAAATATATTTAAAAAATTGTGGGACTAGCCTATGGGCAGCGGAAAAGGGCAAAAAATACAATTTAGCAAAATCAACGTTAAACCAAATTCAGCAATCTAAAATAATATTATCAATGACCATAAGTGCAAAACCAACAGTCTTCTCTGCAAAATAAATGTACATAAAATCAACCAAAGATATCTAAATACAAATCACAAATACTAACAAAAAAAGTAAAACCAACAGACGTAAATGTAAAACGAACATACATCAACATCAAACAAGCGGACTCACAGATAAACGCCAGGTGGCGTATCTTGTGAAGCATATTGCGTCATCGATTATTGGAATCCGTTATGGTTCACGCCTATTCTGTTTCGCCCTGAGATGTTTTGCACCTGCCTCGGAGCGAAACATCTTACTGTATTAAGATATTTTTCTCGTATTATTATTCTTCTAAGATTAATTATTACCTATACAAGAATTAAAATATGTTTTTAGACACCCAATTGAAACAGTGCTTGCTTTTATGCATGCACCGCCAATACAGCGTGCTTGCTAGATAAGGATTTTTATGTACTAATTATATGAAGCCATACTGTTTTATATGGTTCAGAACAAGAGGTGTGAATTGTGTTGTGATAACAATTATAGCCTGTCATTCACTTAAGAATTACCTGTATTTTATAATGAAAAATTCGGGAATGTTAATGTAATTACAAATGCATAATATTAAATAGTTAGCTTAGCTCTATTTTGGGGATCATTATTTAATTGCATAAATTTTCTGCTTGAACTTTACATTACCCTCCCCCCTCCCATGCATCCACTATTTCACTACGCTTTTTATCAGTCTTATAAAATTAATATAAATTTAATCAAAAAATTAAAATTCTTAAAGCAAAAGTCAAACTTCATCAAACTCAATCGTTAGCAATTTTATTTCTATTCCAACCTTTTTTTTTGTAAGTTTTTAATTTACCGGATGACAGTATATACAAAATTGACAAAGATATCAAGTTGTATAGTTTGCATTACTTCCACCCAGTAAAGTTAAAGTGATACGAATTGCAACAAATGACTGACATTACGTGAATAGAGGCGTGAAAATTTGGTTTGCTATAATTATCTATACAGATGTGAATTAGCCTGACAACTGAAAGTCATAAAAAAAAATTTTGTTTAAATTGTTATCATCAAAATATGCATTAATTAAAGCATATAATGTTTTCTATAACGAAGTTTGATTTATTTCCCTACAGTCTTACGCATTGCCTGTTTGAAGAAAGGTATACTAACTCACCCCCCCCCCCCCCCATTAGGATTTGGAAAATAACCTTTTCTCCCTTTTTTTCTTATATATTTGTTTATTTATTTATTTATTTTTTTTTGCTTTACTTTTTGTTTTGTTTTTTTTATTGAGACTGTACGATAGTTGATTATGCATATGTTTTTATCTGAATATGAATATTTAGAGCAAATGTACGAGTATAAACAGGTCATTAAAATATTATTTATAATTTTTAATAAATCATAATAAATATATGAACATCTCAGGGCGAAACAGAATAGGCGCGAACCATAACGGATTCCAATAATCGATGACTCATATTGCTTCACAAAAAACGCCACCTGGCGTTTAATTATTTGTGCGTCCGCTTGTTTCATGTTGATGTAAGTTTGTTTTACATATATGTCTGTTGGTTTTACTTTTTGTGTTTGATTTGTATTAATTATATAAGTAGCACGATTACAGTCAGCCCAGCGTGCTACTTTTCACAGCAGGGAGAAGTAGTAGGTTTGCATATTTACGGCTTCCCCGTCGTTGTAACTTTTTATTAACTGTGGATATTACATTGTATCTTCCAACTTAAAAGAAATTAGTTTCAAAAAGTATTGTTAAAAATATACCGTATCTCAGGGTTTTTTTCCGCTTTGTCAAATTCGCGACGATTTCCGAATGGCGGAAAATAAATCAGCGTAAATTTGATACTAAGTTTTGTTTTTGTAATAGAGTTTTCTCTTTCCTTATAAAGTAAACGGGTAAGATACTGTCCCCGTGCGTTCAGCTTTTTCATTATGCCAGAGCTCTACATACATTATAAAACGAGGTATGCTACTTAAAAACAAATTGTTGGAACTCGAATATCAAGACCCTCGATTAAAATCATCTTCACGCAAGTTCTATGGTCGATACAATGACCTTGTCAGCATGTACAGTGTTTTATTAGGACAAATGCTGACCGACGTTTACCATAATTGTTAGACCATTATTTATACACCGGACTGACTACGGTCTTTTCCGTTTTTCATGATCTTGACAATAAGCACACGGCGGGTGCGACCGAACGGCAGGGAATGCATATTCCTCCTAGGCACTTGATTCGACCTCTTCTTTTAGAGGTCCATGTTGCTCTGCTTTAAAGGACTAAGTGCGGTTTTATGCAATTTTTGCCCCCCAAAATCAAAGTTTTAGAAAGAGCTTTAAAATAAGGTGAAATATAGTTAAAACCATATTGGAAATAAAGGTGTAAAAGGTTATCACCACAGTGACGTCATAATGTAGAAATGACGTCATGAATATTGGATTATTTTGATAAATTGATGTTTTGTAGCAAAATATGGGTGTTTTCCGATGGTTTTTCGACTGGGAAACATCGAGCGCAGGCTTGCTCAAGTACCATATTTTAGTATAATGTGTATAACTATCTGAAGAAAAACATATGTTAAACTCGCACTTGAGCAGACCTGCGCTCTATACTTCCGAATGCAAAATATAGAGCAAAAATGAGAATATTTTCATTTGTTTGCAAATTTGCGGGAATTGGGCCATTTAGGTGACGTCATAGATACACATCGAATGAGCAATGATGACTAAAATTATTATTAAAGATATAGGCATCCTCTATACAATAATTTGTGAAGATTTCATTTTTATACGATACTATTTAAAAATTGGTTGAAATCGGGGGCAGATATTTGACCATACCGCACATAGTCCTTTGTTTTTCACTTAACGATATTTGAGATGGTTGACAGCTTATTATTGTCATTTTTCATTTCATTTCTTTTAGGACTTAGCCCAGATGGTGACTTAATTCTGCATTACTTATAACCTTGGTGTAAACCTTGATTGGGGATCTTTTAATTAATGTTATTAAATGATCAAATCAATAAATAAAACATTAAAATCTTAAATATAAAAGCTGCTAATTGAAAGAAATGTGGGGAGAAACCAAACAGAATTGTAGAATAGGATGCAATAGCAACTGGTCATAAAAACTATATTTTTGTTCCTCCAAAACGAAATAAAAAGTCAAATGAACCATAGAAATTTCCCTGCTCTACTAAATAAGACACAAGAACGGAACCTTTACCTCCATAGTGTAAAATTGTATTACTTGTATATTCATACAATATGTTCCACTGAGTTGTAATTTTTTTTTCTTAACTGTAATGGGCATTTAAAACAGTATCAGAATTTATGGATAACCCTGTAAAAAACATTCCTGGTCCATGCTCCCAGTTGTCCCTGTCAACCCCTTCCCAATTCCTGGTTATGGCTTACCTTAGACTTGCACTCTTCCTATGCTCACCCCTTCAAAGGATTTTGGGTTGCAAGTCGTCAGGCGGACAAACACCTTAACAAAACTGTTTGTATGGCGGATAATTTGCAGCATGGCAGGGTTTCTCAGGTCTTTGATGTAGGCAACTGTCCCAGGACTTGCTCATAGCTTGGTACATATGTAATAGGTGGTCAACTGCTCCCAGGAGCTACCTAACATAGCCATTAGCCCGCTTTAAGGAAAACTTTATTTATCCACTATTCGATTCATTGATTATTATTAACTCATCAATTCGCATACAGAATTCATTGTACCTGTGATATGTGTTGTACCAGAAAATGGGAAAACCTCAAAGCCATAATTGATTTTTTATGAATTTTTTTTTTTATATTTCAAGCCACAGCTTAAAGAATTACCCGATTTTTATTAGGGTCTTCCGTCTTCAGCGGAAGACCCTACTATTATTCGTTTGTTTCTTTTTCACTTTTCTTATTATTCTTTTTATTCTTTTTTTGTCTTACAAATTTTGTGCAGGCGATTTCTCGAAGATGGCTCATTCGATTTTCTTCAAATTTTGAGGGTTGATGTGTCGGTATCTGAAGTTTGTACCACCGTTTCAATTTTTTGATAATCACTTCCGGTCGGAAGTAATCGTCCGTTTACGATTTTTAAAAGTCAATTTTGTCGGCTAGAGATCCAAAAAACGAATAAAGATATAGGGCTGAAATTTTCAGTGAAGATAGACATCCACTTAACCTGTTGCAACATGGTCATAAAATTGTCGACCGTCACTTCCGGTCGTCACCGGAAGGAAAGATAAAAAATCGTTTTTTTCAACTTTTTGCTTGATATAAATTTTTCTAACGGGTTGATAGAGACTCTTTTACTGATTAAGAATATGTAATTTTTTTAAAAATCGATTGATGCGTTCCCGAGATATTAAGCATCAAATTCCTAAAGAGTCCGATTAGCTCAGTCGTTACAGTGGTGGACACTTAGTGTCATATAAGACAATTGTCGGAGAAAAAGAAAATGGTGGTTTAAAGATGGATGATATCTATTTGAAAATGCTTTCTTTTCGACTAAAATTTTTAGCAAAATATTTTTGCACAAGAAAAGAGTTTGTATGGAAATACACTTTTAGTTATTTTTTATCAAGAATTTGTGATTTGAAAGGAGGGGTTGAAATGTTTCTTCTACAGTTGAACAAAAAAGATTTACAATGTTTACCTTGTTTTTATAAAGAAATGTTTAGTGCTTGGTATGCTGTGAAGGACAATATTGAATACAATGAACGTTTAAATGATGTGTTTAATTACTGTTTGTTTTTTAATCCAAAAATTGTCAATCAAAACAAGACATTGTTATGGAAACATTTTATAAAAGCAGGGATCACACATATCAGAGACATTTCTTTTGAAGTGATACCTGGATTTTTACCTGCATCTTTTATTGTAAAAATGATACATGAATGTGATTCTGAAGTTAATGCAAAACATATCAAAGAAGATTACAAAACATTATTATCTATTATTCCAGAAGAATGGAAAAGTGTTGTTCAAAACAATGATTATAGGAAAGAAGTATGGTTACCTACTTTTTTACTCTGTGTTGAAAATACTAATTATGTTTTTTCTTCATGCACTGTAAAAGTCTTTTATAGATTGTTGATTCAAAAATTGTTTAATCCTCCAAAGTCAAATGAATATTGGTTAGAAAAACTTAGAACAAACGATACAAAGATGCTTGATAATAGATGGATTGTACTTAAAGAAAGTGGAAAGCCTCCTGATGTTGTGGAGCTTGATTTTAAAGTTTTTCAGAATGCAATTTTAACGTATGAGAAATTGTACAAAATTGGTAAATCGGATTCCAACAGATCTCCACTGTGTTTATCAGAAAGTGAAGATTTACTTCACATGTTTGTAAAATGCAAAGAAATACAAGATTTTAAAAGTAATTTTATGATATACCATTTAGAGTCATTATTGAAAGATTGTGAAAATAGTGTATACAATGTCTTAGATATCGATGAGATATTATCACAGCTTTTCCCAATCTTATGAAAAATGTTAACACTTTTTTTGTTAATTTTTTTCTGTCCATATGTAGATTCACAATTTATAGAAGGAGACAGCTTATGTTGCAAATTAAAATAACAAAACTGTGCAAGTTTCTGCAAATATTTGCTAAGACATTATATCTATTACAACTATCATTATATGTGTATTGTGAACAACAACAGAAAAGTATTTTTGAAAAAGTTTCTGAAAAACAATCCACTGCTGAAAGAAACAGAAGGAGTATTATTGTTCATTTTTTAACGAGTTTTTATTGTAAACTGTCAAACTATATATAATGCTGTGATAATAATGATGATTGTTGATGTGTAATTTGTATGATTGATCAATATAAGATATAAAAAAAAGACAGGCGACCTGGGTTCAAGCCCTGGGTGCCGAAATTATTTTTTCCTAATTCTTTTGGCGTTGATTAACAATTTAGTCTTAACACTGAAGGATTTTAACTCAATTACTCAAAAATCGGACGGAAGACCCACTCGTTGCTCGCAACGAGAACGATCTAGTTGTGAATATCTTTTGAATTACTTTTCTAAAAATTTTTTTCACTTACTTTGAACAAAAATGATGTGATCGCCATATGAGTATTCTTTACAGAAGCATATAAACAGAAAACCTAACAATAGAAGAGCGTGTTCTAAAGGCTACTTATCTTTGTACAATATGAATGGGTTGACAGTAAATACGACTTCCACAATTGAGTAACCGCAGGACTTGATGTGATACCCGGGGTGGACCAAATAGAATACCTTAATGCACAATCCAGCAAGCTATAGAAACCCTTTCTTTAATTCTGTGTTTCAAAATGTAAAAATTCATTTTTTAACAAATTTACAAATGGCCTAGACCTTTGACCTTTTTGTCATTTTGTTTAGCCAAGGTAGACGGTTCTATCCCAAGTCTCCATGAAAAATAATAACAAGTTGGAAGTGATTTTATAAATTTTTTTAAACATTTCAGGGGCAATAAGTGCTAGAAGGGGGCTTCTGATCCTTTCGGTATAAATAGATTGTAAAACCTCTAATTGTACTGACAACATTGGTAAAAACTTTAAGTCTCTATCTCTTATTGTTTAAGAGGAGTAACAATAACAAGCATTTCAAGTTCTGGGAGGTTTTAGACACAGAGTCATTTGGTACCATATCTTTTAAATACCAATTACATTAAATCAAAATTGTTTGGATAACCCTAATAACAAAAAGTCACCCCGAGATAAATAGAAAAAAAAAGAAGAATAAAAACATAAAAATATCAAAAGGTTTTTCAACTGGAACGTGGAAAGACCTTATAAGAATACATAGTTTGAAATGTCAAAATTATTCAACTAAAACAGAATTGTTTGGTTATAAGAACAACGGTGCGCGATCTGATAGAAGAATAAACAGAAGTTACAAATTGTTATTTTATGTTCTTGCATTTTTAAATTAACTATATCAATCTTTTAAAATAATTCACTATAGAAAAGCCAATATTGAAAGTGCTTCTTCTGGTTTAGAAATGCAAGTTTAAGAATTGAAAAGTTTCTAGGTAGTTTCATATTTGAGGACATAAAGTCTTTGACAGATTACTCATTGTTTCCTATCCACAGTGTAGAATTAGAAACAGACATGGAAGATGGATATCTTATTTCGTCCTGTGTGAGTTTATACTTCACTCATCCTCAATCCGATCCCTGAGGATATGTGACCATGTTTCATTTCACTTAAGATTATGTAAGAACGAGAACCGCACACTACATCAAAGAACACACATTTTTTTACAAGACGTTGACCACGGTGGACAACCCTTTAGGTATCTAGAAGAAGATAAAATCATCAGTTCAGGAGAAGAATCATTCGTTTTGTTAATCACACATACATGTACATCAATGTTACCGTTCTGACTGACTTTGAATGGTCAGAAAACTACCTGGACTGACCGTCCTCCTGGTACTCCTACTCAAGGATGCCGTCATCGTGAGGTAAGTTGATATATTTCTTATTCATTCTCCATCAACGTAACAAGTAGTGCAAGTTCTGCTTAACAAAATCAATAAGGTACCGATGGAGCTGCACTGAATACATGTAACAAAGATGCATTATCAGACGTGTCCATAGAAAAAGTAGCTAATCGATTTATTCGTAAAGTTAGTGAAAAAACGCATCACCACTGTCTGTCAAGCATGCATCATTTGCTTATGAAGAGACATTACTATTTAAATGTTTATTATTATATTTTATTTTAATGTCACCCGCTTGCATACAAACAAAAATGTTTCGTTAATTCCTTCCAAAACTTCTATTGGTTTATCTTTTATATAAAATAAATTTACTCCGGTAACAGTACTTGTTTAGATCAACGATTTCTCCCAATTTCTGTCTGATCGAATTTTCTTCTTATTTCAATAATATACCAACATCATATTAGCACTGTCTCTGTTAGACAAGATGTTTTTTCGGGTCCCTGATCACGTTGTCTATTAAACTAAAGTCATACATAGCTCTATGTATTATTTCCATTAATGAAACAACATTGATGACTTTTTTTCTTTTCCCCCTATTTTTCCTAAGTTTAACATACTTTCATAGACTGTAGTATTCTTGCTTTTGATGTTTTTCCTTTATTTTTTCACGAAGTTCATCGTTATTTCAACAGGTTTTGACATATCAAAATGTTTTTGAAGCTTAGAAAGTTTGCTATCACAACATGTGGGGTTGTTCTACATTTGTATTGCTGCATAATGTATCTTTCGTTTATGTTGTTCATAAATTCCTCCTTTAACTCAGAGTATTCTTTAGCTGTCTTCTCCTAGATCTTTCTGCTGTGGGTGAAGTTTTCAAGTCGTGACCATTGTGCTATATATATAAACACACAAATATGAACTCAAATCTTTCTTATTTTACTTGGAAAAAAGTAATAATGCTGATCATTTTGATGCATTTGTTTTTATTTTAACAAGGGTAAACAGTTCTTAAGTCAATGTAAATCCGAATATTTAGCATTCCCGGACCATCCACTCTAGAATCTAAAAGAGAAATAATCAATTAAAAACTTGGTTTTATTTTTTAGATTTTTAATTCTTCTTGAAAGTCTTTAAAGTGTTTGTGTCTGGTCACAATGCAAGAATCACAATGCTGAAGTACTTATTTTACATACCTAGGCTTGCTCTATTGATTCTTCTGCCTCTTTTCGATCCTCAGCAATGTTCGATAACTCTAAATTATCCGGAATTCTGTTTTATTTCTTTCATAATTGTGACTTTTGTATAGTATAGACCAAAATAATAAGTCTTCTTGTGTTAGTTTCATGATAGGTGTTTCAACGAACTGTTGGCTTAAGAGTTGTACGGAGACCTACTACACAGAGGTATTAGTACATGTATATGGGTTCAAGCCATCAACGCACCGGTATCACTTTTTTTTTAATTGATCTAAATATTTATTCTATTATATCCATCGTGGCCAAAATTGCAATAGTTTCGTAAAATACATGAATACCACCAATAAATATCTATTTATTTCATTTATAGAGTTTGGGGGATAGGTAATATTTTTATGAAGAAAATAATACTTTGAGGCTGAGGATCGGAGAACCTTAATCTAGAATGTGTTTAATTCATTTTCAACATTGATGCTTATGATCTTTATTTTAGGTTCTTCAAATGCTTTACCAAAATTTTCATATCGGTTATCGAGTTAAAGCAAAACGAAATCAAAACGACACTGTTTTGTTTAAAACAAGAGCAACTTTCATGCATATTTCACTTTTTCAATATTTTTGGCAAATTAAGTACTCTACCTGAAAAGCTCCCTCAGTGCGTTTCTGTCACAAGACCTTGAGAATTTCGGCATAATCAGAAACCTTAATTTAAAGTGAAGCATTTCTTAAATCTTGAATACATTTTTATCAACCATGACTGACGAATGATTATTAGAAATTTCATCTTGTATTGGAATCTAAATAAATTGTCTAAGTTTAAAGACTCAAATAACATGATATAAGATACTAAGTCTACCTGAATTCTTATTTTTGATTTTGTCACTTGCTTGTACATCTCTAGAAAAAAGAACGTTAAAACTTTGGCAAAAAGTTTAAAAATTTGATACTTTTCCAAAAAAGGTGTTTAGCGTCCATCAAAAGGTGACATCTAATGTTCAAATAAAAATCAAATGTTGTGATGTCAGAGTAAACTTATAATAAGGAAGAGAGTTTGTCAGTACAAGTACTATGAAAGTATTTGCTTTTAATCAATTGTAGACAAAAAATAAAAAATGATATTTTTTCATAAATGCCGCACGTTTCAAATCTAACTAGAAAACATTGAGATAGTGACAAAGGGCCCCGCTTAAATTATGCACAATAAATTTATTTTGACCTTCACCTATAACTTTAATATTTTCCAGCTGGCATAGAACTTCTAATTCAACTTTAAGATCAGTGCACGCGATTAACCAAAATTTAAAATTGTGTTTAAGTCAAGCCAAATAGGGCTAAGTGAAGAGTATATACATGCTCGTAAATAGATTTTTTGTGTTATCCTTTATGACCTTGACACTCGACCAACACACATCATTCAAGGTCACTGTATTCCCTTTGATCAAAGGCACCTTATGGGCGATGTATGGGCCAGATTGGAGCAAAGAGAAAGAAAATATGCTCCAAACACGGATTTTGCATATAATTCTGCTATGATCGTTACTTTTGACCTTGAAAAACGATTCATGGTCACTACACACCTTTTACTCAAAATCTCTGGTAATGTGCAGCATGGGCCAAATATGCTAAAAGGAAAGTATATACATGTATATTTAGGCTCTGTAAAAAGGATTTTTACGTGGTCCGATGTGACATTAACCCTTGACCAATATACTTTACCCCAGCCACTCCGTGAGTGAAGTATGACCCAAATTAAATCAAAATAAAATAAAACAGATAAAATATGCCCCGGACCAGGATTTATTATGTAATTTTTCTATGACCTTTTCTATTGACCTTAACATCAGGCCTAGAAATTTGGTTCGAGGTCACTGCACACTCTTTACTCAAAGGCACTTGTGTGTGAAGTATGAGCCAGATTAGGCGATGGGTAGAGAAACATGTTCCGGACAAGCGTTCTCGTATGGACAAACGGACAGACAGATAGGTGGACGGACGGACGAACAGACTGATCACTATTGGGCGCCAGCAGAGCGGGGCACTAATAATCGAGCTGGTGGAGAGAAAAATAAGATAAAAGATTAAACAGCATGATGCGACGAAATTCTTTTTGTAGACGATAATTCTTATACCTTTTTGTATGGTCATTTTCAGATAACCCTGTGTGTCTGTTTGTTGTTCCACTGAAGGTGTCCTAAGTCAAAAAGTAACCATAAGTATCATATACTTCTATTTACATCTAAACACTCCCCATCTCAGTTACCTATTTCCATTCAAAGTGCAAAATTAACGATTGTATATACAAATTCAGTCCCTATAGATTCCTTATTGATTTCTTACCACTTCTTCTGTAGTTGAAGATCTCCTTGGAAAAAAATAAATCTATTTAAAATCAATGGCTTTTTACATTTAAACAACAGGAAGATTTTTTTTTTCTATTAGCATAAATATTTTTGAAAGCAGAGTCTGGAACTTATGTTGAAATATAATTCAAAAATCACCTGTACATTTGACTTCATTGCCATTATAGTACGTTATTATATCATACAAACGCTCTCCACTGTAATTGTGCACAGGTCCATCGTAAGTCCAAATCTATAACTTTTTTTATGATTATAAAAGATTTTAAAAAATACTGTTGTAGTTGTAGTTTAATGATTCAGACACACATATACTGAATACAGCTCGACTGAATAAAGACAATATCTCCAAAATCATCCTTATCGCTACCACAAAGTTGGGACAAGACCTCCCCCCCCCCCCCCCTTGCGAAAAACCACACATGGTCTTCTAAACCTTTCAATTTTTAACAAAACCTTGTGCTTTATTTTTAATTATAAAACTTCTATTTATAACAGATTTAGATTGTTTTATTATCTTTTTTGCACAACAAAATCATTTTAATATTTAAAAAAAGTATAGATACATGTATAGTTACATACATTATACCGCGAAAAACAACTACTCATCTTGGACACTGTACGTGGAGTTATTGGTACAATAAGGGTACCCTTTTGGCAGCTATCCGCCTGCCCGCCATTTTCACTATTTCAATAACCTGATTTTTCCTTTGAAAACCTGGTTAAAAATTCTCTTAAAATTCTTACATGTAGTATTCGGAAGCAATGAAGCTACATTGGGCCCCACGGTGGTTTCCAAACTCCATACCGCTCAAAATATATTCATCCCTCAGAAAATTTGTTGATCCGTCTCATTTCTAGAAAAGAGTACGACTTTACTTATATTCCAGTTTAGATTACGTGTCAATTTTTTTTTTAGAGAAATAAGATATTAGGCATTACTTTTTAACCCTTATCGTATAATACTGGGAGAATTTAATTACAGAAATTAGCGCATTTGTCACCTCGGCAAAGATTTTAATATACATGAACCTCTTCCTGTTATTATGTTTATTTCCGTCCATTCCGGTGATTACGACATGTCTGTTCCCGCATCAAGGCAGTTGCCATATAAGGTCATGTCAAAATTTGACAAACTTGTATACTTTACATTTATCAATGTATCATGTCAGATGTGTTATTGCCGATTCTGAAGATACAAATGTAGAAACTACGGATTGAAAGTTTTCAAAGTTGAAGGTTTTATTACCTAATGAAAACAACAAAGCTACAAAATGTGCATCATACGAGGGAACTGGGTCAAATCTTAAATTTGTTTTAACCCGAGTTTTATAGATTACACGATCAGAATTAAATACTTTTATACTCAGACTCACACACCAACATAATCGCATATCCAGATTTACAAGTTTACATTTCTGGATTTTTTAACACAATTACCCTCCATACATTTCTTCAGAAGTTTTTGGACAGATGCATCTTATGAATATTATTCTCCTTCCACGAATTTATATACACATTAAATTTGTTGTTATAACTAGACGATTTTTAAATAAATTCGTGGAAAGACATTTTGAAAAAAAGGTGGATTGAATTTTGCAATAATATAACTTCTTGTAACAAAGAAATTTAAATAGAAAATTAAAAATGATAATTTTACATGCATAAATCAATATCGCAGTGTTGAAAGCTTTTAAATCCAAATGATCATTAATTTAGCAGAATTTCAGAGAAAATATCGCATTGTTCATAAGTTTATAAATTAAATTATGGACCATTACTGAATCAGTAAATCCTTGAAAACAAACATTTGGTATTTTCAATATTAATTATCAAACATAAGTTACTTAATTATTTAGACAACACAATAAGGATAATAATTCATACTTACCCTATTATAGCAGTATCCATAATAGATAGCGTAGTATCGTTTGTAGTAGGTCGAGTTATACATCGTGTAGTTGTCATTAGTGTGGTAGTGGTAACCACACTGGTGTGCTTCCACTGGGGTAACACTTACATACAGAAGTACGAGGACACCAGCAAATAGAAGCAGGTTTATCTGGAATAAGCCAATCAGAAATGGAAAATCAGCAAAAGAGTAGAGAGAAGTCGCTGTATTTTAGGAGGAAGATGTGCTTGCGAACCGCAAGAAAATTTCTCGCACGCTAATAAAAGTTGGTAACAGTATACAATTTTACGATTGAGTTAACGGTTTACACGTCCAAAATGTTAAATGAAAGCAATACCGGTACATGTATTATTATTCAAACCTGTGCTGACGCCATCGTTCAATTTCTCTCTTTATATTCTACAACATCGATTCATATTTTTAATGAACAATAATTATTGCTGTATTCTCAATGCAACATTGAAAAGTATTAGACAAATAAAAAATCTAAATTATAAATAAAACTAGATCGTTCTCGTTGCGAGCAACGAGTGGGCCTTCCGTCCGATTTTTGAGTAAATGAGATAAAATCCTTCACTTTTAAAACTAAATTGTTTATCAACGCAAAAAATTAGGACAACAATTTCGGCACCCGAAACTTGAACCCCGGTCGCCTGGGCACATGTCCACGACTCTAACGACTGAGCTACTCGGACTCTCGGTTCAGGACTTTGATGCTAAATATCTCGGGAACACATCAATCGATTTCAAAACAAATTACGTATTCTGAGTTAGTAGAAGAGTCGCTATCAACCCGTTATAAAAATACATAAATATAAAGCAAAAAGATGAAAAAATTCGATTTTATCTTTCCTTCAAGTGACGACCGGAAGTGACGGCGGACGTTTTATGACCATGTTGCAACAGGTAAAATTGATGTCTATCCTCACTGAAAATTTCAGCAATATATCTTTATTCGTTTTTTGGATCTCTAGCCGACAAAATTGATTTTTAAAAATCGTAAACGGACGATAACTTCCGACCGGAAATAACTATTAAAAAATTGAAACGGCGGTACAAACTTCAGATGCCGATACATCAACCCTTAAAATTTGAAGAAAATCGAATGAGCCATCTTCGAGAAATCGCCTGAACAAAATTTGTAAGACAAAAAAGAATAAAAACTAGAGCAAAGCTTGTTGCAAAGCAACGAGTGGGTCTTCCGTTCATGTCGGAAGTAAAGCTGGAAGTTCCTGTAAGAAGCAGAGCTCTTAAACCAATAACAAGAGAAACTAAAATAAAAAAGATGAAAAAATCGAATCATTCCTGGTACGACTTAACAGAATCCGAATGATTTTAAGTACGACTTAACAAAAACCTTTCCGATTTCAAGAACGACTTAACAAAAAAAATCCGAATGTGTTACAGTGCGACTTAACTATTAATTTTTAGGTACAAGTTAATTTAACCAAGAACTTGATACTACTTTCTTAACCAAATAAGCGGAATCAAAATTTCCGGAAAAACCAATTTTTAAACCCCGATATCTCTGTAATGCATCGTCCGATTTTAAAACGGCTTTCAGTGTTAGATACAGCTTAATAAGCTCTACAAAACACATATACATTTTTGATTAAATCAGAAATTTCATTTTTTCGAAAAATTTGTTTTCCTTCCGGTTTTGACCGGAAGTGATAGATTTTCATTTCCAGCCTTATTACAGAGGTAAATCGATCAAATCATATCCATTCAAAATTTCAAGTCTCTATCTTAAAGCGTTTTTGAGAAAAGTCCGGGACAAAATGACTTTTTGAAATTTTTAAAAATGACGTCACGTCAAAACAGAGGTGACGTTCTCTTTCAACCTTATAACATTTTTGAGGGACGCCAATTTGCAAAAATCTCCGAAAATTTCATCAAAATCGGTTAAAAACCTTTTGAGTTATGAGGCAAAAAAGGAGTCAGAAGAAAAGAAAAAGAATAATAATAATAACTAGAGCAAAGCTCGTTGCAAAGCAACGAGTGGGTCTTCCGTTAATGTCGGAAGTAAAGCTGGAAGTTCCTGTAAGAAGCAGAGCTCTTAAACCAATAACAAGAGTAACTAAAATAAAAAGATAAAAAAATCGAATTATTCCTGGTACGACTTAACAAAATACGAATGATTTTAAGTACGACTTAACAAAAACCTTTCCGATTTCAAGAACGACTTAACAAAAAAAATCCGAATGTGTTACTGTACGACTTAACAATTATTTTTTGTACGAGTTAATTTTACTTTGAACATTACGCTATTTTTTAAACCAAGGACGCGGAATCAAAATATCCGGAAAAATCAATTTTTAAACCCCGATATCTCTGTAATGCATCGTCCGATTTTAATACGGCTTTCAGTGTTAGATTCAGCTTATTTAGCTCTACAAAATACATATACGTTTTTTATTTGATCAGAAAATTCATTTTTTCGAAAAATTTGATTTACTTCCAGTTTCGACCGGAAGTGACGGATTTTCATTTCCAGCCTTATTACAGAGGTAAAACGATCAATATATAAGCTCTAAAAATTTCAACTTTCTATCTTGAATCGTTTTTGAAAAAAGCCGCGGACAAAATGACTTTTTGAAAATTTTAAAAATGACGTAACGTAAAAACGGAAGTGACGTTGCTATAGAAACTTTAACATCTTTGAGCCATTATAATTTCACATTATCTCTGAAAGTTTCATAAAAATCGGTCAAAAACTTTTTGAGTTATGAAGCCGAAAAGAAGTCAGAAAAAAAAAGAAAAAGTATAATAATAACTAGAGCAAAGCTCGTTGCAAAGCAACGAGTGGGTCTTCCGTTTATGTCGGAAGTAAAGCTGGAAGTTCCTGTAAGAAGCAGAGCTCTTTGACTAACAACAAGAGTAACTAAAATAAAAAAATGAAAAAAATCGAATTATTCCTGGTACGACTTAACAAAATACGAATGATTTTAAGTACGACTTAACAAAAACTTTTCCGATTTCAAGAACGACTTAACAAAAAAAATCCGAATGTTTTAAGTACAACTTAACAATTATTTTTGATACGAGTTAACTTTACGATAAACATTATGCTATTTTTTAAACCAAGGACGCAGAATCAAAATTTCCGGAAAAATCAATTTTTAAACACCGATATCTCTGTAATGCATCGTCCGATTTTAAAACGGATTTCAGTGTTATAATCAGCTTAATAAGCTCTACAAAACACATATTCGTTTTTGATTTGATCAGAAAACTCATTTTTTCGAAAAATTTGTTTCACTTACGGTTTCGACCGGAAGTGACAGATTTTCATTTCGAGCCTTATTACAGAGGTAAATCGACCAAATCATAACCATTGAAAATTTCAAGCCTCTATCTTAAAGCGTTTTTGAGAAACGCCGCGGACAAAATGACTTTTTGAAAATTTTAAAAATGACGTAACGTAAAAACGGTAGTGACGTTGTCATAAATACTTTAACATCTTTGAGGGAAAATATTTTCACATTGTCTCTGAAAATTTCATCAAAATCGGTTGGAAACTTTTTGAGTAATAAAGCCGAGAAGGAGTCAGAAAAAAAAAGAAAAAGTATAATAATAATAAAAAGAAACCGAAGAATAACAAGAGGGTCTTCCGTTGAAAACGGAAGACCCTAAAAAGAAACCGAAGAATAATAAGAGGGTCTTCCGTTGAAAACGGAAGACCCTAACTAGACACGATCTCGTTGCGAGCAACGAGGAGGTCTTCCGTCCGATTTTTAGAAGAGGAAATGACTTTGCCTTTTATCTTCATCAACGAAACATATCAGGAAATGCAGATGTCATCTAAAAGAGCGATGGATGAAGGATTATACACCCCGTTGGATCCCCAATTTAGGGACCAGCCACATTTTATTTCATATCAAATAAGAGGTCTCTTGATTTCGATACATTTTGTGTAAAAAGTTATTTGTAACCGTTCTTGATTTATCTGGAAGAGATCGTGGGAACTGATAACAAACAAGTTTTGGTTGCAGATTGTTAATTAGCGTATTTTGTTCAATATTGCTCCTTAAAATTGCTTTTTTTTAATTTTGGGACGTTGATGATAAGTTCGGACTTTTGACCCCTTAAAATCCCTTATTACATAACATAGGAGTAAACAATTTTCATGTATAGGTACATAACATTTCGATTAACATAATTGCTTCCGTAATGTATTACAAAATTTTTCACAATTAAAGGTTATGATTAAAAGACTTTAGAACTCTATCGGCTCCTAATTTGAATAGCCAGCCCCTTTTTCGTGATATAAAAAGAAAGCTCTTGTCATTTTAAACACATTTTGTTCAACAAGTATGCAGAAATTATGTACCGTTCTCAAGATGTCTGGAAGAGATCGTTTTAAGGGCCGACCCTATAACTCCTTTTAGGGACCGGATAACAAAAAAAATTATGGTTGCAAATTGTTAACGACATTATTTGGAGCATCTTTTGTTCAACATTGCTTTTCAAAATTTCTCTCCATTTTCAGATATATAAGATCAAAATTTCGGACTGCTGGCCCCTTAAAATCCCTAAATACGTAACAAAGGAGTAAACAACTGTCATGTATAGGTACATAACGTTAAGATGAACATAATTGCTTCTATAAAGTATAACAAAATATTTCACATTAAAAAGATATTATTAGAATACTTTAGAGCCCTTTCGGCCCTTAATTTAAAGGGCCAGCCCCTTTGCCCTAATGTCAAATGAAAGTTCTTGACTTTTTAAAGTTTTTTTGTGCTATAAGTCTTAACAAAATACTTTTGAGAAAAAAGATATTCAAAGAAAACCACAAAAAAATCATGACGCTTTTTATCTCAATTTTTAAGCGCAGACGAGCTTCGGTGTTTTTCGTCACAGAACAATGAAAATGCTTCTGTCATATCCACAAACATAGGTCTACACACCCTGAAAATTTGAATCAAATATCTGTTTTCGTTTAGGAGAAAAACACCGGACAAGCCGACCCTCTAAAAATCGTAAAAACGTCAATATCTCTAAAACGGAAATGACGTCATCAATGTAAAAAATTTCCAATAAGGTTCAGATCAACATCTGTTAGTTCTGAAAGTTTCATTAAAATCAGCCAAGCCGTTCCCGAGAACTCGCGTGCACAAAAATGCGTAAGAAAAAAAAAGAATAATAATAAGGGAAACAGAAACAAAGCAATAACAAGAAGGTCTTCCGTTGGAAACGGAAGACCTTAATAACTAGAGCAAAGCTCGTTGCAAAGCAACGAGTGGGTCTTCCGTTAATGTCGGAAGTGAAGCTGGAAGTTCCTGTAAGAAGCAGAGCTCTTCACCAATAACAAGTGTAATTTAAATAAAAAGATGAAAAAATCGAATTATTCCTGGTACGACTTAACAAAATCCGAATAATTTTAAGTACGAATTAACAAAAACCTATCTGATTTCAAGAACAACTTAACCAAAAAAATACCGAATGTGTTCAAGTACGACTTAACAATTATTTTTGGTACGAGTTAATTTTACTTTGAACATTACGCTATTTTTCAAACCAAGGATGCGGAATCAAAATTTCCGGAAAAATCAATTTTTTAACCCCGATATCTCTGTAATGCATCGTCCGATTTTCAAACGAATTTCAAATTTGAATTAACCATGGCAAGTTCTATAAGACTGTGGTATTGTCTTATTTTGATCAAAAAAATGAAAATTTACAAAAATTGGAACTACTTCCGGTTTTGAGCAAAATCGGTGAATAAAGTTTTAAACCCCCCAGTACATCATAGAATTGATACATCTATCATCAGTTAACATTTCGAAGCGATATCTTTAAAGTTTTTGGAGATATCCTCCGGACAAAATCACTTTTTCAAAAATTAAAAATGGCCGTCAAACTTGAACGGAAGTGACGTAAATGCTGAAACTTTACAATCGTTGAGGCATGATAACTTTACAAAAGCTCTGAAAATTTTATGGAAATCGGATGAAAACATTTTGAGATATAAAGCCGAGTATGAGTCAGAAAAAAAATAAAAAATAAAATAATAATAAAAAGAAACCGAAGAAAAACAAGAGGGTCTTCCGTTGGAAACGGAAGACCCTAAAAAGAAACCGAAGAATAACAAGAGGGTCTTCCGTTGGAAACGGAAGACCCTAATAATTATTAGAAAAGTGAAAAAGAAACAATAGAATAATAGTAGGGTTTTCCGCTGAAGACGGAAGACCCTAATTATCGTAAACATGATTAATTAATTAATTTTTTTCGGAAATTATCAGTTATAGTTTGTTTGAATATGTTACGATGATCAAAACTTAGTTTCGTCAAAACATTAACATTTACCTACTTACCTTCAGTGTTGAGTTTTGGCGGTGATGAAAACATCGAGTTCGGTCATTATATAATCAAATGGGATGTTCTGTAAAATCATACCTACACCCAAAACGGACATCCATGAAAGCTTAAGGTAGCACTACAACATGTTTCGTTGAGCACTCCGGTTTCATTAACAATACGGACATCAATATGATGAGTTTTACAAAATGTCAACTTCCTTTTTGAATATGTTTAAGAAAACTAGCAACTAGTATTTGCGTTACTAATATTTGCATAGTACATCTGTATAATTCATGAACCAAAAAAATGTATTTGTCCATTTTTCATTTGAAATTTTGGGATACATCTATATGTTTATAAATCCAATTATAAGCATTCACTAATTTCTTTGTTTTTCTTCGTTTGATAAAAAAAACACTCTCACTGATTTTTCAACGGTGTTTTGAAGAAATTTTAAAGCATTTCAGGTGATTAAGTAAGGTCACTCATGTGACCTTTTGGCATTCGTCTTCGGACGTATACATGTGTTGTATTAAGTTGCCCGCCGTTCGTTAACATTTAAATTGTTTAGCTTCTTTGAAAGAAATGGACCAATTTTTACTAAACTTGGTGTGCTACCTATGTGGAGAAAGAGGAATCTATACTACTTTATCAAAATAATAGACTCGAATTTTTGGGCTTTAATACCTAGAAATCGGAAAAGTACTGTCTTTTGTTTTATGTATTGTTAACATCATTGGTACTTGGAGATTACCAATTTGTTTTTATTGTTTTCTCAATCAGGCTTCGATAATTAATAATTAAAGAAAATTCCATTTAAAAATCCGGAAATCGTCCGAATTTTTTGGATTTTACTATCTTGCAAATGCGCATCACAACCACGCTAAATCACGAGATGCTCTTTAGTTTATGTTTCCATAATATCACATTTGTATGGATAAACTCAAAAACGATGATACAAATACGTGTAAATTTTCATTAAAATTTGCTATATATTCTGTTTATGAAAGGAAATACGTGAGATAACTCTAACTCAGTGCAATATGAAAAATTCCGAGAGTTCTGAATGTCAACTTCGTGTGCAAATTTGAGGTATCTATTTCGCAAATGCCCGACATAATATGCAATGTCAACCCGTGCACGCACTGGTCAAAGTCTATTGTAGATTGTAAAATTCATGATCCCCACTATAAGGAGCTGAGATTTTTGATCAACATTGTTAAAGCTGTTGTATTGGTATTCAGCAAGCGTATTATCTGTTCCTGTGTATTGAACTGAAAACTACAATACATGTTTTTGATAAACAAAATATTTTATATCAGAAGTTGTGAAGTAAATGGCCCCATGATCAGAGGTTCTTGTGTTTGAGTAAAGCTTTCCACTTTTATGTTATGCTCTGAATATGTAGATATTCTTTGAAAACATCGTTTTCAATTATCGGTCACTTTACAGACAAACTCTGTGCACGGTTAGAAAAAGAGGGAAATCTTTCATTAGAATTGTATGGAAACATGGTCAGAAGTTCTATAGTTAGGATGGGTTTCACAAAATATACAGTAATTGGGCATTTATCTTCTTTACTACTGGACATACTAATCTCTCTCTCTCTCTCTCTCTCTCTCTCTCTCTCTCTCTCTCTCTCTCTCTGTGCCACAACTGGTCCCACCAGTTCCTCTTCACTTTCCAAGGATAGAAACAAATAGAAGGTATAAACTTTAAAGTTATACAAAATTGAAAAGACAACATTCTTTAAAACTATTAATATCAAAATAAGCAGAAGTTGCCTCCCTTTACCTGTATATGCTTTCTTTTTCTTGGACATCGAACAGCGTCCCGATTTTTGAGTACTTGTTACAGAAGTTTGAGCAACTTTATTGCAAATAAAAACAACTCAACTGAAAGCAGAATGTTGCAATTGCCCACCTTTTCCTGGCAGCATTTGATGATGTCTTGTGAGAAGTGGGGGATCTGTTTGAGATACAAGTCCTTACCCCACATGGCTTGGATCAACATCTGAGCAAGCTCCATTGCCGCTAGGGCTGGGCTCAGCCACCCGTTACTGCTCAGAAAATCTAGACAGACCTGGATTAGCGGTATCGCCTGTCAATCAAAGGAAACATTATAATGAAAGTAAGATTAAAATTTGAGTAATACAAATATAGAGTATATTCAATATCATATGTAAAGTACATGTATCAATAAACAAAAGTTATTTCCCAATATCATTTTCTCAATTTCAGTTTGATGTAAAATAATTTCCATTCCATTTCTTGATTTTTAAGAAGTACCTTTTCTCATGAAAGTCACAAAGAAATTAGTCATGTCAAAAATGAACTAGAAGCATGTTCTACCGAACTTACAAATTTATAATACAAAGAAAATAGATTTCCTTATTAAAGAAATATAATGCTGTATAATCATTAAACCCCTGTGTATACCTTGCCGCCTAAACATCTTCCCCTGTATGTATGTATAAAGAATAAATTCTTAGATTAAACGCATTTTCTTTATATATGTCTATGCAGGCTCCTCCCTAAGACCTAGCTCTGACCTAGGGGTCATAAATTTTACAATTCTGGGCGTTTTTTACGAATTCGAATATGGAGGTTTTGGCCTATTTTATACATTTAAACTATATGACCATATTGACCCTTAAAACCTGATCCTCCAGTTGCTATGAATTTTCCGGATTAGATACGACTTAATGCACATCAGAACCATGCATTTATTTTTTTCTTAAATGTGTATGGGGGTAGAGAAGATTATTTTAAAAAGATTTAATACATAATTAATGTATGGACATACTGGCCTCGCCATAAACCTTTAACCTCTGAGTCAGTCAGAGGTCATGAATTTCATTCTTATGTTAAAAGACTTTATTGACAATTAAGACCCATTTTTTTTTAGATTTTTAATTCTTCTTGAAAGTCTTTAAAGTGTTTGTGTCTGGTCACAATGCAAGAATCACAATGCTGAAGTACTTATTTTACATACCTAGGCTTGCTCTATTGATTCTTCTGCCTCTTTTCGATCCTCAGCAATGTTCGATAACTCTAAATTATCCGGAATTCTGTTTTATTTCTTTCATAATTGTGACTTTTGTATAGTATAGACCAAAATAATAAGTCTTCTTGTGTTAGTTTCATGATAGGTGTTTCAACGAACTGTTGGCTTAAGAGTTGTACGGAGACCTACTACACAGAGGTATTAGTACATGTATATGGGTTCAAGCCATCAACGCACCGGTATCACTTTTTTTTTAATTGATCTAAATATTTATTCTATTATATCCATCGTGGCCAAAATTGCAATAGTTTCGTAAAATACATGAATACCACCAATAAATATCTATTTATTTCATTTATAGAGTTTGGGGGATAGGTAATATTTTTATGAAGAAAATAATACTTTGAGGCTGAGGATCGGAGAACCTTAATCTAGAATGTGTTTAATTCATTTTCAACATTGATGCTTATGATCTTTATTTTAGGTTCTTCAAATGCTTTACCAAAATTTTCATATCGGTTATCGAGTTAAAGCAAAACGAAATCAAAACGACACTGTTTTGTTTAAAACAAGAGCAACTTTCATGCATATTTCACTTTTTCAATATTTTTGGCAAATTAAGTACTCTACCTGAAAAGCTCCCTCAGTGCGTTTCTGTCACAAGACCTTGAGAATTTCGGCATAATCAGAAACCTTAATTTAAAGTGAAGCATTTCTTAAATCTTGAATACATTTTTATCAACCATGACTGACGAATGATTATTAGAAATTTCATCTTGTATTGGAATCTAAATAAATTGTCTAAGTTTAAAGACTCAAATAACATGATATAAGATACTAAGTCTACCTGAATTCTTATTTTTGATTTTGTCACTTGCTTGTACATCTCTAGAAAAAAGAACGTTAAAACTTTGGCAAAAAGTTTAAAAATTTGATACTTTTCCAAAAAAGGTGTTTAGCGTCCATCAAAAGGTGACATCTAATGTTCAAATAAAAATCAAATGTTGTGATGTCAGAGTAAACTTATAATAAGGAAGAGAGTTTGTCAGTACAAGTACTATGAAAGTATTTGCTTTTAATCAATTGTAGACAAAAAATAAAAAATGATATTTTTTCATAAATGCCGCACGTTTCAAATCTAACTAGAAAACATTGAGATAGTGACAAAGGGCCCCGCTTAAATTATGCACAATAAATTTATTTTGACCTTCACCTATAACTTTATAATATTTTCCAGCTGGCATAGAACTTCTAATTCAACTTTAAGATCAGTGCACGCGATTAACCAAAATTTAAAATTGTGTTTAAGTCAAGCCAAATAGGGCTAAGTGAAGAGTATATACATGCTCGTAAATAGATTTTTTGTGTTATCCTTTATGACCTTGACACTCGACCAACACACATCATTCAAGGTCACTGTATTCCCTTTGATCAAAGGCACCTTATGGGCGATGTATGGGCCAGATTGGAGCAAAGAGAAAGAAAATATGCTCCAAACACGGATTTTGCATATAATTCTGCTATGATCGTTACTTTTGACCTTGAAAAACGATTCATGGTCACTACACACCTTTTACTCAAAATCTCTGGTAATGTGCAGCATGGGCCAAATATGCTAAAAGGAAAGTATATACATGTATATTTAGGCTCTGTAAAAAGGATTTTTACGTGGTCCGATGTGACATTAACCCTTGACCAATATACTTTACCCCAGCCACTCCGTGAGTGAAGTATGACCCAAATTAAATCAAAATAAAATAAAACAGATAAAATATGCCCCGGACCAGGATTTATTATGTAATTTTTCTATGACCTTTTCTATTGACCTTAACATCAGGCCTAGAAATTTGGTTCGAGGTCACTGCACACTCTTTACTCAAAGGCACTTGTGTGTGAAGTATGAGCCAGATTAGGCGATGGGAAGAGAAACATGTTCCGGACAAGCGTTCTCGTATGGACAAACGGACAGACAGATAGGTGGACGGACGGACGAACAGACTGATCACTATTGGGCGCCAGCAGAGCGGGGCACTAATAATCGAGCTGGTGGAGAGAAAATAAGATAAAAGATTAAACAGCATGATGCGACGAAATTCTTTTTGTAGACGATAATTCTTATACCTTTTTGTATGGTCATTTTCAGATAACCCTGTGTCTCTGTTTGTTGTTCCACTGAAGGTGTCCTAAGTCAAAAAGTAACCATAAGTATCATATACTTCTATTTACATCTAAACACTCCCCATCTCAGTTACCTATTTCCATTCAAAGTGCAAAATTAACGATTGTATATACAAATTCAGTCCCTATAGATTCCTTATTGATTTCTTACCACTTCTTCTGTAGTTGAAGATCTCCTTGGAAAAAAATAAATCTATTTAAAATCAATGGCTTTTTACATTTAAACAACAGGAAGATTTTTTTTTTCTATTAGCATAAATATTTTTGAAAGCAGAGTCTGGAACTTATGTTGAAATATAATTCAAAAATCACCTGTACATTTGACTTCATTGCCATTATAGTACGTTATTATATCATACAAACGCTCTCCACTGTAATTGTGCACAGGTCCATCGTAAGTCCAAATCTATAACTTTTTTTATGATTATAAAAGATTTTAAAAAATACTGTTGTAGTTGTAGTTTAATGATTCAGACACACATATACTGAATACAGCTCGACTGAATAAAGACAATATCTCCAAAATCATCCTTATCGCTACCACAAAGTTGGGACAAGACCTCCCCCCCCCCTTGCGAAAAATTACACATGGTCTTCTAAACCTTTCAATTTTTAACAAAACTCTGTGCTTTATTTTTAATTATAAAACTTCTATTTATAACAGATTTAGATTGTTTTATTATCTTTTTTGCACAACAAAATCATTTTAATATTTAAAAAAAGTATAGATACATGTATAGTTACATACATTATTCCGCGAAAAACAACTACTCATCTTGGACACTGTACGTGGAGTTATTGGTACAATAAGGGTACCCTTTTGGCAGCTATCCGCCTGCCCGCCATTTTCACTATTTCAATAACCTGATTTTTCCTTTGAAAACCTGGTTAAAAATTCTCTTAAAATTCTTACATGTAGTATTCGGAAGCAATGAAGCTACATTGGGCCCCACGGTGGTTTCCAAACTCCATACCGCTCAAAATATATTCATCCCTCAGAAAATTTGTTGATCCGTCTCATTTCTAGAAAAGAGTACGACTTTACTTATATTCCAGTTTAGATTACGTGTCAATTTTTTTTTAGAGAAATAAGATATTAGGCATTACTTTTTAACCCTTATCGTATAATACTGGGAGAATTTAATTACAGAAATTAGCGCATTTGTCACCTCGGCAAAGATTTTAATATACATGAACCTCTTCCTGTTATTATGTTTATTTCCGTCCATTCCGGTGATTACGACATGTCTGTTCCCGCATCAAGGCAGTTGCCATATAAGGTCATGTCAAAATTTGACAAACTTGTATACTTTACATTTATCAATATGTATCATGTCAGATGTGTTATTGCCGATTCTGAAGATACAAATGTAGAAACTACGGATTGAAAGTTTTCAAAGTTGAAGGTTTTATTACCTAATGAAAACAACAAAGCTACAAAATGTGCATCATACGAGGGAACTGGGTCAAATCTTAAATTTGTTTTAACCCGAGTTTTATAGATTACACGATCAGAATTAAATACTTTTATACTCAGACTCACACACCAACATAATCGCATATCCAGATTTACAAGTTTACATTTCTGGATTTTTTAACACAATTACCCTCCATACATTTCTTCAGAAGTTTTTGGACAGATGCATCTTATGAATATTATTCTCCTTCCACGAATTTATATACAAATTAAATTTGTTGTTATAACTAGACGATTTTTAAATAAATTCGTGGAAAGACATTTTGAAAAAAAGGTGGATTGAATTTTGCAATAATATAACTTCTTGTAACAAAGAAATTTAAATAGAAAATTAAAAATGATAATTTTACATGCATAAATCAATATCGCAGTGTTGAAAGCTTTTAAATCCAAATGATCATTAATTTAGCAGAATTTCTGAGAAAATATCGCATTGTTCATAAGTTTATAAATTAAATTATGGACCATTACTGAATCAGTAAATCCTTGAAAACAAACATTTGGTATTTTCAATATTAATTATCAAACATAAGTTACTTAATTATTTAGACAACACAATAAGGATAATAATTCATACTTACCCTATTATAGCAGTATCCATAATAGATAGCGTAGTATCGTTTGTAGTAGGTCGAGTTATACATCGTGTAGTTGTCATTAGTGTGGTAGTGGTAACCACACTGGTGTGCTTCCACTGGGGTAACACTTACATACAGAAGTACGAGGACACCAGCAAATAGAAGCATGTTTATCTGGAATAAGCCAATCAGAAATGGAAAATCAGCAAAAGAGTAGAGAGAAGTCGCTGTATTTTAGGAGGAAGATGTGCTTGCGAACCGCAAGAAAATTTCTCGCACGCTAATAAAAGTTGGTAACAGTATACAATTTTACGATTGAGTTAACGGTTTACACGTCCAAAATGTTAAATGAAAGCAATACCGGTACATGTATTATTATTCAAACCTGTGCTGACGCCATCGTTCAATTTCTCTATTTATATTCTACAACATCGATTCATATTTTTAATGAACAATAATTATTGCTGTATTCTTAATGCAACATTGAAAAGTATTAGACAAATAAAAAATCTAAATTATAAATAAAACTAGATCGTTCTCGTTGCGAGCAACGAGTGGGCCTTCCGTCCGATTTTTGAGTAAATGAGATAAAATCCTTCACTTTTAAAACTAAATTGTTTATCAACGCAAAAAATTAGGACAACAATTTCGGCACCCGAAGCTTGAACCCCGGTCGCCTGAGCACATGTCCACGACTCTAACAACTGCGCTACTCGGACTCTCGGTTCAGGACTTTGATGCTAAATATCTCGGGAACACATCAATCGATTTCAAAACAAATTACGTATTCTGAATTAGTAGAAGAGTTGCTATCAACCCGTTATAAAAATACATAAATATAAAGCAAAAAGATGAAAAAATTCGATTTTATCTTTCCTTCAAGTGACAACCGGAAGTGACGGCGGACGTTTTATGACCATGTTGCAACAGGTAAAATTGATGTCTATCCTCACTGAAAATTTCAGCAATATATCTTTATTCGTTTTTTGGATCTCTAGCCGACAAAATTGATTTTTAAAAATCATAAACGGACGATAACTTCCGACCGGAAATAACTATTAAAAAATTGAAACGGCGGTACAAACTTCAGATGCCGATACATCAACCCTTAAAATTTGAAGAAAATCGAATGAGCCATCTTCGAGAAATCGCCTGAACAAAATTCGTAAGACAAAAAAAGAATAAAAATAATTATTAGAAAAGTGAAAAAGAAACAATAGAATAATAGTAGGGTTTTCCGCTGAAGACGGAAGACCCTAATTATCGTAAAAATGATTTATTAATTATTTTTTTTCGGAAATTATCAGTTATAGTTTGTTTGAATATGTTACGATGATTAAAACTTAGTTTCGTCAAAACATTAACATTTACCTACTTACCTTCAGTGTTGAGTTTTGGCGGTGATGAAAACATCGAGTTCGGTCATTATATAATCAAATGGGATGTTCTGTAAAATCATACCTACACCCAAAACGGACATCCGTGAAAGCTTAAGGTAGCACTACAACATGTTTCGTTGAGCACTCCGGTTTCATTAACAATACGGACATCAATATGATGAGTTTTACAAAATGTCAACTTCCTTTTTGAATATGTTTAAGAAAACTAGCAACTAGTATTTGCGTTACTAATATTTGCATAGTACATCTGTATAATTCATGAACCAAAAAAATGTATTTGTCCATTTTTCATTTGAAATTTTGGGATACATCTATATGTTTATAAATCCAATTATAAGCATTCACCAATTTCTTTGTTTTTCTTCGTTTGATAAAAGAAACACTCTCACTGATTTTTCAACGGTGTTTTGAAGAAATTTTAAAGCATTTCAGGTGATTAATTAAGGTCACTCATGTGACCTTTTGGCATTCGTCTTCGGACGTATACATGTGTTGTATTAAGTTGCCCGCCGTTCGTTAACATTTAAATTGTTTAGCTTCTTTGAAAGAAATGGACCAATTTTTACTAAACTTGGTGTTCTACCTATGTGGAGAAAGAGGAATCTATACTACTTTATCAAAATAATAGACTCGAATTTTTGGGCTTTAATACCAAGAAATCGGAAAAGTACTGTCTTTTGTTTTTATTGTTTTCTCAATCAGGCTTCGATAATTAATAATTAAAGAAAATTCCATTGAAAAATCCGGAAATCGTCCGAATTTTTTGGATTTTACTATCTTGCAAATGCGCATCACAACCACGCTAAATCACGAGATGCTCTTTAGTTTATGTTTCCATAATATCACATTTGTATGGATAAACTCAAAAACGATGATACAAATACGTGTAAATTTTCATTAAAATTTGCTATATATTCTGTTTATGAAAGAAAATACGTGAGATAACTCTAACTCAGTGCAATATGAAAAATTCCGAGAGTTCTGAATGTCAACTTGGTGTGCAAATTTGAGATATCTATTTCGCAAATGCCCGACATAATATGCAATGTCAACCCGTGCACGCACTGGTCAAAGTCTATTGTAGATTGTAAAATTCATGATCCCCACTATAAGGAGCTGAGATTTTTGATCAACATTGTTAAAGCTGTTGTATTGGTATTCAGCAAGCGTATTATCTGTTCCTGTGTATTGAACTGAAAACTACAATACATGTTTTTGATAAACAAGATATTTTATATCAGAAGTTGTGAAGTAAATGGCCCCATGATCAGAGGTTCTTGTGTTTGAGTAAAGCTTTCCACTTTTATGTTATGCTCTGAATATGTAGATATTCTTTGAAAACATCGTTTTCAATTATCGGTCACTTTACAGACAAACTCTGTGCACGGTTAGAAAAAGAGGGAAATCTTTCATTAGAATTGTATGGAAACATGGTCAGAAGTTCTATAGTTAGGATGGGTTTCACAAAATATACAGTAATTGGGCATTTATCTTCTTTACTACTGGACATACTAATCTCTCTCTCTCTCTCTCTCTCTCTCTCTCTCTCTCTCTCTCTCTCTCTCTCTCTCTCTCTCTCTCTGTGCCACAACTGGTCCCACCAGTTCCTCTTCACTTTCCAAGGATAGAAACAAATAGAAGGTATAAACTTTAAAGTTATACAAAATTGAAAAGACAACATTCTTTAAAACTATTAATATCAAAATAAGCAGAAGTTGCCTCCCTTTACCTGTAAATGCTTTCTTTTTCTTGGACATCGAACAGCATCCCGATTTTTGAGTACTTGTTACAGAAGTTTGAGCAACTTTATTGCAAATAAAAACTACTCAACTGAAAGCAGAATGTTGCAATTGCCCACCTTTTCCTGGCAGCATTTGATGATGTCTTGTGAGAAGTGGGGGATCTGTTTGAGATACAAGTCCTTACCCCACATGGCTTGGATCAACATCTGAGCAAGCTCCATTGCCGCTAGGGCTGGGCTCAGCTACCTGTTACTGCTCAGAAAATCTAGACAGACCTGGATTAGCGGTATCGCCTGTCAATCAAAGGAAACATTATAATGAAAGTAAGATTAAAATTTGAGTAATACAAATATAGAGTATATTCAATATCATATGTAAAGTACATGTATCAATAAACAAAAGTTATTTCCCAATATCATTTTCTCAATTTCAGTTTGATGTAAAATAATTTCCATTCCATTTCTTGATTTTTAAGAAGTACCTTTTCTCATGAAAATCACAAAGAAATTAGTCATGTCAAAAATGAACTAGAAGCATGTTCTACCGAACTTACAAATTTATAATACAAAGAAAATAGATTTCCTTATTAAAGAAATATAATGCTGTATAATCATTAAACCCCTGTGTATACCTTGCCGCCTAAACATCTTCCCCTGTATGTATGTATAAAGAATAAATTCTTAGATTAAACGCATTTTCTTTATATATGTCTATGCAGGCTCCTCCCTAAGACCTAGCTCTGACCTAGGGGTCATAAATTTTACAATTCTGGGCGTTTTTTACGAATTCGAATATGGAGGTTTTGGCCTATTTTATACATTTAAACTATATGACCATATTGACCCTTAAAACCTGATCCTCCAGTTGCTATGAATTTTCCGGATTAGATACGACTTAATGCACATCAGAACCATGCATTTATTTTTTTCTTAAATGTGTATGGGGGTAGAGAAGATTATTTTAAAAAGATTTAATACATAATTAATGTATGGACATACTGGCCTCGCCATAAACCTTTAACCTCTGAGTCAGTCAGAGGTCATGAATTTCATTCTTATGTTAAAAGACTTTATTGACAATTAAGACCCATGCATTCAATAAACATATGATTAGAAAAGATTTCAGTGACTTGCATTGACAAAAATACTATAAAGTAAGGCATCTCCGTTTGAAAAGAATTTCTCAATTTATGACTCATTTGTTTCTAATAATTTTTTCGATTTTTTTTTAATTTGCTCAAAGGCAGAAAAGTTTAAATTAACCACTGAAAACAGATGTTGCGCGTCAAGCTGAAAAACGAATGTCCGTGTATTGCAAAAAGAGTATGAAAATGTTTTTAATATTTTTTACAATTTTGCTCCAAACGACACTTTACTCCTACGCATTCCCTTTATTGTTACTGCATTGTTACTGCATTTACAGTAAAATAATTCATAGTCATTATCCCTTAATTCTGTGCAAAAATGCTTAAACATTGATACAATCTTTACATGCATAAATCTTTAGTATTGCTCATTTCAGTAATAAGGCCCATTTTATCACTATGGTGGAATAGTTCTGTCACTACTTGTAACTGACTTGTTTATTTTTTAAAGTTAATTTGTCAGATATGCAACTTAGTTCTTCATATAAAGTCGTGTTTTGAAACGCAGTTCGTTAATCGCAATTAAAAAGTGATGTGCGTTGTAGAACGCAGTTCGCAATTCAAAATTTATAATTTATATATAGGGCCCAAAATGTCAGGGTTATCTAATAGTGGTATACCTCTACCACTATAGAAATATGGTGTAGTGATTATCTCTATTTCTGAGACTCAGACTTTTCGCAGTTCAAAATGAACTGCGTTCTAGAACGCAAATCGCAATTTAAAATTTGAAATTCATATTTGGGGCCTGAAATTTTCAGGGTCATCTACTTGTGGTAAACCATTACCAATGTGAAAATATGGTGAAATGGTCATCTCTAGAGTTTGATATTCGGGCTTATTTGCAATTCAAAAATGAACTGCGTTCTAGAAAGCAATTCACAGTTCAAAATTCGTAATTCATGTTTGGGGCCAGAAATGTTCAGGGCCATCCACTAGTTGTATACCATTACCACCGTAAAAGTATGGTGATGTGTTCATCTCCAGTTTTTGAGATAAGAAGCCCTAAAAATATACTTCTTATAATTGGATTTTAAACATCGGGCTCGGAAACATCGAGTGACCCTACCACTCTTTCAAGGTGTCTCATATTGGTATACCACAACCACTGTGAAAAATATGGTAACATGTTATCTCTAGTTTTGAGATTTGGGACCCAATTGATGTAACACTATTCATTATAATGGGGTATCAAACATCGGGCTAGGAAACATCGATGTTATCTGGAAAAAGTATTTTTCGGAGGATTGACGTCAAAACATGGCTAAGGGGAAATAGTTCCCGATTTAGTTCATAGTATGAGTTAATCCTGGATTATCGTATTGTTTCTTTTTTATATTTTAATGGTTTTAAGAGTAGCGGATTGCGAAGGGGCTCCGACCCCTCCTCCCCCCTCCCCTCTATTTGACCCCCTCCCTCAAAAATTAACTAAAAGAGAGGGAGATAACGGTCGAACGAAATCAACAAGACAGGCATAAAATTTCTAAATAACCTGCAAACACATTTTTCATCAAGAGGGATTTGCTTTTCATATGTTTGTGCATCTTTTGGTTGTAATATCGATATTCATGGAGAACGGGAACACCCATGCAGGTGCTAATTTCACGGTTTTGTTTATACTTATCCAAATTTTAAAAAAAAGTAAGACCTCCTGAACTTAGTTGGAGTTTCTATGTAGCCCCAAATCCCCCTCCCTCTGAAAAAAAAAACCCGAAAGCGACATGCATGTACTTCATACATCCATTTATCCCATCACCCCTCCCTACTCTTCAAATATTTCTGGATCCGCGTCTGTTTAAACCCTATCCTTTTTAATTTGCTCAAAGGCAGAACAGTTTAAATTAACCACTGAAAACAGATGTTGCGCGTCAAGCTGAAAAACGAATGTCCGTGTATTGCAAAAAGAGTATGAAAATGTTTTTAATATTTTTTACAATTTTGCTCCAAACGACACTTTACTCCTACGCATTCCCTTTATTGTTACTGCATTGTTACTGCATTTACAGTAAAAATAATTCATTGTCATTATCCCTTAATACTGTGCAAAAATGCTTAAACATTGATACAATCTTTACATGCATAAATCTTTAGTATTGCTCATTTCAGTAATAAGGCCCATTTTATCGCTATGGTGGAATAGTTCTGTCACTACTTGTAACTGACTTGTTTATTTTTTAAAGTTAATTTGTCAGATATGCAACTTAGTTCTTCATATAAAGTCGGTTTTTGAAACGCAGTTCGTTAATCGCAATTAAAAAGTGATGTGCGTTGTAGAACGCAGTTCGCAATTCAAAATTTATAATTTATATTTAGGGCCCAAAATTTCAGGGTCATCTAATAGTGGTATACCTCTACCACTATAGAAATATGGTGTAGTGATTATCTCTATTTCTAAGACTCAGACTTTTCGCAGTTCAAAATGAACTGCGTTCTAGAACGCAAATCGCAATTCAAAATTTGAAATTCATATTTGGGGCCTGAAATTTTCAGGGTCATCTACTTGTGGTAAACCATTACCAATGTGAAAATATGGTGAAATGGTCATCTCTAGAGTTTGATATTCGGGCTTATTTGCAATTCAAAAATGAACTGCGTTCTAGAAAGCAATTCACAGTTCAAAATTCGTAATTCATGTTTGGGGCCAGAAATGTTCAGGGCCATCCACTAGTTGTATACCATTACCACCGTAAAAGTATGGTGATGTGTTCATCTCCAGTTTTTGAGATAAGAAGCCCTAAAAATATACTTCTTATAATTGGATTTTAAACATCGGGCTCGGAAACATCGAGTGACCCTACCACTCTTTCAAGGTGTCTCATATTGGTATACCACAACCACTGTGAAAAATATGGTAACATGTTATCTCTAGTTTTGAGATTTGGGACCCAATTGATGTAACACTATTCATTATAATGGGGTATCAAACATCGGGCTAGGAAACATCGATGTTATCTGGAAAAAGTATTTTTCGGAGGATTGACGTCAAAACATGGCTAAGGGGAAATAGTTCCCGATTTAGTTCATAGTATGAGTTAATCCTGGATTATCGTATTGTTTCTTTTTTATATTTTAATGGTTTTAAGAGTAGCGGATTGCGAAGGGGCTCCGACCCCTCCTTCCCCCTCCCGTCTATTTGACCCCCTCCCTCAAAAATTAACTAAAAGAGAGGGAGATAACGGTCGAACGAAATCAACAAGACAGGCATAAAATTTCTAAATAACCTGCAAACACATTTTTCATCAAGAGGGATTTGCTTTTCATATGTTTGTGCATCTTTTGGTTGTAATATCGATATTCATGGAGAACGGGAACACCCATGCAGGTGCTAATTTCACGGTTTCGTTTATACTTATCCAAATTTAAAAAAAAAGTAAGACCTCCTGAACTTAGTTGGAGTTTCTATGTAGCCCCAAATCCCCCTCCCTCTGAAAAAAAAAACCCCGAAAGCGACATGCATGTACTTCATACATCCATTTATCCCATCACCCCTCCCTACTCTTTTCAAATATTTCTGGATCCGCGTCTGTTTAAACCCTATCCTTTTTAATTTGCTCAAAGGCAGAACAGTTTAAATTAACCACTGAAAACAGATGTTGCGCGTCAAGCTGAAAAACGAATGTCCGTGTATTGCAAAAAGAGTATGAAAATGTTTTTAATATTTTTTACAATTTTGCTCCAAACGACACTTTACTCCTACGCATTCCCTTTATTGTTACTGCATTGTTACTGCATTTACAGTAAAATAATTCATTGTCATTATCCCTTAATACTGTGCAAAAATGCTTAAACATTGATACAATCTTTACATGCATAAATCTTTAGTATTGCTCATTTCAGTAATAAGGCCCATTTTATCGCTATGGTGGAATAGTTCTGTCACTACTTGTAACTGACTTGTTTATTTTTTAAAGTTAATTTGTCAGATATGCAACTTAGTTCTTCATATAAAGTCGGTTTTTGAAACGCAGTTCGTTAATCGCAATTAAAAAGTGATGTGCGTTGTAGAACGCAGTTCGCAATTCAAAATTTATAATTTATATTTAGGGCCCAAAATTTCAGGGTCATCTAATAGTGGTATACCTCTACCACTATAGAAATATGGTGTAGTGATTATCTCTATTTCTAAGACTCAGACTTTTCGCAGTTCAAAATGAACTGCGTTCTAGAACGCAAATCGCAATTCAAAATTTGAAATTCATATTTGGGGCCTGAAATTTTCAGGGTCATCTACTTGTGGTAAACCATTACCAATGTGAAAATATGGTGAAATGGTCATCTCTAGAGTTTGATATTCGGGCTTATTTGCAATTCAAAAATGAACTGCGTTCTAGAAAGCAATTCACAGTTCAAAATTCGTAATTCATGTTTGGGGCCAGAAATGTTCAGGGCCATCCACTAGTTGTATACCATTACCACCGTAAAAGTATGGTGATGTGTTCATCTCCAGTTTTTGAGATAAGAAGCCCTAAAAATATACTTCTTATAATTGGATTTTAAACATCGGGCTCGGAAACATCGAGTGACCCTACCACTCTTTCACGGTGTCTCATATTGGTATACCACAACCACTGTGAAAAATATGGTAACATGTTATCTCTAGTTTTGAGATTTGGGACCCAATTGATGTAACACTATTCATTATAATGGGGTATCAAACATCGGGCTAGGAAACATCGATGTTATCTGGAAAAAGTATTTTTCGGAGGATTGACGTCAAAACATGGCTAAGGGGAAATAGTTCCCGATTTAGTTCATAGTATGAGTTAATCCTGGATTATCGTATTGTTTCTTTTTTATATTTTAATGGTTTTAAGAGTAGCGGATTGCGAAGGGGCTCCGACCCCTCCTCCCCCCTCCCGTCTATTTGACCCCCTCCCTCAAAAATTAACTAAAAGAGAGGGAGATAACGGTCGAACGAAATCAACAAGACAGGCATAAAATTTCTAAATAACCTGCAAACACATTTTTCATCAAGAGGGATTTGCTTTTCATATGTTTGTGCATCTTTTGGTTGTAATATCGATATTCATGGAGAACGGGAACACCCATGCAGGTGCTAATTTCACGGTTTCGTTTATACTTATCCAAATTTAAAAAAAAAGTAAGACCTCCTGAACTTAGTTGGAGTTTCTATGTAGCCCCAAATCCCCCTCCCTCTGAAAAAAAAAACCCCGAAAGCGACATGCATGTACTTCATACATCCATTTATCCCATCACCCCTCCCTACTCTTTTCAAATATTTCTGGATCCGCGTCTGTTTAAACCCTATCCTTTTTAATTTGCTCAAAAGGCAGAACAGTTTAAATTAACCACTGAAAACAGATGTTGCGCGTCAAGCTGAAAAACGAATGTCCGTGTATTGCAAAAAGAGTATGAAAATGTTTTTAATATTTTTTACAATTTTGCTCCAAACGACACTTTACTCCTACGCATTCCCTTTATTGTTACTGCATTGTTACTGCATTTACAGTAAAATAATTCATTGTCATTATCCCTTAATACTGTGCAAAAATGCTTAAACATTGATACAATCTTTACATGCATAAATCTTTAGTATTGCTCATTTCAGTAATAAGGCCCATTTTATCGCTATGGTGGAATAGTTCTGTCACTACTTGTAACTGACTTGTTTATTTTTTAAAGTTAATTTGTCAGATATGCAACTTAGTTCTTCATATAAAGTCGGTTTTTGAAACGCAGTTCGTTAATCGCAATTAAAAAGTGATGTGCGTTGTAGAACGCAGTTCGCAATTCAAAATTTATAATTTATATTTAGGGCCCAAAATTTCAGGGTCATCTAATAGTGGTATACCTCTACCACTATAGAAATATGGTGTAGTGATTATCTCTATTTCTAAGACTCAGACTTTTCGCAGTTCAAAATGAACTGCGTTCTAGAACGCAAATCGCAATTCAAAATTTGAAATTCATATTTGGGGCCTGAAATTTTCAGGGTCATCTACTTGTGGTAAACCATTACCAATGTGAAAATATGGTGAAATGGTCATCTCTAGAGTTTGATATTCGGGCTTATTTGCAATTCAAAAATGAACTGCGTTCTAGAAAGCAATTCACAGTTCAAAATTCGTAATTCATGTTTGGGGCCAGAAATGTTCAGGGCCATCCACTAGTTGTATACCATTACCACCGTAAAAGTATGGTGATGTGTTCATCTCCAGTTTTTGAGATAAGAAGCCCTAAAAATATACTTCTTATAATTGGATTTTAAACATCGGGCTCGGAAACATCGAGTGACCCTACCACTCTTTCACGGTGTCTCATATTGGTATACCACAACCACTGTGAAAAATATGGTAACATGTTATCTCTAGTTTTGAGATTTGGGACCCAATTGATGTAACACTATTCATTATAATGGGGTATCAAACATCGGGCTAGGAAACATCGATGTTATCTGGAAAAAGTATTTTTCGGAGGATTGACGTCAAAACATGGCTAAGGGGAAATAGTTCCCGATTTAGTTCATAGTATGAGTTAATCCTGGATTATCGTATTGTTTCTTTTTTATATTTTAATGGTTTTAAGAGTAGCGGATTGCGAAGGGGCTCCGACCCCTCCTCCCCCCTCCCGTCTATTTGACCCCCTCCCTCAAAAATTAACTAAAAGAGAGGGAGATAACGGTCGAACGAAATCAACAAGACAGGCATAAAATTTCTAAATAACCTGCAAACACATTTTTCATCAAGAGGGATTTGCTTTTCATATGTTTGTGCATCTTTTGGTTGTAATATCGATATTCATGGAGAACGGGAACACCCATGCAGGTGCTAATTTCACGGTTTCGTTTATACTTATCCAAATTTAAAAAAAAAGTAAGACCTCCTGAACTTAGTTGGAGTTTCTATGTAGCCCCAAATCCCCCTCCCTCTGAAAAAAAAACCCCGAAAGCGACATGCATGTACTTCATACATCCATTTATCCCATCACCCCTCCCTACTTTTTTCAAATATTTCTGGATCCGCGTCTGTTTAAACCCTATCCTTCCTTTTCTCCTATGTTTGCTGGAAACGTTTCATTCGCATATTTATTCTAAAATTTGTAGAATTTGTAGATTTCTGGTATCATTGACATTACCGTTGATTTATAGGCTAAATTGATCAATGTATGTTAAAGAGTTATACACACGTATATAAAATTTCAAATGACTTTAGTCTGTTAAATTTATTTACAATTTTAAGATATGATAAGTTTCTAATATTTGCGTAATAGTAAAATTATTTTCATCGATGTCTCAATAAAGAATGCACTCTTTTATATAAGTTTTTAGTCGGTGCCGAATAAAGAAACTGGCTGTCCACATCCATACATTTAAGTTATCTCCTGTCATGAAGTTGGGTACTTGTACCTAGTAATCGTGGTGCAAGTTGATGACCGTCATTGCCCCTTACCCCATGGACATCAATCTATCTCAGGTTAACTCTCACCGCAAACCTGTTCGTAATTTCAGTTGGGTAGACTGATCACAAGCGTGAAGTCAAACATAACAGCAACAAACCACCGACCTATTTGTTAGTGGCATATCACCTATAACGAGTGAACCATGTGTTCATGGATCATCCCTCCATTAATAAAAGTATTATCATATGCATTCATGCATTTTAAGCTATTCGTTATCAATATTAATTTTTAAACTGTACAGTATCCTATTCGCTATTACATATATTGAAACTGTTTTTGTTCGTGACAATATTAAAGTGTGATTACTAGTTACTTACTATAAAAACATTGGATTTCGTGGTAGCTCAATTTTCGTGGAATTCGTGGGTTCCTCTCATCTACGAATTAACATTCTCCACGAATTTATAAATTAGAGTTATAAAGCCCATTTCCTTTTGTAGGTATAAAATAAAACCCGAAATTACATCCCCACAAACCTGTAAATTCTGAGCAATTCACGAAAATTGGCCCCCACGAATTTTAATAATTCCACATTATGCTTGCTTTGGTGTATGTTGTAAAATATATGCTTGAACTGACTGTATATGAGTTGAACTCTTTGAACTTCCTTCCATAAAGAGGTAAATAAACCTTTCATTCTTCGACGAGTCTCTCTCTTTCTCTCTCTCTCTCTCTCTCTCTCTCTCTCTCTCTCTCTCTCTCTCTCTCTCTCTCTCTATTATACATATATATGAAAATACAAAAAATAAAATTTGCGTTGAATAAAGTTTACTTATTGTTGATGCTATGCACAATATGCCATCAAGGAATAAAACTTTTGCGCTTATTTGACTTTTGATCAGTTGTGCATTTCTTCCTGAATCTCGTTAACAGTCAACTCAAACGCATTTAGAAACGACAAGAAAGATTGTGTTCTCTTTTTAGTTTCGGCAGCAAGCTCTGATGACCCCGAAACAGCATAATCGAAGACGCACTCCTGATCATCACCACACACCTCCACTGCATCCGCCGGGAGATCGGTAGGTGTCTCAAAGGCAGGAATAAAGCTAGGATTTTGGTAATTGCTGTACGTAGTCCCATCTTCGTAAGTGAACAGTGACGCCTCCTCTGTTATCCTCCCTGAAAAAAAAACACAACAAACATTGATGCATAATACTTTTTTGAGAAAGTGAAATATAAATAATTATTTAAAGTTATTTTACACTGTAATCCAAAGTTCTGATAGATTTCTTCCGAAGTTGAAGTTGGTTGTAAGATTCCATCCGATGGAGTTCGTAAATCGTTGCTTTGTTCACCATCAAAATCGCCCAATAGTCCTCTTATATGCCCTAAAACAGTAAGGAAGCTTTCTATCAAATTGTGTATTCAACAAAAATTGAGATTTGATCCATTTAACAATTAAAAGTTTAATCGTCCATTTAAGACTGTATAAGGACTTTAAAGATTTGATCAATTTTTGAGAACTTGCCTGTTAATGAACTGTTCCCAACCACTGGTATTATGTTCAGCACATTGGAACTTGCTGTTGTTTGAAATGATATTCCAATGGTTGTAAATGAAATGAGATGACTCTTTTTTGTTGCACCCGAATCATCAATGTCCGGTGTGATTTGATGCACAGACACACCTAAAAAGCGGGGAAAATATTTTTTAAAAAACCTCTGCTCATTTTAAGACACAAACCCGCACACAAGAACAAAACGTAAAGCTATACATTTTTACAAAAATTTTATTTGCATTAAAATCTTACCTTTGAAATGGTAAGAAAGTGTTTCATCAAAAGCTAAGACGTCACCATTAACTAACAGTTGAACAATACTTGTGGAGTCGAGACGGACTTCAACGACAGCTGAGTTACTTAGATGTTGGGATACAAAAGATGTACAAATGCTTGCGTCCTTAAGATTTCCTAAAAGAAGGGACAACATACTGTAAATATATCGATGGATTAATGATTATCAATGTCTAACTTATGTCAAAAATCACATTAAGTGATGTTGCTAATACCATTGTTATCACGGAATTGTTCAAATCGGATTTGGCTTTGGAAACTGTCGTCATTAGTTTTTAAATAGACAAATTCGCCTATACCATTAAAAGTGTATGCGTAACCATCAAGTGTAGTTAAATGTGGATCTCCGACAGTTCGAGCTGGAATATCAAAAACCATCATAGTTAGATAAAACGTTTCCGTTGTTACATGTACATCGTACGATTAAACTTCCACAGAACAAAAGATAATGGACTGCAAGAGGTCCTTCAACATTATATTTACCTGGTCTAGGTGGTTTATAATGCACACAAGTGCTTTTTTGTCTGCGTTGTATGTAACGAGGGCAAGTGGATGAGAACCTTGAATCTTTAATACCTTGCAAATAATGTTTGGAATATCGACAACAATATAAGAAAGGAAGTACATCGAAGTAAAAGTTAGCGATGAAAGGTTGGACGGCCGGGCCTCCTAGATAATGGTACCGCTGAAGAGTTCCACCTTCACCGTAACGAGAATCTATAAGCTTGTCGTCATTGTCGTAACAACACATATTGTCCATTCCATTCGGACTGTAATTGTAAATGGTCTCACATTGAAATATACACAATATACTAGTAGTAACTTTGGTTTAATATTAAGCTATGATTTGTTTATACAATTTGTTTTAAATACACACCCAAAGCTAAGCAAGTTCACACAATGTTTTGCATCTTTTCTGTACAAACAGTTGCCAGTTTGTTGGCTAAACATGTTGCAATTTGGGTCTGGCTGAAATCTTACACCATCCAGCAAAGCTTGGTCTAATGTGCACGGACAGGACTGAACACGATTTCGTAGCAATGGTGGAAATTTTAAATCTTTTTTGAACCAGTCCACACAAGACAGGTAAGCTTCTTCTTGCTGTAGAGCTAACGGAAAGACATCAGACCAAATTCCTCTTCTAGGTCTGAAAATTGAGAATATTTTTTAAATATTTCAAAACAAAATCTATAACAGATAAAAATGAATGACATTTTGCACCGTTTATGCTTTGCTTCTAAATATGAACAGTTTTCTACAAAGAAACGTAATGTTTAGAATACAGGTTTTATTTTTCCCCATAGACAGTAATAAAAAAACTTGATATATAAACATTTTTTAAAAATAATATTAAAGTATTTTCTAGAAAAGCAAGAATAATTGATCATAAATATTTTGAATTTTCTTACTGATCATTTTTCACGGTTGCAGAAGACACCATAATGGCCAAAACATAGTTCTGTGTTTCCAAATAGATTTCCTTCCATTCTGCTGAACGTTCCACTTCTTCTAGCAGAAGTTGACTCTCCCATGACAAATGTCCATCAGTGTCCTCCTGAGATGGACAACGTAGAGATGGTTAACTTGAGTACAGCAAATAATTGGAAACAAGCTTACATGTATAAGAAGATACTTACAATCAAGGAAAAGAGATAAATGTCGATCGTATCATTATTCTGCAGTTCGGCCGCGTCCCTATCCCATGAAATATTGTGATATCCAGAAAACCAATCATCTGGGTCTTGTCTGAATACTCTTTGCTTGCTGTCAGCTATATTAACTAAAATAAACATTCGATCAAAATAGTTGAAAGGGTCTCAATACTGGCGTGAAACTGCTCTATGGCGTTTTAATTTCACGGAGCAGAATAAGCATTATTAGTACCACTCGTGATGATTTCAACTTTTCGCTAGGAAAAGAGACATTCTTAACATTAATCAATGGGATAATCAGCTTTTTTTAACGAATATTTTTACTTTTTACATTTATTCCCTACACTATGTTTCCTAACATATCGGTTGAAACCCTCATTAACAAACGAAGATGGGGGATAAGATAGCGAATATGCCCATTCATATTCGTCGTAAAATACAATTTTGATTTATTTTTTTCCCAATTGAATCTATTCAAATATATTTTAATTCCAGTTTGCAAAAACACAATTTCTAACTATACTTAGTTTTTAATATATTTAACAAAAGATAAGAAAAAAATATTGCCTTAAATTTCTGTGGTATCGAACCCATAACATAAAAACCCAAGTTATATAAGGTTAGCTTATGTCAGGTACTCTAACCACTGAGCCATTTCAGACACAACAAAGCACGCTGTTTAAATACTATGTGTCACATTACATTTATTCCCTACACTATGTTTCCTAACATATCGGTTGAAACCCTCATTAACAAACGAAGATGGGGGATAAGATAGCGAATATGCCCATTCATATTCGTCGTAAAATACAATTTTGGATTTATTTTTTTCCCAATTGAATCTATTCAAATATATTTTAATTCCAGTTTGCAAAAACACAATTTCTAACTATACTTAGTTTTTAATATATTTAACAAAAGATAAGAAAAAAATATTGCCTTAAATTTCTGTGGTATCGAACCCATAACATAAAAACCCAAGTTATATAAGGTTAGCTTATGTCAGGTACTCTAACCACTGAGCCATTTCAGACACAACAAAGCACGCTGTTTAAATACTATGTGTCACTTTGGCTTCGAATTTACGGATTTGTATTATTCTTTCAAAACGTTCAATAGTTTGGTACAAAATGATATTTATAATGTATAGTGGGTCACCTCTCCACGTTTTTGTTGATTGAAATTGGTTTGTTTTCCATTATACCTTATTTAGGCTATGAGAAAAATATGGAGCACAAACCAACTCTATATAAGAAAGTGCATTAAATATCTAAAAAAAAAAAATTACACTATTTGCAGGTTTTGGTACGGAAACGTCTGTTTGAGTGAACATATTTCCGGCATTGAACATATTTATAGGTCAGAAATCAATGCTGTGTTAAATATATATTGTTTTAAATGATATTTTAAGAAATATTAGATTGATTTGATATTTTAATTTTTCAGTATCTTGTCCGACTCTGCATGGGCATTTTACACGCCTTATCCACCCATCTTTTACACATATCATCTTGAAATACATAGACAACCGTTACATGTAACAGAGTCTCTAGTTTCTATCTTTTTAGTTTATAAATCATTATCTATTATCGAGGGTTTGTTAACTTATAAAACCGACTTGTTTGAATTTAAGATTAGTTAAGAAATTTGAGAAACTCTCATTTTAACACAGAAATAGAAAACAAAACGGGATTATACAAATAGACCTTAAAATTTTACATAAGTAAAAGTATACTTAGTTTTGCCGGCCATATCAAGACTAAACATAAAATTCGGTAACATTTTTGAATGTGGAATTAATTTTTCGTACGTATGATAATTCTAAACATTAAAATGCTTTTGTTGATATCCCAATCCTTAGCATGTATATTTTGGAAGAATGACTGTTCCATTATATGTTAAAACGAGAACCTTGTACATCAATACATATATATATACTGTTATCCTATGGAAACATTTCTGGTCAACAAATACAGTTTTTGTAGTAATTTTCTTATGGTATTTGAATTTGAATATAATCAATATCAAAGAGGTGTTAATAATGTCATATGTGGAATTAATGGTAAATACATACGGACTGTGTAAGAATACTGAAGTGTCCTTGTGATAATCTGATCCTGGTCCGTAATTTCTACGTCTATAATAATTTCCCCTGTAGTATTAAAGGCAGGAGTGATGCAGACTATGCTTAACAAAGATTCCCTTTCGCACATGTACTTAGTTGATCCAGAAAAACTAGCCATTATTGTTGCTCTTGGGTCAATACATGGGGCACTTAGGGTAATATATTGACCTCCCAACATAGGCCCTGAGTTAGGGATGATCGCCAGATTTTCTGAAAGTGATCAAAATGCATGCAAAAGTTATATGTAATGCATGTTAATTTATCACAAACCTTTGAAAATAATGAGAGGCCATTTTAAAAAAAATATGCGGTCTAGAAGTATCTTTTGAAAGCACTTTTTCCTGTGGCATAACATTGACTATGTTTGCATTAGAATCAGTAAGCCTTTCATGGAATAAAACAAAACATTTGTGTTTCCTTACGCTCCACTTCACACGGTTGTATTACTTCCGTTTTGTCAACTCTAAATACAAATACTCCTGGAATCCGCACATTCGACATTTCGTCAATATTCACGACATCCGGAGTTAAACCAACATTTACTTTGAAAAACCGTACTCCATCGCCTGCATTGAATCCAACCTGTAACACATCTTGAGTTTACAGGAGCATACATGCAGCATGTATTCTATTTCTATCTCGTAAATTACACAGTAAAAAGACATGATCTGTTAATATTTGTTGTCAACGAATCCGTCGCTTTGTGAAATAGAGAGAAAAATAATCTAAACACAATTTACCAGTATGAAACATGAATATATCAGTTAATAATTTGAGATCGAAAAAATAATCGACCATTAAAATTAATTCATACTTGAGCCGGAGTTCCGCCCAATCCTGTGTCAATATTTCCGTTAGAAGTTGGTCCTGTTGTCCACTCTATTTCACCATAATTGAAAATCACGATCGAATGGTTTCCATCAGATATCAAGACTGCTTGAAAAGTATTTCTCTAAAATGCATGCAAAAATTATTATTTAATTACACCCAAGATGTCCCTCGCACTTTCGTAATCCTATATCAATCAAATGACTGAGAGACGGTTATACTTTGGATATACCTTTTCTGACTGGCTGTAAGATTTGTGGTTATTAATAAAGCAACAGAATGAGGAAGACTTTAACTGAAAAATGTGCTGAGACAGGTCAAATAAAGGACTGGTTAGAAACAAAAATAAGATGAGAGTCAGTTAGTGCTAATGAAGGAGAGATGGTGACATGTCTTATGGAAATATTTCACACGGCGGTAATTTGTTTTACTGGCAATGAAAAAAGCAATGTTAATTGTACGTGTAGGTTTGTTTAAAATCGTTAACTTAAGCGAATAATTCAGAATTATTTGATTTTAAATTTTTTTAATATTTGCAAAGTTCACAGCTTAATTAACAAATGTTGATGGGGATTGCCATTTCATGGATTTGGGTCTTTCAAATACACTCTCGTCTATTAAACGCAAATTGTCATGAGTGCCTTGGGGAAAAAAAACTTAATTTTGAAAGCAGATTTCAAAACTACGATATAAACTATGACTTTTTATTTTCTTAAAATTGAGATAGGAACTACTTCTATCTACTACCACACGCTAAATTAAAAATTTAAAACATGACACCCGTGCATTATTTATGAATTCATAAGTCTAATATTGGTGTGAGATAATCGCCGATTTGAGAAAGATCAGCTGAGTTTCTGATTTTAGACATTAAGATATTGAACTGCTTATTATCATTTTAATCACAAATGTAATGCATGTCTTGTATGTTATGAGGTAGAGAAATAAAGTATAAACGTGAGTCTCAAAACATGTAGATAAAACAAAAATACATATATATTCCAACTTAGCTGGTGTTATGAAGAAATTTGACCCGAGATGAAAATTGCCCCGGGGGTATTTTTCAACAATAAATATTGAGTTCAAAGGTGTTGAATAAGACGTGCTCCGATGAAAAACAAAAACGACGTCGAGTATAATTTCCTCTGCCCTAGATTTTTCAATTAAATTTTTTACACAAATTTCTACTATCATATAATTATTATTTTATGACAAAAAGATCAGACATTTACCGAGCGTTTGTTTAGGGGTTTTCTTAAAGTTTGTTAATTTTTAACATAGAACCCTGTGGGATTTTGCTTGAGGTGTATCAATGTAGCACTTTTTTTCATTTAATTCAAACTACTGCTCTAGGGAATTTTGTCCTCTTCTATATATGAACGTTTCTGCTAAAAAGTATCAAATTATTTAAAAAAAAAACCTTTTATCCCCTGTTTTGTTTAATGGGTCTTATCAAAGTTTGTTTTTTATTTGTTTTATTGTTTTATTGGGGGGGGAGGGGGGTTGCGTTCGCAATTTCCAAGATTGTCAGACAATGGCTATTTTTTTAATTGAAAAAGGCTAAAAAGGTGACCCATATAGTATAATTAAAACATTCAGACATATACATATACATATATTAAGGGTCATATATATAAAATACGTGGTAAATGTGTTGAAAAACATGAATTAGGCTATATGTAGGCGCGGGGTAAGAAAATCTGACAAAGAGCTAAGTTTGCTGAACGCTCTTTTCGATTTCCTCCCGATCCCAATTATAGCTTATATTTCAAGACAGTTATGTTTATTCTAAAATATGATAATAAATTTCACACTTCAAATGAGTTATTTTTAACAAATTTCGCTAAATATATGGAGTTGAAACCGTAACACCATGGCGTCAACCAAGCAAAAAGATGGTGGCGCAATGCAAATGAAAGGCTACATGAAAGCGTGTGTACTCGAACTGTACTCGGCCTCGTTAACTACTGTTCTACAATTTGGTGTTCGGCCAAAACAAATTGAGAAAATTTTTAAATTACAGAAAGGGGCAGCTAAAATTATTCTGCACCTTAAAACCACTCAAACTACCCCTATCTGTTGACATTTTTAGAGTTCTTTACTGGATGCCTATTCAGGATTATTTTATACATAAAACTTTTGTTAGCTTTTAAACTTTTAAAGGGTATGACACCAAAAGACTTCAATGTTTTAAGATATGTAAATCCTACGTACTAGAGAAACAAGTAGTGTTAGTGGTTTGTTGCAGGTGTTACTATCGTATTAAATTTTAATTTGTATTCTTACCAAAATTGTGCAAATTTTAATACAGATTAAAAATTCAAAACGAACTTTAAGGTAAAATTCTTTTGATATCTTTTTATACAATACTTCATTTACAATTTTTTAGCAAAATACACAGGTACATCCTGCAAGGCGTGAGACTTTGTTTGTGTCGAAGTTACACATGCGCATGAAAATCAAGTCGGGGCCTTTTCACCTCCCTTCGGAAACAACACCCATCAAAATTTCAAATGACCTAGCTTTATTACAAAACGTGAATAGTCAGACATCTTACACATGTCTAACTATCATCTTACACATTGTTTTTCATCTCATATAAAAAAAAAGTAGCCCCTGCCGCGGGCGGAAACGCCTTAAATTAAAAAATTAACTGGGTACTTATTTTGCTTCAGCAGTGTTTGGAAAGACTGAATATTATAAGCGCTCAGCCTCTTCTAGAATATCAAAATCTATTTTATGGAATCAACTGCCAGATTACTAGTATGTTCGAACGTTTAACGGCATTGCTTCTTTTAAGGTGTAATATCCCTCTGCTATTAATTTTACCTATCTTTTTTAAAAAATTTCATATTGATTTTCATGACAGTCAATAACAATAGATTCAGATGAAACAAAGTTGAAGTGATGAAGCGCTGCTAGATTTTTCAAAAATAGATAATGTGTCTAATCATGTAATGAAGAAAACTAGACATAGTGAATAGAAAAAGCAAAATTAAAAATATTAAATGTATATGAAAATAATATATAGTTATATACATTGCCAATTCATATTAGAAAACATAATAAAGCGGTGCTTTTTAGTTCAGAATAGCACTCTGTTGCATAGGTTTGTAACAAAAAATTGCTTCAATTAGCAATAGTTATCTTTCTTTATCATAGACTATTGAAGATTTTACATACATATTTCACATACAGTACTTGATAAATTGCCACAGTTTCTAATTAATCAGAAATGTTTTCTGTTTTTAAATTTGGATTAGATAATAGTTCATGTGTATGGATCCATATGTTTTAGAAATGCTAAAAGTGTAAACCAGTCGTGAGAGCATTTTGTTATAGCACTAAAAGGGGATCAAATGAATGATCTTCCAGTAACTAGTATGATCTCAATATAGGGGTATATTGTCTTGAATAAAATGTAATATTATTATTTGTTTAATTTTGTTGTCCCATATCTTCTCTCTCAGGTAAGAAAACCCATATTCAATTTTGAACATTTAAATGTTATGTTTCAAACGATGATAGTTAAGCCTAGAGTTTGCAATGGTCTTGGTCACGTTTTCCTCAATTATAATTCTTTCACCTTTGTGAACGAGCTATAAATGGGGAGAGAGAGAGCAAAATTTCATCCAAAATTCTCTGGCCTAAAACATCAAACACGCACTGTTCATGTACTGAACTAGTACATAAAATCTAGTAATATTACACAAAAAAATTAATCCATTGGGGGAGGGGAAGGGGTATACATGTAGACGCTGCCTCATTAAATTTTTTATAAATATAATTCGCTTCTTACATTTTTTTTTTGGTGAAAGTTTTCTTTACTTTTTTTCACTTGCCAAAAGTTTGGGTTTAGTTCGTTTGGTTCAAATTTCCTTTTTTTATAACTGAATATTAAATAAATGTCGCCTTCCAACAAAAATTGGGGCCCAGCACTGATTCCCTTATTGCTACATGCCTTAATAATTGTGAGTCAACAGAAACAAAGTGAGATTATTTTTTGCAGAAGTTATCTTTGTTATCAGAGGGATATTCCACCTTAAAACAAAGTATCTAAAACAATACTATTTAGCAGTGAAAATTTTATATATTGTATATTTTTTTTGTGAGTATATATTTTATTTATACTATTTATATGTGTCTTACACTTTTTTTGGTACATATGTTTTATACAGGACCACAATGTAAACTAGTATAGTGTTAATACCTGTACTTTCCTGTCTTAATAAAATACATTATTTATTACTATTGTTATAGAGAGGGATGGTAAACTCCAAAGATGCTTTGGAGCTTAAGCGATTTGCGTGGAGGGGTACCCTTTAACTGAGTGAACAACCATGTTCTTTACTGACTGAAGTTAATTAAATAAAAAAATCCTTGTTTTATATAACAGGTATAATTCATTTGATATCTCTCAAAATGCATTCTTTTTTATTTCTTTTACACTGGGTTTTTTTTTGCCATCAAATAATCTATGTTAGAATAGTTCCCAACCTAAAGATTCAGTTTTCCTTTTTAACTTTTACATTAAAATTTAATGAATATTAAAAGCATTATCGAATGTATATTTTTCTCAGTAATTTTACAGTTAATCTTTCAAAACGACGTCGAATGAAGAATCACCATTAAAAGTGTGCAGACCCTTCATATATACAATGGCACATGTATGATTTAGAAATTGATTTTAACTAACAAAAAGTTTATAGTTTTTTATTACAAAAATGATTAAATTAGTAAGATTAATATAAGTTTTCATGCACTGAATTGATAAAAAAAAAACCTGTTGTATCATTAAGTAGTAATTTTCCTCTTTTCATCTATTATTATTATTAAGATCTTCCTTTTCCTACGGTAGACCTTATTGTTATTGCTTTGTTTTTTTTCTTCACTTTTAATTATTTTTAAGGTCTTCTGATTCCAACGATTCCTGTTATTGCTTTGTGATTTTTTTCACTTTTGATTATTTTAAAGGTCTTCCTTTGAAAACGGAACACCTTATTATTGTTGCTTTGTTTCTTTTCCCTATTATTATTATTTTCATCTCTAACGTTTTCTCAGGAACGCTTCTGCCGATTTTAATGAAATTATCAGATCTTATTCAGCACAAAATTTGAAAGATTTTTATTATTTAATTTTTTGGTTTTCACCCCTAGTCTGAGATATTAATTAAAGAATTTGTTTTTGCTTGTTTATGAATTTTCTCCAAAAGTACTATAAAGATAGATTTTTCAAATTTTCAGGGATAGTAGAAAGTCTTTAGCCGTAAAGTCTCATGCATATCCAAACGCCCGCCCGCCTTCCCTTCCAGGCTCCGGGATCATGAAACTGTCTTAAATCTTAAGTCAGACTTAAGTCAATACATTTGCACTTAATTTTTAAGATTTTTCTTAAAGTGGATCACAAAAAAATTACTTAGGGTTATGTCTGAAATATTGTCTTCAATCTTAAGACTGCTATTAGGCAGACTTAAGTTTAAAGATTGTTACTAAGTAAGTTCAAAATGGCGACACTCGTTGGATTTTTAAGAAGAAATGATCAGCAAAAAAGGCGGCTCCCTAGTCCTCGGGTTTTCTATTTATAGTCTAGGTTTTTCCCCTTTGTGGACTTGCTGTTGAGGTTATTTCCCTTTGTTAAAGTGAAAGTGTGTAAACACGTCTGTATAATGACTGAAATGTTATCCAGTAAGAAACTATGCTAATATTTGTGTCAAGCATCTTTTAAATATAATTTTTTTAAACTTTGTGATATATGATAATGTTTACGATGCAGTCGATAGGAATCTTCAAACGAAGAAGACTTCCACTTTAAACAAATTCTGTCGAAAAATCGCACGAGTTACTATGGAGTTTAGCAATCTTAACTAAGTCTAAATCTTAGATTTATGACAAAATTCTAACTTAAATTTAAGACAGTTTCATTATCCCGGAGCCAGTTGTCACCGGAAGGTAGTGAAACACCTTAATTCTTTTTTTTGCTTGATTTTTTGTTTTTATTCGATTGAGACGCTCTCAACACTCGCAGATATGAAATCTGTTTTAAAATTTATCCGAGCATCCTCGAGGATTTTGGGCTCCAAAGACCTGTAGCGAGTGCGCCTAGCTCAGTCGTTTTAGTCGAGGGCATGTGTACAATCGACCCGGGTTCTGCCCCCCCCCCCCCCCCCCCCCAGTGCCGAGTACTTGTTCTTCCTTAATTGTGTTAGAATTTATTTATATCATCTTTATAATGATAAACTTTACTCATTTCTAATTAAAATCGAAATACTAGTGAGTATTTAAGTATAATTATATGTCTAATGCAATTCTTTTAGACGGGAAAATGGAATTTGATGAAGTGTTAGGACAACTATCTTTATAGGCTATTTTATGTTTTATTCAAACGGACACAGGATGAATATTTATCTGTACCATTCAGTCAACTGAAATACAACTGAAAGGTAACTGAAAAGTGACTGAATGGCATATTTGTGTGTTATGCAGAGATGGGGTAATGGTAATTTATAATGGTAATGGACTGTAATTCATTACTAATTTTGATGTAATTGATAGTGATGTGTAGTTGACCTATTTTGCAATTACATGTAATAGTATTTAATGAATTACTTTCAAAAAGGGCATGTAATTCAAGTTACTTTTCAATTACTTTTGATTACACACTGATAATTGTATATATGAATAAGAAAGATGTCCACTATCCATTGACCCCCTCTTCACCACTTCTAATAGTACAGAATTATAAAACAATACAAATACAAGATCAAGTTAGGAAAAGACTTAAAATGCTTTTAACTTTTACCAAATATACTTGCACTCAAACGGAAGACATATCGTTGCTCGCAACGAGCGTCTAGTAATTTTTTTCCTTAAATGTTTCCTCAAAAACGCTTCAGCCAATTTTAATGAAACTTTCAGATCTTATTAAGCACAAAATTTGAAAGACATTTATTGATCAATTTTCTGGTCGTTGCTCCCGGTTCCGAGATATTTAAGATTTTATGTTTTTGCTTGTTCACAATTTCTCTCCAAAAGTGTTAGAATACGAAATTTCAAATTTTCATTGATGGTAGAAAGTCTCTAGCCGCAGTGTCTCTTGCATATCTGAGTATCGGTCGTCACTTCCGGTCGTAACCGAAAGGAAATGAAAAACCTTTATTTTCAATTTTTTTTCCCTTGATTTTAGTTTTGTTTTTATTCGATAGAGACGCTCTCAAAACTTCCAAATATGAAATTTGTTTTAAAATCAATCCACACATTCACGAGATTCTGGGCTCCAAAATCCTGAGAGTAGCTCAGTTGTTAGTGGTGGGCTTGTGCCCCGCCGACCTGTGTTCAGTCCCCGAGTGCCAAATATGTATACCTTAAATGTGATTTCTGATTTATATTTGAAATGATAGGTTTTACTTATTTCCATTTTAATTTTATCAAATATCACAATAATAGCGACTTAAAAGTATAATTTAGGTACAATTATATGTCTATTTAAATTTTAAAAGAGGTTTCAATGGAATTTGATGTAGCATTAAGAAATGATAGAAATCAACAACTGCCCCTATTGTCTACTCGCAACAAGCGTCTTGTTTTTTTATTTATCATTATTATTTTCTCTAACGTTTCTTAAAATCGCTTCCGACGATTTCAGTGAAACTTTCTGATCTTATTTTTAACAAAATTTAAAAAAAAGAATACGCGTCATTTATTTTATTTTTACGTCGATTCCGCTCCCATTATATTTTTAATTTGATGTTTTTGCTTGTTTACGACTTTTCTCAAATAGTATGAATGATAGAACTCTCAAATTTTTTAGCGATTATACATAGCTAATAGTCGCAATGCCCTTTGCAATTCCCAACGTCGGTCGTCACCAAATGGTATGGTAAAACCTAATTTTTGAAGATGTCTTTGTTTTTCAATATTTTTCTATCCCTTTTTTACAGTTGATAGAGATACTAGTACTTTTGTGAATTCAGAATATATGATTTGTTTTAAAATCGATTTACGCATTTTCGAGATTTTCGGCTTAAAAGTTCGAAGCGATAGTCTGCGTAGCTCATTTGTTAGAGTCGTGGAATTGTGCCAAGTAGACCCACCCGGGTTTAATCCCCGAGTGGACTCGAAAACTTCCTAAATTGTATCATTTTATCATAATTGATTCTCATAAGAGATTGCAAGAACATTTCTACGTATTTGTAACATTGGAACAAATTGATAAAGCAAAATTGTTTATATTATCAAAGCCAAGAAAGCTTGTAATGAGTGATTGAATTGTCCAAAATATATCGACTTATTCTGATCTCTTTGTAAAAGTCGACATACTTTTGACAATTCATACGTTTCATATGAGTATGGCACGAATTCTAACGGTTATACGTTTCCGTACCGTACACATGCCTTAACGCATTGAAAAGACCACATTTAAAAAACTGAAAATTTATATAACAGGTCCATGTAAAGAAATAAAACTCAGATAACAACAAAGAACAAAAAATACGCTGAAAAAACAATTTTAATGTTTTTGTTTTCCATCGCATCGATCAAACTTCAATAAGTATTATCCTACCGAAAAGAATTGATTAAATTTGCATCTTAAATAATCGACTTTGTAGTAATCAAAAATATTTACATTCACTTTCTTTCCCCCTATTAAATTGCATTGATCGATTTGAGTGATATTTACGCATAACACAGAAGACCCAATCACCAAATCTGGTGCGTATGAATACATTCAGTCTTCCTTCAGAACATGACTGACTCTCCTCTCGACTTCAAACCGGATCACGACCTGATATTATACTTGGGCTGATTGATATTTCATGGATGTAAATATTTTTTTAAGATTTATATGAATTCAATTGATTAATTTCTTAGGATGCCAAAAATAGATTCATCAAATTACAGAATGAAAAATAAAATTGTATTATTAGAATTTAAAACGCTGTGCAATATTTTTGACAGCATAATTCGGCTGTTCCAAAGGCTCTTCAGTTAATTGCGCATTACACGTTGAATAAGCCCGAGATTTTTTAAAATAAATCATATTTGCGGAAAGAGAAAAAATGTTAAAAAATGTAAATATAAGCATTGAATCATTTTTTTTTTTGAAAGATGTGGTCTCATAACTGCAACGGTGTGTGCAAACAAATTTTCATAACGCGCTAGCGCGCGTTATTCAATTTGTATGCACGCACCGTTGCAGTTATGAGACCACATCTTTCAAAAAATAATGATTCAATGCTTAAATATATCTCAATTTTTTTTCAACCGATTTGACTTCGTCGAAGTTGGTGAATGATGGTCCGACACGGGAAAATTTGGAAGTATCATATTACTTTCTTAGTTCAGGTTTTTGGCGGGGATAAAATTGTTTGACAGGAAGCGATATCGATGCTGTTTTAGGCTAGGGGTAAGTCTATGGGATATAATTGACAATGGTATGCGATAATTGTAGTTCTTGCTGCGCTCGCCTAACCGGTTCACAACAGAAATATATTAGTTTACTGGCAGACTCAGATAATGTTCCAAATAGAAAAGAAATTATAACACTATCTTTTGTATAAAGTACCTTTAAACATCCTGACCCAAAGCTACAGCCAAAAAATGTCACGCTTTCCCATGTGGATATGAATATCCAGGACGCCTGAAAGTCCTTGAATCTGCTGGGAAAGTAGGTTTTGACATCATTTGTAGCTCGTTGTTTTATGGTGTTCTCCGTTGTAATTCTGTACAAAACTCTCCCTCCTTTTTTTAAATAAACATCCGCCCAGAAAGGAGCAATCAAGGCCCTATCAATAGGATACTCTAAGGGACGAAACCCGTAATAGAGATTTTGTAGGGAAATTAATCCATGGCTTGACACCTAAAAGATTTATCAATTTTGTATTAATAACTTCTTTAAAGTGGCTCACATGATCTGAAAAAAAATCTCAGATCATTAGAAAATTACTTAGTTAAAAAAATAGCATGAAATTTAGAAAAAATTAAATTCATGACACATCACTTCATTATAAAATCAAAAAATGAACAACAGTATACCTTCTGTTTTCTTCAAAAGTAAATTTTTCTTCAACATATGTAATAATAATTGTAATGAATGTAATATTTGAGAAAAAATATCTTCAAACCTTTTTAAATCTGTCTTTTGATTACCTATTTTTTGTTACAAAATTTGTTGCCTTCTATAAATAGTTATATTTTTCAGAACATTTAGAAATATCGTCATCAAAATTTCATCTAAAACGTTGTATACACTTTCTTTATACTTTTTTCACAGTCCTTCAATATGTTCAATAACGAATCCAAATGTTACATTATATTTACATGTGTTTTTTTAAATCCTTGTACTACTTCAAATTTTATAAACATGCGTTCTAATCGTCACATTCTGTTTTACATCATAGACATTTGTTTGAATCTGTTTTACCAACCTTGAACAGTTTTCCATATGAAAAAAATCACATTATCAAAAAAAATATAAGTACTACAGCATCTGAAGGTTTACCATCTCCTTGCAATATCATCCATCTAATATCAAGTATTACGGTATTATCAATTTGCAGTTTTCTTTTTCAGTATTTGTTTCATATTGGAGGGTAAAACAGCTTTTGTATTAATATTTTGTAAAATTAAATCTTTATTTTACATGAAGAAACCTTGGAAGCAATGCTTCTTTCACATAAACATAATTTAGAGCAATATTTTTTCCACTCTTCTACATGTAATACAACATATAGTAATATTGCATAATCATCTTCAATTGATTTTGCTTTATTTTCTGAATTAAATTCATGTATTAGTTCTTCTATACAAGATTCAGGGAAAATCCTGTTATTCATCCATATGAAATGTCTCTGATATGTGTGTAATATCTGCTTTTATAAAATGTACCAGAACAGTGTTTTGTTCTTATTCATAATCGTAAGATTGAAAAACAACTTGTTTTTGTTTTCATTGTAATCAATAGTATCTTAAACTGATTACCATGCACTAAACAATTCAATATAAAAGGAAGGCAGACATTGCAAATCTTTTTTGCTCAACTGAAAAGAAATATTTCAATTTCACTTCCAAAATCACAACGTTTGAAAAAAAAATAGCTTTAGGTCAGACGCGACCTCTCTTCCATATTTTATAATCTTTCCTATCTCCAAAATGTGAAGATTTCCATTAAGTAATTCGATATTTATATTTTCATGTTATATGATACCTTTTTCATTTAGATATAGCCTAAAGTGTTCAATTAAAAATACATACTATGACTTTATTTATAAACATTCAAATGCATTTTGCATGGTATTTGAAGGTTTATTCTGAATATTCTAGCTCCGAAAATAACATGGTTAGTACCTTGAAGTTTTGGGAAATAACTGGTTTAAATGTTAATTAGCAAGAAATAATATATTAAGGAAAATTATATAGAATTGAAGAACGTCTCGTGTGTCCTTAAAATATGTTTCCATATACCAGTTCTTTTGTTAAACAAAATACTTGGCTAAAACTTACGTCGATCGGACAGTATTTTCAAAAACAATATCATCAATCTTTAAACCATCATTTTTATTTCATCAGTTGTTTTATATGACACTGAAATCCCAGACAAGAAATATCATAATCTTATAACACTAGCTCTTCCATGTATTGTCAACTGTCTTTAACTTCACGTGCCAAAAAATTGTATTATATTTTGAACTTTGTTAATCAAATATAAATTTTCACACTTTTCTTCATTACCACCACATTAAACTCCATAAATTTTCAAAATATTTCTTTTTGTAACATTAATTTTTTTTTCATCCTCCAATGATCTTCCGAAACCTATACACATACAATTTCAGGTAGTTTGATTTTTGCCTGCTGTGTACCGTCTGGTATCGCCAGCTATTGTCTGCTATTGTTGTTTCCGATTTTTCCCATTTCTTTACATAGAACACTTCTTCTCAAGGAATTCAGTAAAGTCTGAACATGACCATCATCTAGCTCTTTTAAATATGAACGAAAGCCATAAAATTGTTTCATGTGACCATTTATATTTACATGTATTTTGATGAATTGACATTAAAGTTGCTTTGTATGCCTAAAATATTAAAATAATGTATACAACCGTTTAATAAACCAACTAAATCTGACATTGCAGTTTAAATTCTATACTAGTAGATAACGGCAGCAATAAATGAATATCAACTGTTACAAAAGAAATAAATTTCGAATACATGTACTCTCATCATCTAAGAGATTATAATTTCATATTCAGGATACCAGATAAGTACATGTAGTAATTTCATTCATTGGTCAATGAATTTGGCATTTTTTAGCTGGAAAAAGTACAAACACCAATGCGTTTACACAAATTTTGATCCAAAAAAAATTAAGATACTGACCGATTACTGATTACACTATTTTAAATTGAAGACAAATAAATTAAGGTTTATAAAACCTCTTCTACAAAAAAAAGTATATTTTCATAAAGCACATTATTGATTATTGATTATTGATATGAAATAATTATATGTCAATTCGTCTTGTGGTTCTCATACTCTAAAAAATTGATGATCAACATAATCAAAATATACAACCAAACACTATTCAGAAAATACAATTCAAGATATATACCATTTAAAACAATATTTACACTGAATATTAAGAATATTGATAGAAGTTTCAGTTGTAAATGTGTATTCTGTGAGCAACTGCAAAACTGTGCATGTTTCAGGTGCATAAAATGCATAAAGTTTTTATGTTAGAAAACATACATTCTAAAAGATTTTTTTACCTTCTGAAAGTAAATCTCTAAAGAACATAAAAGTGTCCAAAATTCAACAAAGGCATTTTAAGGTCTTTCGATTGTCGTGTGACGTCATTGTGAGCATTCCAGAATATTTTACCGTTATCGGTTATAATAATAGTGTTATGTGGTGTATGGTTTTGCCAATATTTCTTGATTTATACTTGTGTTTAACACATTTTAAGCTATGTAAAGTGAAATGACACCAATGTTTAACAATTCATAGAGAGTAGTTTGAGTTGAAATCGCTGAATTCAATGAAAAACTGATAAAACCGTATATAGGCAAACTTGACAGAGACCACAAATCATAATTTTTTACCAGGCAAGGTAAACATTTCTTTGCAGATTTCGATAGGATATATAATGAATTACAAGTTTACCAATTTTCAGTGAGTTTGAACCATTATTTCAAAAGTTATAGACGTTTTATGTTGCTAAACTGTACTTATTCATGGTTGAAAAATCGTATCAAAATGCACTGTAAATGTGATAGCTTTCATACTGGCAATTTTTAAATGGCCTTAAAATGTTAAAATACTTAAAATAAACACGATAAAATTACACAGATTAAACCATAAAAACATCGAGGGTGGAGAAACCTTAAAGGAAGTTATCCCTCTTATCATCTCTAAACCTTAAATTTGATTATCACTACATACGTGAAAATTCTGTGATGACAAAGATCAAGTTATGCTGTAATATTCTTATAATAGGTATATTATAACGAATATATATTCTTCTAATCACTACTGCAGAAAAAAGATCCATCTCATTATTCATAATCAAGTTTGTTTTGCACTGACAACTAAAATTAAATTTTGGTTGCATGTAAATTTGTAACCGATGAATGTTGAATATTTTTGGTACAAAACTTATTCTAAAAAACTACACAGCATTGTTACATTCAGTGTTATATCGTTAAGGATTGGCATGCTTCTTTTTGATGATACAACAAAAACATCAATGGAGCAAAACAGAAGTATATTTATTTAGAAAAAAAATTAGCGCGGAACTAACAATTTACCTTTATTTTTAGAAAAAAGTGTATTCTTATATTTCCTTAAAAGAATGTTTAAAAACAGTTTTATTAAAAAAATTTAAAAATCCCGTTTTTGTGCGATGGATTTTATAAACATATTAAAAACTTAATACAATCTCGTTACGAGTAACGAGTAGGTCTTCCATTCAATTTTTATACGATACAATATTAATTTCAATGAAATTTCAGAATTTCCTCTCAACCACTCCCTTTCAGATAATGTATAATATTGTCAATATCTTTTAAAATTCTAAACAAAGTGTTTTGCTTTTTCATTTGCTTTTTACAGCACATTAAAGATTTTAGTCCCCTAAAATCCCTAACTACGTCATTAATGGGTACGGCAATGAGTTTTACCAACTGATATTGTTACAATCAACAACTTTGCTTCTATAATGCATTACAAAATCGTGTTCGTTTTTAAGGTATGTGTAAGAGACTTTACGAGTGTCTTGGTCCCTAATTAAAAGAGCAAGCCCCCTTTTTATTGCTTATTTTGAAAAAAAAACTTTAAGAATATTAACATTTTTTGTTCTTACACCCATCTAAAATTGTTGTTCATTTTTGAGATACAGATGATTGAATATTTTAGGGGCCAGCCCTCTAGATCCTTAATGGGGACACACATTGGTAATTTGATTAATGGAATCGATTTGAATCATCAATGCAAACATTTTCTCTTCTACGATGCTTTACAAAATACATGTATGTATCCTGTTCTAGATATGTTGCGTCAAAGTTTAAGTACTTTGGGCCCTAATTACGAAATGAATGGGCGTGGCAATGATTTTTTCTGATAGATATTGTTACAATCAACAACTTTGCTTCCATAATGTATTACAAAATCATTATCATTTTTAAGTTATTTGTAATAGAGTTTACAAGTCTCTTGGTCCCTTATTAAAGGGGCAAGTCCCTTTTTCTTTAGTTTGATGGAAAGAACTTTTGATTCTCTACCACTTTTGTTATATATGTTTTAACAAAATATCAACTGATAAAAAGAAACAGATCAAAACGTATGAAAATTTAGATGCAAAATTCGTATCAATTTTTCGAGTCTAGGCGGGCTCAAAGAAATGACGCCACCGGCGTAAAACAACATAATAGTGCACAACTTTAAACTGTAGACTACCTATCCTGAAAACTTTATAGCCATATCTCTGATAGTTTCTGAGATCAGCTCTGCACAAAATAGGTCGTTAAAATGTACAAAAATGGCCGATAAATCGGTACCGGAAGTGACAACAACAACAATTTTAAAAACATATAAAATTCAGATAATCATGTGTATAAAAATTGCTGAGATGGGTTGAATAGTTTTTTAGAAATCGCGTGCACAAAATTTAGGGGGAAAATATCAAACAGTACAAAAACAAAAAGGTCTTCCGCTGGAAACGGAAGAATTTAATAATACTCCGAGATTATACTTACAAAACAGTTGCGACATTTGTTGTTGAAAAATGAAAAGTTCGTTGGAAACTCGACTGATGGAGAAATACTGTCAAGGTGGTTTGGCAGCCAATTGTCACCATGTTCGTCTCCATATGGATAAAGTCTATCAACCAAAATGCCAAAAAATGTAGGCACTATACAAGAATACAAAAATGAGCGAAAAGCGTTCTTCATGGTTTGTGGTTAGCTGTGCGTCGTTTTGATATACGGTCGAGTTTATATAGATGTACAAATTGATTGACAGATTTGGTTTCCCAATCATAGTTTTCAAAGATTTTATCTGACAAGACAGTTCACGAAATGTTCAACAATTTTAGTATTTAAAAGCTGTTAGTATTTTTTTTCCTAATGGAAAATTTGTCTTTACGCTCTGATAAAACGACGGTCTGGGTTCCAACCTTCCTTATTTTAGCTCACATTCACCATTCTCCTTCGTTTATATCTATAATAAAGTATTACATTATAATTATGAGTATTATTATTGTCCATTGAGATTATATGCGTGCATTGCGTAGTGTTTTGTCTAAAAACAGTCGGACAAGCGGAAAAATATACAATGCGTCTTTATTCTTTACTGATCGTTAAAATTTACCAGAAAGAGAATGAATTTGATATGTGCGGGAGAGAGAACAGGATGCAACTATTTCACCTAAAATGGAACAATACTAGTTGTAAATAAAAGATGCTTATCTGTTTCAAATTTTTGTGTAGTTTTGTGTTCATGTAACTTTCTTACTTCTATGCAAAAATATTGATCAAAATAGAATACTAGTATACTAAATACGCAATGATGTGAAAAATAAAACCCATGCTTGTTACGGATACTTGTTCTACATTTTGAAGATATAAATCGTAACCAATAGCCGTGGCTTTAAAAATATGCCCAAAATATACACACGTGTTCTTGTACCCAAGAGTTAAATTAATATATTCTGTTAAAGAACATATACTGTTAAGTATATAAATTGTGTTGATTGAAAGTATAGTAGTATCATAAGATATTGAACCAAAATAAATTGGTTGTGAGCTTAGAGTAAGATGTAGAGTAAATTTCACCCTTTAACGCGAAAACTATTTTTTTTTTCATTGTGTTGCAATGTTCAAAGGGTTTAGTTGTAATATGTAATAAATAAATAAGGATAGAAAAGAAAACTTACCCATAGTATGAAAAGGTAATTATAAATATATTTTTATATCTGTTTTTACTTTTTTTTTTTTTTTGTTCTTATGGAACCTTATTGGTGACTTATCTAAAATTAAGACTATATATAATTTATTATCATATGCAAGATATTTATCCTAGAAATGAAAAAAATGTTAATATTTGCCTTTCGACAAAACTTTTGACGAACATAGACACATTTCCTCTTTAGTACATTTAGCAGTACATGCACCAATTATCAGTTGAAAGAATCAGTCTCATCAATATTCATTTTTATGTATGTATATTTTTACACCTGTTTATGACATGATATAAGATTTGATATCTAAATAGATATAACGGAGAATGTAAATGTCGAAAAGGTGTCGTACTACTAGCGTACTAAACACCACCAGTCTTCTAATAGGCATCAATGATAAAGATACAGAAATAAGAAATTTACAGAAATAAATTCCTTTTTAATTTCAAGCCTTTTCTTAAAAATCCCTGGTTTTTTAGTACATGTTTTTCTTACAGCCTTTTTTTTTTGAGTCACCTCTGTTTACGTCTTATAGTGGACAACCGTTAGGAAAAACGAAAACAGAAAATATAAACGTTCTTTTTCTTATCTAGTAAGATACAAACTGGATTTTGAAAAAAAAAACTTCCATGAAATAGATTTGAGTCATTTTACTGCAAGCATTTCAAATCGACCTAAATTCTTAGTTGTGTGCGTCATTACGCAACCCATCCCTCGCCCGTGGCCGAGAAAATCGGTCGCAGTGGTCGCGGCTGGGCTACCTAGCGGTCAGCTGTTATTTAATACACAAGAGTCGCGTTTTCACATGTGAGTTTATTTAGCCGGAAACACAAGAATCGTACACATTAAAGCTTACTCTTCTAAATTTGAATTAAACGATAGAGTGTCAATGAATAAATCGTTCTGTTTATTCATAAAATCAATGCCATTCTCAAACTGAAGAAGTATCAGACAGATCAACTGTGGGATTTAAGGGGGAAAACTATATTAATTAGAGTTTAGTCATCATATTGCAAACATTTTAAATCTTCCTGGGCGTAAAAATTATCCGATCCCTCACCCGAGGACGAGGAGATCAGTCGCAGCTGCACTACCTAGAGGTCAGCGGTTATCTATCTAATAACAAGATATACTTGTTTGAGTTTATATACAAGAACTGTTTTGATTTTATGATCTAAAAGTTTGTTCATCTTCAATTTATTTAATTAAACATTAGAATGTAAATTGAGAAGTCCTTCTGAAAATTAATAAAAGCGATATCATTCCAAATCAGAAACATCGTCAGACATAAAACAATGGTGAATATGTAAGTCTAAAAGGTTATAAAAACTATACTAATAATATTTAATATAAACAACGAAAAACCACAAAGATTAAACCTTAAAATGATGATCACCCCTAGCACATAGCCAAGGAGATCCTGCGCGAGTGGACAAGTAGCGGTAGCTTCATGTTCTTCTACATGTTCTTTATCACACGTGCATGTTTATTGATATTTTGTACGATCCCAACTATTTGTTTATTCGAGATTTTGACCGGTACATGTAAGATTGACTTGTGTTTCAACTTAAGATTTCTTTATTTACCCACGATTATTTCCGCTAAATACTGCTGAGAGGTTTTATAGATGTCGTAGAGAGTAGTTGACGTATTCATAGGGTTGCACAAAAATGAGAGAGAGAGAGAGAGAGAGAGAGAGAGAGAGAGAGAGAGAGAGAGAGAGAGATCAGACCTAGAAGCATTATTTAGCCAAATTTAGAAAATGTAACACTCTCCAAGCGTTCAAGGCAGGATAAAAAAATCAAATATCGAATTAACACATGCGGTAGAGGCTGACACGATAAAAGAATTGTCCGAATTGAGGGATTCAGAGATTATTTTAAGAATGTTCAGATGAATGTTTTAACAAGCTTTGTTTAGATTTTTTGGGTTATATGATCACAGTGCAAGTGGTTTATTTTTTTCAAAATGTGGCGAAAACCAATGTTTGACGACTACTTAACATGTGTAATTTTTTTGAAGATTTCCAATCAATTTCTAAATCTCATTTCTTAAAGCTCTAATTGGTAAGAAGAAATGGTCGTATAAAGATGACCTTTTATCAATACAGGGTCTGTCAGGCCTGACAAGTGTGAGGAGAAGGAGGTGTTTTAATCAAACAGATGAACAATCCTTTTGCGACACGAATTTGCGTTAGAATACCTTCTCGTTGGTTTGCAACGAGCTCGGCTCTAATTTTACAACTTGTTCTGATCAGAAGCGATAAGCTGGCCAGTTGAACATTCTTTTGAGAAGGCTTTAAATGAAAAATGTCCATAACAAACTGTCAATCATCTAAAAAATCCACCAAAAAATACAAATCAAAGCAGAGCAACACGGACCTCTGAAAAGATAGAGGTAGGATCAGGTGCCTAGGAGGAGTGAGCATCCTCTGCTGACCGGTCACACCCGCCGTGTGCTCTTTGTCGTGATCGGGGGAAACGGAATAATCCATAGACAATTAGGTGATTAATTACGGTCCAACAATTAATATGAATTTGTCAGTCAGCATGCAACCCAGTGGAAGATTGTATTTGGTGACAAGGTCGTTGCATCGACCATAGAACTTACGAAAAGATGTCTTCAAACAAGACTGCTGATAGTCCCTTTTCATCAACTTGTATGTCAATGGGAGTTTCAACAGACTGTTGGAAGACTTGATTTCCAAAAATTAAATAGATGTTGTCTATCAGAAACTCAAGCATTTTTTTAATGTCACCCTAGAGTACTTGTGTGTGCAATCAGAATAGTTTTTAGCAAAAAAATATTAAGATATCCAATGACAAGGTAAGCATTCCTACGACTTCCATATTTATTGAAAAAACAACTGCCGATATAAAAAAAAAGCCTAAATTTTTATTTGTCATTGGGAATGGTTGTATGAAGCGTTGCAAAATCGTACGTTTTAATGTTATTGATTTTGGTAAGATTTTGTTACTTAAAAGTTTCTTCGAATCCTATAGAGTTTTTTAGTATCCACGTCTGATTCACACCGCTTCTAGAGTATATATTGTTGTACAGTACTCTTGAAGTTTCTCCTTCACTACTTTAAGAATAGAATACTTAACAGTAGAAAAAAAACGGTATGGAGTCTAGCTGTCTTTGTACAACATAAAAGGGTTGTATGTAAAATAGAAATTTACACTTGAGTAATCACATGACTTTGATATGATATTGTAAACCTTATAAGGCAATCCAGCAAGCTATTGAAAACTCTACCGATATTTTCCAAATCGCTGTAAAACATTTCAGTTTCAGTAGAATTGATAAAATGTTTTCCAATTCCCTGTGGTATTTTTTGTATTTGACCTTAATCTTTGAATTTGTTGTCTTTTTGATAGGCCAAGTTAGACGCTTAATCCTATTAAGTGGTCCGAAGTTTTATAACGAACGGTAGAAAATGTAGAGCATCATCGAAATTCAAAAACTTTCAGGGGCAAAGCCTGCTAGAAGGGGAATTCAGATCATCTCTGTATGAATAAATTGAAGAACACTCTAAGTGAAATTAAGACATTGATGTGAGTTCTATCTCTTACGGTTTCAGAGGAGTAGGTTGAGTCTGATCAGTACTGTAGGTCTAATATTGTCGTTACATATTTGACCTTTCCATCGAAATGAAGATTAAGAGGCTGGCCTCTAAGATCAGGGAGTTAGGGACTTCAAAAGTTTTTTTGTCAAAAACATGTAAAGAAAGAACAATTCCTGATACAACTTTTTTACAATACACGGACGTCATATAAAGAATAATGTGTATTGCTGACACTTAAGCATTGAATCATTATTTTTTGAAAGATGTGGTCTCATAACTGCAACGGTGTGTGCATACAAATTGAATAACGCGCGCTAGCGCGTTATGATAATTTGTTTGCATACATCGTTGCAGTTATGAGACCACATCTTTCAAAAAATAATGATTCAATGCTTATATTTACGTTTTTAAACATGTATTACCTTCCCGCAAATATGATTTATTTTTAAAAAGATCTGTCTTATTCAACTAGTAAAGCGAAATTAACGGAAGAGCCATTGGAATAGCCGAATTATGCTGAAAAAAATAGTGCAGAGCGTTTTGAATTCTAATGACACAATTTTATTTTTCTTTCTGTAATTTAAAGAATTTACTTTTGGTATACTAAGAAATTAATCAATTGAATTCATTTTTCCGTCAAAATATATTTACATCAATGAAATAATAATCAGCGTAAGTATAATATCAGGTCGTGGTGGGGTTTGAAGTCGTAAGAAGAGTCAGTTCGTGCTCTTCGATAAAGACTGAAGGAATACTGAATGTATTCATACGCACCAGATTTGGTGATTGGGTCTTCTGTATTATGCGTAAATATCACCCAAATAAACCAATGCAATTTAAGAGAGGGAAAGAAAGTCAATGTAAATATACAATATTATTGTGAAGATTGTTTCTGAAAAGTGAACTTGATATTCGTCAATATTACTATCACTACAATGTTGGGATAATGATTATCAAACAGCCTTCCTTTGCCATTTATAAATTATCTACATACAAACAGCAATGTGATGTAGGCCTGTCTATTTCATGTAACAATGTATCAGATAAGTGCTAGAATGATATAAAATTCATTGCTGATCAATGTTTTCATTCACGCATGTAAAGAAAAATATCTTTTGATTTTTTCTTGAATTTATTCAGATTTCAAAAAAGTAAGAATAAATATGTGGTTCTCAGTATTTATTTATGGAAACCGTTGTTTGTTAGCTTTAAAATCAAACTCATTGTGAATGTCTTTTTGTATTTAAAAAAAACATGCGATGTAAATCCCTTTGTCATGCAACTTTTCGGATAATGCAATGAAGAGTTGTATCATGAAACTTTATACCAAATTTTATTAGACCCTTTTTTCTTACGCAATCGCAGGTTGGCCAAATACTCACCGAGACTAATCGGTTTGTATTTTGTTTTTAACGTTTAGCTGCATTAAAAAGGTAATTCTGTCATTCCTATAATTTTGAAAATGATTAATGAAAATTATTAAAATTACAGGAAAAAAAACCTCCTCCCCCCTGCCCGGAAACAATATTATTCCTCATAATCCCCTGTAAAAAAATTTTGATCCCCTCATATAACTGCATTTTTGAAAGATTGATAGGCGCTCTCCCCTTTTGATAAAAAAAGTGCGCGTAAAATGTTCTTCATACAGAGCATACCCACTGTGTAAATATAGTCGTCGACTATGTTATTCTGTCTATCAAGTATATTTAGACACTTATGATTACCAAATCAGTTTCTAAAAATAAACTACACATGTGAAAAATCAAACTATAGACAACTTTCAAAGATCTCTATGTGCGTCTATAGTACAGTACATTTAGAAGTCATGTTCTTTCCATCAATCGCCTTGGCAAAGAAGCACAAATAGTAGTACAATGTTGTTTTAGGCTCAAACTACGTTCGTCTAATAGTATAAAAAATGTCCAGATTATCTCTTTTGAAACGCCCCTTTACCGCTTCAGGTTTCAAAACACAACCCAAAATAGAAAGTCTACAAGGATTTTGCTTCGTATCAGCCATGAAATAGCCCGGATGATAACGTTGAAAGTGGTGCGAGGTATTTCGAGTGACTTCCAAACAGTAAAAAAAATGTAAGCAAGTCCCATTATAAAACGCCGTAAGGAACTTGTTTTCGTTTCTGGAGTTTTTATGAATGAAAATTGATAATATCTCAACGAATACATCTTGGATATTTTTCCATATTTCGTTTTTATCTGTATTTCTTTCACAGGTAAGTGTATTTTTATAGAAAATCATTAAAAAGTTAATTATGGAAGCAATAAATTATGTGCGTAAATTATGCGTTTACAATTCACCGTAGAATTCAAATTTATTTTTTGATCAACTAGTTTTCTTAATAATTAAGACATCCAGTAATATGATAAATCAAATAGTGTCTGTTTGGGAGGGCACTTGTTGAAATTTACACCCCTCAAAAACCATTGTCAACCGATCGAGGCAATGCGAAGGTTGATAATTTGTTCGAGGGGTGTCAATTTCAACTGTTTCCTTCGCAAACAGGCACTATTAATATAATGTAGCATTTGTCTCTTTTACTAAGTGTCTATACATCTAACATTGTATCATAGCCAGGTTATCAGTTTTGTTTTCCTTCAAAAGTATGACGTAACTTTGATGAAAGATCTAGTAGTTGCCATGCAACAAGCAAGTTTCTAGTTATTCTGTAGATATAGATATATATATTGTATTTTGGAATTATTTATTACAGACTATACACATGACATGTTGATTAATCAAGGTGTGCACATCGTCTACATGAATGTGTTTAAATATGTCGTGTTGATACATTTACGTCTCTGCAGATAATAGAAAATACGAGTGAATTGTCAATATTTCATCTAAAGTGGAAACGCTAGTCGATTGTACATTTAAGCAGTACGTTACATATACTGGTATATCCGTGTAGTTAAAAATGTTGACTACAAACGTTGTCATATATTTATTATTTTAAAATGTACAATTCGCTTTGCATATCTGGTGATGATTTTGGATTATAAAATGTGGAAATTTTTAGTTCATAGGTGATCAAGCGTCTTTCTGAATTTACCCACCATCGTTTAAATCAATGCTAAATAAACGATAAGATGAATTTATCGTTTCATGTTGGAATGTTTGCTTAACACGGTATTTGCTAAACGTACTCGTTATATGAATGTACCGGCCACAACTCAAAAACTAAAAACACGTATTATAGGTTTTAACGTAATTTTGAAGTGTAAAGCATAACAATGTATAGATATTTGACAGATATATAGAATCCTTACAAACACACAGAAATCAATTTTTCTTCAAGCGCATAATAATGTGATGCCAAACACCATAATGAAAATAGAATAATAAATGGACAAAATTGTTTGGTACGTTCAGAAACATCCATATCAAATGAAACGAATTCGTAGAACCTCTGCAGAAATCCCATTTAAAGCGTTCTTATTATATAACCAACCGTAATCCGGTATTGGTACTATATAATATGTTACATTTTGGATACTCATTAAATTATTATGCACTTTAAAGACGAATTACTATATTCAGTAAGTATCATTTAACCTAAAATGAGTTATATCGCCTCATTATTGAATCAATGATTTTATCAGGATCTGCCCCTTTGGCGACAAAAATTATCTTTTAATCGAAAATGTTCGATTGTTCACGCTTTTATGATAACATTAAAGCAACAGAAGTATTTGATATCAGTTTTATCAGTGATGCTTTTTGATCAGAGTTTGCTTCCTTTGCTGTCATATAGGTACATGAAGGTACATGTATTCAAATTAGTTGAAGATAAATGATTGCATCCCAAATAGAGTGATGTGAACTTTAAAGAAAAATGGCATCTATAATTTTTTGCATTGTGATAAATTTTGAATCAAAGAATGTACTTTTAAAAATATGTTAAAAGTGCGTTGGAGTATGAACTTTTCATTCAAAGTGCGTTATGAATGAATTTGGACATTTGTCCAAATGGAGTCACTAGCCCGCTTAAAAAACAATAACATTATAAATCACACATTTTTGACTTAGTATTTTTTAAAAGACGATTTGGCTAAGGTGTTTACCATTATTTTTTTATACTGAGAAATAAAATTAACCGTCACTGGGAACCGGAAATGAAAGTCAAATAACTCTATTATAATATGAACTAAACAGAACACATTGAAAAGGCCCTTTACTTTCTAATTCTACCTTGTATATATTACCATGAAGTTTCTTTTAAATTGAAATACATTTTACACTGCTAAAAAGTGCTTAATGTAAAAATAATAAAGTCAAATAAAAATAAAAGCCGATCAGTTTAATGTTAAATATGAGGGCATCTGGTATAAAACAGTTTTTCTTATTCGAAGAAAATGAAAAATTTAACGAAGCACATGGACAATTTAGCGTCTTGTTTTGTCTGTATATTTACAGAAGACTTTATGGTCATAACAAGGCATTTACTTACCCCCCCCCCCCCCCCCCACACACACACACACACACACACGCCTGTGATATTATGACCTACAAAAAATATACAAGTCGGTATCCGTTTTGCAAGATTTATTAAAATTCCATAAACATAATACAATATTCCGCGAGTTCGGGGGTCGGTGATACTACAAGCGCCTTGACCGTCGCTCTCTAACTGCCGAATAAATGAACACTGCCAACAATTACATATAGAAATAACAAAACACAATTTTAACAAAAAAGAATAGTAAATATAAAGAGTTACTTCAATTAGAGGATTACATAGATAAACTGGGAGCCAAAAAAGAGTGTCCGGATCAAAGTTACAGGAGAAAAGGTGTCATTATATAAATAGTGCCTGTTTGGGAGGGTAACAGTTGAAATTGACACCCCGAGAAAACCATTGTCAACCGACGCGAAGCGGAGGTTGACAATGGTTTTCGAGGGGTGTCAATTTCAACTGTTATCCTCCCAAACAGGCACTATTTATTTTGTTATACTGAATGTCTTAATTTTTAAGAAAATTTTACTGCTTTTCTATAGGAATAACGTGAATTCTACAGCGAACCGTACGCGCATAATTTTCGCGCATGTAACATTTTTTAATGTTACCCGTTGCTAAGTGCGTTGCTAACGCTGAGGGTAATATAAAATATTATTAACTGCGTCTTAACCAATCAGATTTCAGTATTTAACATGAAAGTATAACAAGTCCAAAGAGAACATTTCAAGGTTATATTTGCCTCTTCCTCCCGATGAACACGTAATCATTTTCCGAAGAAACTTAGTGCTGTGGAATTTGGTACTTGTTCCTTCTCGGCCCATTCTGGAAATGGATAGATCACACTTCCAATTGCTGGTAGACTCAAACCGTCTGTCAACATGGGTCGAGTTCACCGCAGCCTAGCGAAAGTGTCCCCTTAAATCACTTGTCTTTGTCTTTTCCTTGAGTTCTTATTCTCTATCACGTAGTGGTAAATATTTTTATACTTTTATTGCTCAAGAAGTTAAAACGGGTAAAATTATTATCAACGGACAATTGCTACAGACGACGGTGGAAAAGATGATTGGTAATAGGTCACATAAAAGACTGGCTTTCAAAAAAATTTATAAACAGACTAAAATATTAATGATAGGCAATAACATGTGATCAGAAAAGTGCATCCAAGCTATTTTTTTTTTGGATGAGCTGAAAATAAAATAAATGTAACACATTCTTCTTACACATATCAACTTTACAAAATTGATTTATTTTTAACAGAGTTTTGAGGTTTTTTGGTTCTGTTTTATGACGCGAGACTTGTTGAGATAATTCATATCATTTGACACCCTTTTATAGGTATACAAAAGCAGCTTACGACACAAGAGAGTCACTTAAAATCCTTTCCAAACATTTTTGTAATAAAATACCTTTAATAGCAATTCAGAATTCATTCAATGTTAAAGACCATTTAATATTTCAGACAGGTATAGATGACTTAATTTTGATTAAATGTATATCTTTTAGGCTAAGACTAATGTTGTCCAGTTGCCTACAAAGCTGATTTACGGGTATTTGATAATTTAAAAAAAGTCAGACTATCTATAGGTTTGTTACGGCGACGTAGAAGGGCCAGCTATTTGTTCGGATGAATTTGGATATGTTCAGACGAATACGTTATGTGTTCGCACTATAAATAGTATTTATTCGGACGAATAAGCTATTTGTTCGGACGAATAAGCTATTTGTTCGGACAAAATAGGATTTGTTCAGACAAATTAGCTCTTTGATCGGACGAGTTAGCCCCCCCCCCCCCCACCCTTCACTTATTCTCGCAGCAAACATTTTTCTTAAATTGACTACATAAAAAAGTGAACTAACATGAAGTTACCCCATCCCCCATCATTTTGGTGAATATGTTAACAACTGAAGTGAAATGAAGTAATATATACAGGAACATTACGCTCTGCGCCACCACCCCATCACATCCCGATTAGGAATTTTACGATTTTTAAAAATTAAGTTGTACATTCCCCCATTTAATTTAGATATTTTTTTTGGATGAGTCCCCCCTCCCGACTTTTAAATACTTTTTGAGTTGCCAAGCCGTGAATTGAAACTGTTTCACAGGTATGTGATAATGAAAACAGCCAGGCTATCTGTAGTTTTGTAGATACATCAAAGAAAACAATGATATTTAACACATGTTATTAGCACCGTTGTACCTACCTACCCAACGCATCAATGTACTTAAAGTTGATTATCTTTTTTATTTGTCGTTGTAAGATAAATATGTTTTTATTTTTATTTAAACATATATCCACTGTTTTCCCTCTGAAGACAAAACTTGATTGCAATAATAGAAGGGTGTTCTCAAAGTAAGTTTACTTTGAGGAGACAGTACGGCGCATCTTATAAAAAACCGCCTTAAAAAAATTCCCGATCGGATACGGTATTTTTGTATTACCCATAAATGTATAAACTTTCAGAAAATTACAAATTTCTCCATCAAATCACTTTAATCATTTCAATAAAAGTAATGATTATTTATGGTCCATAAATATATACATCGCATTGTTATGACATATCATTGTTGTAATGTATTGTCATAAAACTTAAGTCAGTGTACGACGCTTAGCGGAAACTCTCAGATACATTTATCAATTGTAGGAACACACTCCGTTTTATTAATAAAGCATCCTTTATCCTAGATGATTTCTCCTGTTTTGGGATTGTAAACGTTATACTTAATTATAGTACCGGTAGTCCTTGGACTGTAATAAGTCTTTTTACAGTAAATGATCAAACTTAAAATTTTTAATACAGAAAGACCACAAAACACACTCACACTTAAGAAGTAAACAACGTTATTTAGTGAACATGGCGTTATGAATAGCAATCGCTCTGTTGGCATATTCAATGATGATGTCATGTTCACTAAATAATTGTTGTTTATTACTTATATTTGCATTTTACCACTCGCAAATACCCTGTATTAGCCTAGACCTACTTAATAGACATTTAGGTATTGCATCAAGAATAAACATTCAGACTTTAATGTATCCTTTATGACGTCATAGTATACAGACAGAGCAATTGCGATTATAGAAAAATAATAATTGCAGTTCCTCTGTATAGGCTTACAGTGGGAAAGAACAATGGATATGCAAATATAGAGCTATATTTGCATATCCATTGTTCTTTCCCACTGCAATATATGCAAATATAAGTAATAAACAACGATTATTTAGTGAACATGGCGTTATGAATAGCAACTGCTCTGCTGGCATATTTTCGATGATGCGCTAGCATAGTATTCATGGAATATGCCAACAGAGCAATTGCTTTTCATAAGACCATGTTCACTAAATAACGTTGTTTATTTCTTAAATATACTGTATATTAAAGGTATGATATACAGCTGGGCCTCGTTTCATAAAGAGGCCTAAATTTTGGGCCTAACTTTAGTCTAGTCCGAGGACCTACACCAAAACTTAGTCGGGAGTATTTTGCATTTCATAAAGCGGCGTAACTAGAGGTGTAAACTTTAGACTATAGCTTTAGCATAAGTCCTTGACAACGCAGCACTGCACATGCATAAAATTGTTTCTATTACTCTGTTATGTATAGGTGTATGTAGCATGTGAAAATATTATCAATTTTAGAGGATCTGGCACTTGTAATAATTTTAAATTTTAAAAATATTTAAGATTTGATAATTCTTGGTTCACACAAAGGTAATTTTTTTTCAAATAATATTACTTTTCCTTCAACAATTTACGGACAAAAAACACACAGGCACATAGCATTTTTTTTTTGGGGGGGGGGGGGGGCTGCCTTTTCAAAAACGATGCTACGTGCCTGACACGTAATTATACAAATAGATAAAACATTAAACGGAAACCAAAAAATGGTGAAGAGTATATGATTTTCTGGAATACCAGCGCAAGAAGTATTATTTAGTGTCAAATGTACATGGAAATCTTTAATGAATTATCCGTATAATACATGTATAATGTTGAATTTAAAGCGGGCTTACTCGGTATTGTTTTGGTTGAAGTACATGACTTGTGTAATGTGCTCAATAGAATAATCAATTTATCATTTTAAGTAATTAAGTAGTCCAAATTATACTTATTTTATTACTTTCATCTTATTGAACATTTTGAATTTGCTGGGTCGGTGTAAATGTTCAAGTTGTCATATTGTCGCTCTTTGTCATTGCGCATTTCAATTGAAATGAATTTTAGTGGTTATAAAACAAAATTAATGCATTTTTGTTTTCAATCATTAATTCGCGATGTTTTGTATTTTAGCGCAACATAATGTATTTTATACATGTACGTGTATTATGATAAGATACACTTTCTGTATCCAGTATTTAAAAATAATAATTTGTATTTATCAAATCATTTTGAACTGCAGACTTGTCATCATTCTTGTAGTTAAAAACCAGGTATCAATAACATATCTTCACTTTAAAAAGAAAATCACAAATTAAGTTTATAATTGTGCATTAGTATCAGTGAGTTTAATCAGTTTCAATTTTCAGTATTACTTGCATTCAATATTAATGCATCTACATGTACATACATCGTAGGTTAAAAAAAAAAATACTGTTTATATATAAATTACAAAAAAAAAATATTAGCTATTTTCTCGGGAAGCAATTTTAATGAAAGATTTTTAAAAGGTAAAGTTTATATTAAATGTGACGTAAACTTGTTCATGGTAAATGTAAAAAGGGGGGAAATGGTTTAGAAAAAATATAAGTCTATAAAATGCAACACATAAAATTAAAATTGGAATTAGGGCACATTTTTTAAATATAAATTATGATATCTCTCTCTCTCTCTCTCTCTCTCTCTCTCTCTCTCTCTCTCTCTCTCTCTCTCTCTCTCTCTCTCTCTCTCTCTCGCTCTCCCTCTCTCTGAATGTGACTACTTGATGTAACTTATAAAATACAATCGTCGTTTCATAATATATATTATGCTTACTTGTGTTTACGTCCGAACTTACGCTTGCCTATAAGTGGACGTTAAATTTTAGCTTAACTTTAGTTGGACGTAAGGATGAGCTCTTTAATGAAACGCAAATAGTCGAACTAGTCCCGTATTTACACCGGCGCAGCGCTAAGTCTGGACGTACGACCCTTTATAAAAGGAGCCCCCCCTGGAAAAGAAAACATTAATTATTAATTTTAAAAAAAAGTTTTTAATTCAAAAGTATCACAAAGGAGAATGGTACAAAAGCTGAAGAAATTAGTTTTTCAATTTCAAGTATGTTTACTTCATCATTTCAAATTCTTTTCAGTAGTAAAAAATACTCATTTTTCAAAAGACTTCAAACCATTCCAATCTAAAAAAACTCAATCTGGATTTAAACACGATATTCCTCAAAAGAGTTTGGGCAGACAGCGTTGAAGAAGGTAGTTCCATATTTGAGGCCACAAATTCTTTGACAAGTCCTTTCTCATTTCCTATCAACAGTGTTGAATTAGAAAGTGACATGGAAGATGGGTGAGCTATTAAATCTTGTGCGAGTAGATACTTCACGAACCCTCCACCCGGTCTAAGAAGATGAATCTGATTATTCTCCATGTCAATTACAATGATGTTAGAACGCGAGTCGCACACTACATCAGAGAATGAACATTTCTTTACAAGACTTTGACCCCTGTAGACAACCTTCAGGCATCCAGAGGAAGATAGAATCAACAGTTCATAGGTAGATTTACTTGTCCTGTTTACTACACAGATATCAGTGTTACTGTTCTGTCTGACTCTCCATGGTACAGTAAACAGTCTGGTCTGGCCGTCCTCTTGGTACTCGTACTCACGGATGACGTCACCGGTCAGTGTCACGTGCCTGACCAGACGTCTGCTACGTGAGTTCGGTTGATATGTTTCCGATTCATCGTCCATTAACGTGACTAGCAGTCCAAGTACATTGTTAAAGGTTGCTTGACAGACCCCACAAGGAATCAATGGACCAGTACTGAATGACTCAGATACTGGTACAAAACCGCAAACCTCGTATATAGAAAAGCGATTAATTGATTTTTTTATTAAAATCAGTATAAAATAGATCAGCATTGTCTTTAACGCATGCATCATTTGCATTTGACGTAATTTTTTTCTTCATTCAATTAGATTTATTGCATACCTCTATTTCACCCACTTCTATGGAGTCAAGAAAATCTTTGTCGAATTTTGCCAACAAATCTATAGATTCTGTTCCAATATGAAATGAATCTGACTCGATCACAGCGATGTCATTTAAATCAACAATATCTCCCATCATGGATTCCAGTAAATCTTCTTTGATCAAAGTCTCTTCGTATCTCAATGGATATCCCAAAATCCTTATACCACTGTCTCTGTTCGACAAGAGGTTGGTCAGGTCCCTGAGGTTGTCTATCAAACTATATTCAGACATTGTACTGTGCTTTTCTTCCATGAATTCAACGACATCCATAATTTGTTCTTTTTTCTTTTCCAAGTTTAACCTACCATCATTTATTTCAGAATTTTTTCTTTCCAGATTTTCCCTTAATTTTTTTTCGTAATTCTTCCTGATTTCGTCCAGTTTTAAAACAATCGCTTCAAAGTGTTTCTGAAGCTTTGAAACTTCAAACTCGCAACATTTTTGGTTGTCCTCCATTTGCTCGATTGCCTTTTGCATCATCTCATTCATTTCTTTGACATCAATGTCCTTAACCTTACTCAGAGTCTTCTTTAGTTCTCTTCTCTTTAGACTTCCTGCTGTGGGTATAGTTTTCCAGTCGTGAATCTTGTGGTCTGTTTTAGCACATTGTGAACAAATAAACTCATCACAGTCCTCGCATGTGATATCTATATTCATATTGTGTTTTTCACACATTGGGATGTGTTCCTGAGCAGATTCAAGCGGGTGTTTTGGAGATATGGCCGCCATGTTTATGTTTCGGTAGACACCGTATCTAGACCTAAATCCAGTTGCGTCTTGTCTTTACATTTGAATGGATTTGTAAAGATTTAAATATTGACTCCAAGGAGTGCATTCTAGTTATTCATTCGGTTTGTTAAAGAACAAAGTTTAAACGACGTTGAATATTTTAATTTTATCATTGCGACTTATTGTCATCAATTTAAATTATTTCGCAGTGTTCCTATCGTTAAACAGATCCAAATGTTTTTTTATTTTTAAAATTCATGAAATTAAAATTAAATTATATTGAGGGAAAAAAACATTTCTACAAGAAAAGTACTGTATAAGATGGGGACTCTCTATATATTAGGCAGACAACATTCCTTTCTCTTTACAAATGTCCGGGTCTAACAGGTATCTAAGAAAAACAAACGGGTTCAAAATTCTACTAGTATCTATGTAGTTATGTGTTTTCTAAATGCTATATTCGTCAAATTGAGGAATGTTATTCTTTAACGTACTGTTATTGGGTCTTCAAACATTGAATATAACCATTTGTAAATCGTCATTTGTAAGATTTTTCGGGCTTCGGTAAATTTTTGATTCATAATCTATTTGATGCATTTGCACTTTCATCATTTGTGATATGTATTTTTAGTTTTGCAAGTTACTGCACCATTATGACGACAGGAGGTGCAGGCTACATTGAATCTAATCATTCCTTCAATCTCATTAGACCCGTATTGCATACTCAGCCATTCATGAATACTGTATTATTTTGCATTCATTGAACTATATTTCAGTTTACCAATACATATAAATATCATAAATGTTTACACTTAGTTTTGCAACACTATAATGTAGTAGTGTATGTTCATTTTTTTCATAACTGTTAGGGGCAGGATTGGGGTTGGGGTTTGGGGTCCAAAATTTATCATGAAGCACCAAACTCAAAGTGTATTATCAACCAATCTATTTAAAATTAGATCTTTGATCCGCTCCTATTAGATCTAATTTTAATTAGATTGATTATCAACTTGCCAAATACAGAAAACATGTTAGACAAACTCTTTTTTCTGCCTTTCATTAACGTAACATACCTACTAGCACTAATAATAATCGACATGAATATCTGAAACACTCTCCTTTGCAGGCATTTTCAATATCTCTCTCCATTATGATAATTTATAGAAACTGAATTTTGTGTGTTTATCATTTATTACATTGTATAAGAATGATGCATTTTCTTTCATGATGATGAATACTTTGCAGCATGTACTTCAAGGATTCATGACAGTTATTTCATGTACAAATGTTATGATTATTCATACACTATCAAAATAGTGTTTCTCAATGTCATAAATATATGATCTTTGATAGGCAATAAAACATTGCCTATGTTAAAGCACAATGACAAAACAAAATACAAACAAAATATAAACAATGACATTATCAAGTCATCAATTTTCAAATTCCTGTTTTGAATAACACAATCTTTGAAATAAATTGTGCAAGTGTACATGTTGCACACTTGCAATGCATTTATCTGACACAAAAACTGATTATTTTGTCCTTTCATTTTGCACATTGATTTTCATTTCATATTTCAAAGAATATTAATACAAGACAATCTAAGATATTTCAATTTTAACCATCCCACTTTAAGTTATTAATCAGGGAATGTCACTTTTACACACATGGGGAAAATGTTGAACACCCTAACCACTGTCGCTTTCGCTGTCAATGTTGAACACTCTAATCACTGTCGCTTTCGCTGTCACTCTCGCCCTCCTTCACGTCAATGCTGAATTTATACTCCTGGTCACAGCCCATGTAGGCGTCGCTCATGAAAAAGATGGTGTAGTTGTAGTGACCGGGGGAGGGGGCCACAAAGTCTAGTTTAACCTTGGCCTTCTGCTGCAAGGTCAGTCTCCTGATGGACAGCAACGAGTTGGACTTGTTGTCTCCTATCACCACCCACCAGCCTTCCTCTCGTTTCTGTGGGGGTAAAAAGATAAAAATTTAGATACACTGTACCATATATCATTATCTTAAAGCGTATGTTTTTTATACGTCGACAGTGTCGAACAAAGTTCAGGCATCACTATGAATTCACCTCAGTCACAACTGCTAATACTAAATCAATATTTCATATGTCACGATCTCAAAATATTTAAAATGACTAGATTCCTAAACTTTGCAGTCATCAAACAATCATTCTCTCTCTCTCTCTCTCTCTCTCTCTCTCTCTCTCTCTCTCTCTCTCTCTCTCTCTCATCATACCTGAGGGAAGAATGGTGCCACAACTGGTCCCACTAGTTCATCTTCTCTTTCCAAGGAGACAAGCACATTGACGGGGGAACCACTGAAATGAAAAGAGTCTTCATTTAAACTACATTTCCTTATATTCACATTGCAGTCTCTATGTTTTTAAAAAGTTTAATTCCCAACAAAAAAAATTATTGACAAAAGTTTTAATTGTGTCTTCAGCCCAACTGAAAATACACATATTTGAAGAATAAGGAAAAATATTCTAATAATCATATTAGATTTATATACAAATTAGAGAGAACTGAGTTAAACACTGTGATCTTTGACCATCTCAAATAAAGGAGTTGGTTCCCTTTACCTGTGAATGCCTTCTTTTTCTTGGACATCGAATGACATCTCGATGTTGGGGTACTTGTTACAGAAGCGAGCCACATCGGCCATCTGTTCATCCGTCAGCTGTAGAAGCTCATTCCTTTCATCATCCTCCATCTCCATGATGTCAAAGATGCTCTCCATTTTCTAAAAAACACAGCCATTCATTTCACCATTAAAGAAATTTTCCTTTCATCTTCCAGATAATCATTATTTACAAATGAAAATCTAATAAGAAATAGCACCACTTTATTACAATATCAAATACCAAGGAGGAGGGATATCAAAAGGTCTGAAGTCATTATCTTATAAACTAACAAAATAATCCACAAGGGACACTTGCTACTCCAAGTGTAGGTCAACACCGGCACTGGAAAGCTGGGTATATCTATGGATTTTATACTACACATGTATTTGTAAGTACAGAAATGAAGTTTGAATGACTATATTGTTGAACAATGAACCTCACAGCCAGGAAAAGAGAAATTTCCTGGTATAATAGCCCACCTTTTCCTGGCACCGCTTGATGATGTCCTGTGAGAAGTGGGGGAGCTGTTTGAGATATGAGTCCTTGCCCCACATTGCCTGGGTTACCATCTGAGCAAGTTCCATGGCTGCTAGGGCGGGGCTCAGCCACCCGTTACTGCTCAGTACGTCCACACAGGCCTGGATCAGGCGGATTGCCTGTCAACAAAACAAAACGATATAAAATGTACAGCAGATTGAAATTTCAATAAAACAAATAGAGGATGTGTTCAACATTAACAGTATTGTTCATGTATGTATTTAAACTAAATTTATTTCCCAATAACATTTTTTGCATTTCAAATTGATATAGAATAATTCTGTTTCCATATACATGTAATTTATTTAAAACAAGAAATGATCATAAGTACTCTTCCTCATGATAATCACTGGGAAAAGTTCACACACAAAAACTGTCTTGTCAAATATGAACTAAAAATGAACTAACTACAATATAACACAAAGAAAATAATTTCCTCATCAATTTAGTAAACATGTACTCAATATCAAACTTTTTGACCCCATCCACCCCCCCCCCCCCCCCCCCCTCAAAAAAAAAAAGAAAATCCAATAAAACCATCAAGCCCCTGTGTATACCTTGCTGAGTATCTCCTCAGTGTCGGACTGTAGCTCCGCTGACAGCTGCATGCGGGACAGGTGGGCCTGTAACAGGAGGTTGGTCTTGACGTGAGGGTCGTTGTACTTCTGGTTGGACAACTTGTTCGGCAGACGACTGGCCAGCTAACGTAAAACAACGAATAAGTAAATCACCATTCAAAGAATTAATCTAATTCTTAGTAATGTTTATTTGTGTTTCTCGCTGACTCAGTGCTGAGTTACTGGAAAACTTAAAATGAATTATGCAGGGAAATTTCAGAGAAAACACAACTAATGTATGTGTACAAACATCCAACCCCAATGAACTTATTAATTACAACAAAAATATTCACAACTACACATCCAGTCAAAAAGATTGGAATGTTGTGACTGCATCTCGTTCTGATTTCATTTATCATATGACATTAACATGATCCCATTAAAAAACAATTTCAAGTACATCTCTGCCCATATCACACCAAGTCTAGTAATTACCAATCATTTCCATTCTCTACATCCTTTGTTTATGTAAGTACCTGAAAGTACAAAGTAAATATGCAGTGCTTGTACTTACAGATTTCAAGATGGCCTCCTCGTGGTGTCTGATGGGAACATCTTCGTACTCGGCGGCGTTAGAGATAATCTCCAGGAGACCTTTAATCTTTGTCTTGTTGTTCAGAGACAGACTGAAAGTTTCTGTTAAAAAAAACCCAGCCCTTAGTAGTCTCTTCACTCCATGCAGCAAAGTAACCATAGTATATATTTTTCATAATTCATTGTTAAACAAGAATTTTTATGGATTTTGTTCTTGAATCAACCTACTATATCAAATGTTTAATATATCTACAAAGTTATGTAATCATCGTCAAGTAATAATAACACCACAGTATGCATACACCACTCTCGATACAATGTTTGATTCTATAAATAAAACTCTCCATTCCCAGACTACACGGTGGGGACACTGACCTATGGTGGTGTAGTTGATGTAGTAGTAGGCGGCGATCATGCCCAGATTGAGTGGGGTCATGTCCATCTCGTCCTCCACACTGATACACTGTCAAATAGATCAGGCATTAAACTTGCAATACTGTAGAAGCACATATATTGTACATACATTGGGTTAAAATTTTGTTGTTTTAAAACCAAATAAAATTTCATTAGGATTTAATTTCGCCATATCTTGATCTCTAAAATGAATTACGTATCAACTCTGTATTTATGAATTTTTGGGTTAAAAATTCGTTATAAATTAAACTTCGATGATAAACACTGCCAACTAAAATAACGAAATTAAATCCTAAATTAATATTTCTGCTTCAGCAGTATACAGGGAAGCTTTCTTCTTTTCACATACTAGCATTCATTAACTCCATTTATTATTTTTAAAAAAAATCTTTATTTGCAACTTTTTAAGCTTAGTTAAGTATCTGCCATCTGGGCTACTTTCTTATTTTCAAGCTTATTTTAAAGTTGACAAGTTTCCCAAATGAACAAGATGAAGTGGGTGGGATTGACAAACCTTGGACTGTTCCAGATCTGACACTGTGTTCTCAACCAGCTCAGACAGGTGGTCCGACAGATGTCTGTGTGTCACACCTACAACAAACAGGAAAATACGTCATCAATGGTTTAATCCTGTAGAATAACAAATTTCATACTGATAATTTTTCCATTATAGACTTCATTGTAGGTCCATGTGTGGTTTTATGGCCCCATGTCAAGTGATATTGATCGAAGACACAGAAAGTGATATTGACTATGTTTGCAAACTTGTGGCAGAATTGCCAAGACTTGCAGCATTAGAAATAGTATATACATGTATGTTTTTCCAGCTGTAGTTACCTTGAAGGTTGTAGTAGTTCGGGTTCTGGGTCATCCTTCTGTACAGGAAGGTCCATGTCAGGTAGTCCACCGCATCCTGTTTGTTCTCGATGGTCTTTGTCACCACCTCAGCATTGAAGTGGTCATGTAAACAGTGGTCCAAGTGGCTCTGTCAAACAGAAAAAGAAAGTAGGATTAAAAAGAAAGCACAATTAGGTACAAGCAGAAAGTACTCATTGGTATAAACTGAAAGTGTGTAAAGGGTAGAAATGAGATGACAACATACAAGAGATCTGCAATCAATAAAAAAAATTTAATGACAAAAACCTAATTCTGTAGCTCTTTGAGTACGATAAAGTTCACCGTAACAAATTAGCAAAGCTTTTGTTTTAGCTCAGTGTTTGTGCTGTTTAGTGTAAAGTGAATACAACTCACCTCCACTGGAAGAGGTTCATACAGGAATTTCTTGAAGAATTCTTTCTTTGAACTTTGACACATGATCAAAGCTTTACCTGAAAGTTTAAAATGCCCAATTATAAAAGGTATAAATTGTTTTTAAATCAGAATTTAAGTATTTATCTATTTATATATTTAAGGATTGGCTGATCATTTTTCTTGCATGCCTTAAACATGATGTGAAACAGTTTCCTGTCAGTCCCTTGTAATACATCTATACATGTACATGGTTAGCATCAGTTCCCAAGAATGTTCTGATATATTTATCAATTACACAATTAAACAGGTTCAGGTAAATATTTCTTAACCTTCCTGATCTGTGAGTGGGCGGTTGGCTCGACCAATCATCTGTAAGACGTCTGGCACTGGATAATCTTCATACCTGTAACAGAGACACACAACATGCTTAACATTCAGAGTATCTTTATTCATAAATTCCCTTTTGATATTTTTCATAATGATTGTATTAAAATTACTTCTTAAGTAAAAACTAAAGAAAAATAAGCTTGATGCCTTTCTTATCAAAAAAAAATAATCTGTTACATCTCAGGATTTAATTAACAAAGAGTCAAAAACATGATAAATTCTGATTTTGACTCTCAAAACTTACGAGTGTGTTTTTCCGTCGTAATACTGGGTATCCATGACAACCACCAGATAGGCAGACACACTCATGCCCCAGGAGAGACTGCGAGAGGCCACCAACACCTGTACAGCACCGCTAGAGAACAGATGCTCCACTGCCTTCCTCTCTATGTCACTCAGGCCCTCGTGGAGGTACCCCACTCCATTACTGAGCGTCTCCTTCAGAGTCTACAAATTATCAACATACTTCTGTAAAAATTTTGAGAGGACACATACTTTTTTTATATCAATAATTAAAAGACATGTTTGAGATTATTTCAATCCTATAATATACTGTCTTTGATTACACTCAAACCCTATTTTATTCCCTTGCTATAACTGTATTCAAATTCCTAATTTCATTTTCAAATTGAGAATTCAAAATTCGAAAAATTTTACAATTTCAAAGCAACCGAGTAACACTCCGATGCAAGACATACGTCCACATATGTGAGACCTCTACAGCCAAATACTTCGAACTGCTAAGAGGTCTACAGCCTATATAGGGGTTGGATGGATAGCAGTGATTAAAGAGCAATATGGTGGACAGTGCCTATTTAAGAATGTTGTTCAGCTTTAAGCAATTACAACACATCAGTATGTCAAGTAGGGCAATGAAATCCTCAAATTATGAAAATCCAAAATATGAAGACTCCCCAAGCCTGCATATATTTTCTACGTAGTAAGTTTCATGAAACTGAAAACCCCCAGTAATTTTGGTTACATATCCCACAATCCTACCTTGTCTGTGATCTTCTCCAGGAATGGTTGGATATCTTCCTCCTTTACGTGGAGGAAGCGACTTCTAGGCGTCTCTGTGTCAACCTGAATCTCCGCAGCACTGAAGGTCAAAATGTCAATGGCAGTCAAGCGTGTCTGTTTCCGTGATGGCACGAAGATGATGACAGGTTTCCTTGGTGAGTGACGCAGGATGGCCTGGTAAGTGGGCTTGGCCATGGCAATTATTCGGGACAAATTGTGGCTGATGTTCAAACCCTGAATAGAAGCATATAAGGTTTGTTTGATACAATTTTCTTTACATCTAAGATTTGTTTTTGATCTTTGCTCTATGAAACAAATCCTATCATCTTGCAAGATATCTCGGGTGCACTCTCTCACTCTCTCCTTTCTCTCTCTCTCTTTCATATAAGTGTGTATATATGGTATATGAACTTTTTTTCTGTATCTCTCTCTTCCTTTCTCACTCACTAACCTGTATGTGTAGCTCCAGGGGCACAGGTCTGACATTGGGGTGGAAGTTGAAGAACCCTGTGGGGGTACAGCCAAGCCACTGGGACACGTCCTTGGCATTGGAGATGGAGGAGCTGAGGGCGACCACTCGGATTGTGTGCTCCAAGTGGGCCGACATGTAACGCATACGTGAGCAGATCACCTCCAACACAGGCTGTAATTATAAGACAGAGGACAACATGAAACAGAGAGTAGATATCTGGTGTTCACTATTTAGTTTAGGTATTATAATATTCATCATCAGATTGGCTTGCATGTAATTATTTAATAGAAAGTGGCTACATCATTAAAAATGTGTAAAAATTATCGAATGTCTTGGTTATTGAAATAAGACCTATTGACCTACTGACCCCAACTTCCTGACCAATCAGATGGAGTTCATCCACCACAAAGAGATTGACACTCTGCACATTTTTTCTGACTTTCCAACGTCTTGACAGCACATCCCAGATCTCTGGAGTACTGATGATGATGTTACCCTGTGAAATTACAAACAGTAGAAAGTTACACAAATAAACAATTTCATGTACCGTAATGACAGTTTACAGTAAATTCTGTATATTCCTTATTTTCCACGAGTACTAATTTCGCAATTATTAAATTCTGCTGTTTTGAACCAAATTATGAGATTATTAAATCGCAAGCACTAATTTTCTGTTATATTTCATACAGTTCAAAACTGTCTAATAAATAGAAATGAGATTTAAAATCTGCAAGATCTGCTTCTCACAATTTTATGCGTATATGAATTCCTTGCATTTAATTAGTAATCTACAGTAATATCTTAAGTTCTCTTGCAGACTTTTCCTTCAGATTCTTTTCAATTGAAGTTTTGGCTAAAATATCAAAAGTGCTCTTTTACAGTATGACATTGATAACATTTTTAAGGAATCTCAGCATTGACCTTGACCTTACCTTTGCCAGAAGTTTGAGGTCAGTGCCAGTTTCACCTGTCAAAAGAACCACTTTTTTCCCCAACTGTCCTCCAAATTTGGCCGTCCATTCTGCATACACCTAAAGTAACATCCAAGTTTAATGTGAGATAAAAAAAAAAAATTGAATGGATCTTAAACACATTGGATGTATTTTGTAAAATTATTCTCCCATTAATAGAAACTGCATTAAAATCTTTAAAGGCATAATTGAAAATTTTCTACACTAAGTCTTATTTAAAGAAGGAAAGGAAAAGAGGCGAAATTTCAATCAAATTGCTTAACACAATTTTCTATTAAATATCATAATTCTCAATACCAATTTGATATGTTTCTCCCTGTACAAATTTTAAGATAGTTACAAAACTTTCTTGGGGTTTTTACCTGTTGTGCCAGAGGCTCTAGCGGGGTTACATACACACAGCGCCCATCTGGGTTCTGTGAGAACATCCTCAGGATGGCAAACTCCCCACAGATTGTCTTTCCACTCCCTGTGGGAGCCCCAATAAACACATTCTCATCTGTGTGGTACACAGCATTGAACACTGAAATATAAAATATGTCAATGAAATACAACTGATCAACAGAGTATTTGTACATTATGTATATCACATTTAAACCATTAAAAAAAATTTATTTTAAGTACATTGTACTCCCAAGATACCCTTCATGCATAATCACAGAGTACCTCCAATGAAAATAAGTTTACAATAAATTTAAATGGTCTACTCTTCATTGATAATACATGTATCATACTTCAAACTATCTGACCTGAGAAACCAAAGATTAATTTAATGGACTTCAAATTAAAGAAAAAAATGTTTGTAGTTATCATAAATTTCAAAATCATTAAGAGTAGATGCTTTGCCAATGAGATGGCTTGTAACCTACCCTGGGTCTGGATGGGGTTGAAGAAGGGGAACTTGTCGCTGTAGAGGCTCTCAAAGGCTGGGCTCCTGAGGGCGGAGACAGGAAGTGGCTGGAGGTCCAGGAGCTCGGTGGGTGGGGGGTACTTCTCTGGGAGGATCAGGTGACGGAACGAGACAGGAAGCTGGGTCTCAGCACCTGAAAACAGGAAACAGAACAGAACGTAAGATATTTCTATCCAAGAAAAATTGCACTCTGTTAATTCATTCAAAACTTGCGTTAGGGCCAATTATAGTGGATTGTCAATTTGTCAAAGTTCGGTGGATGTGATATCATGGATTTGTTTGTACATGTATGTTAATGTATAATAAATAAAGACTGCGTTCTATAATTCAGATGGGATGTTAACTTATGGCAAAGGGGTACCCAAGAAATCCACAAAATTTGAGCCCCAATCAATTATAATGATTCCACAGTATTTTGCCTCTGTTTCACTTTAATTTGTAAACTGTTCAGTGCAGGTACTATTGCAAATGCATAAACTGTGTGTATATTTCACACTTAAATTAATAGAACAAGCATAATGTAGAACAGTACACAGCGTATGAGTTACATGTATCAGATTTACTCTTTAGCTGGGTCCGCAGAGCAAGTCAAAAGGTCTGTACACAAGAAATGAGTTACCTTGTGTGAAATTTACACCTGAACAGGGACTTACCTATCCAGCGGTCAGACACGACCCTGATGAAGTACTGGGGAGGAAGTGGCTCAAACACAGGCACAAAGAACTTCACAACATGCTCATCCTGAGCAAATTTGCTGAAATGAAAATGTGGGAGAAATTTTTAATGGCATACATGTGTCCAATATTCTAAACATATATGATATCCTTACATATTTGTGTTCATAAACCATTACACATGGACATGTACATGCATACCATGTACAAAATGAAAACAAAGAATACACTAAATACTCTTCATGGAAGATATTCTGGAAATTTTTGGTTTTGTTATTGTACACTTTAATCCTTACCTTTTGAGCAGGAAATACTCGTGATGTAGAATGACCTCACTGTCCACATCCTCCACCAGGATCCAGAACGCCTGAATAAATCGCATAAACAATGTTAGTAGTGTAATGACCCTACTTTTATTTTGATTTTTCAACATTTCCGACCTTCAATTTTATTAGAACAGTATACTATATGCAAAACTCAAAACCCTCATTAACATGAGGTGTCATATAAAGTATTTAAAGATGGAAATTATTAAGACTTTTAACTGAAATAAATCTCTAACCTCGGAGGTTCCGTGAACTTCCTCGCTCCACTGGAAGTCAGGGGTGATGGTCAGTTCCACTCTCAGTGTAGCCCTTGTGATTGGCTGGACATGCACAGACAGTTCTAGTTTGGGGAACAGATGCACATATTTATGGATAGTTTTTCCACTCTTTGGTACTCGGATGAACTCTCCGATTTCCAGAGGATCAAGGTCATAGAGGCGCTCAAAGGGAAAGTTTTTCTTCTCGATTTTCTTGATGACCTCAATGGGCATCTTCTTATCCTTGAACTGCCTTAGTGGACACATACTCTGCCACCTGGAGAGAGGCACAAAGTTCAACACAATGACATTAAGCTTTGATGAACAATATGAGAGTAATCAAGTTCTAGTATTTAAACAAACTGTACACACGATCATATCTGTAAGTAGGTATTTCTATATTGCAAATTTGACAATGTGTTATGTTTACATGCAAAAAGTACTAGAATTCTGGGTATAAAACATTAAAAATTTACACTCTCAAATGGAGATTGCCATGAATTTTGCAAACCCAATAAGTTCTTCAATTAACTCCAACCTGAATTTTTTTAAAGTTCTGCATTTACAAACATGACTTGTACTAATTAAAAATACTAATAATCTCTGATACAAAAAAGAAATTTAGGAAGAAAAAACTTTCAAGACATGTTTGGAAAAGAATTTAACAGAACCTATTTCTACACAAGTTCCATATCCAACAATTCTGCTCCAATCATAACAGACTTACATGCGCTTGTTGACCATCTTACAGAGGGCGAGGGCCTTATCAGCCAGCTGGGCCCAGCCTCTGTGTAGGACGATCTCAAATATGGCCCTCATCAATCGCCCCGCAGACTGGGTCACAAACACCATGTCGGACATCAGGGCAAATCCCTCCAACTTCAGCTGGGAGATGTAGGCCTGTAGCAGCACATTCACCTGAAACATAGATATCACTTAGTTATCACATAGATATCACAATCCCTGAAAGCCTGGCACTCATGACAACAAGGGTTGTTTTCAGTTGACAATATGAAATGTTAAAATCAGTCATCATTCAGGGTTTTCATTTTTTATCAATTTTGTTTTTATGTTCTCCCCCTATGTCTGTGCTCTTTTGCAATTAATTGCAATAAAAGAGCAAGATTATTGACCTTGCCCAAGTAAGACCAGCATTGAATAGGTGAGAACTAGGACACATAGGGAAAACCATGTAAATAACATACTACAGAAAGTATACAGTCAGGTTCATGTCAGTTAATGAGATTGTTTTTCAAAAGAAAAAACCCTCGCCACTTAAAACTAGCTACAAGTACACGTTAAACATTTAATTCTTTGTTCTGCTGATAGCTTCATGACTGCCATTGACTGCACATTAGGATTTTGCACTAAGAAGCTGTTGTGAACAATCCTCTTTTAGTGATAAAAGTTAGAAGTTTTGAGAGGGAACATTTAAATTTCAGTCTGACTCGACATTCCCAGAAATCCCAATTCCAGTGTACCTTGGCGCTGGGTTCCTCAATGCTCTCTTTGATCGGGATGGGTACCCTCTCCAGTAACTTTAACAACTCCAGCTTCTCCTCCTAAAAAAAAAACATGAACATGTATAATCATACCTGTACAATAAATTCCTGTTTCTTACAGTAACATTAATTTTACATAATTATCTGCCTATCAGTATGGACCAAGTACAGTACATTAACATCTTTCAAGTCAATTTGGTTGGTGTAGGTGAATGTCTAGACAAACTTGATGTACATACATGTAATTTTATTGCTTGGTTCTACAACAAGTTTTATTTTTAACTTTCAAAAGAATTAAGACTTCAAGTGCCAATGACCAAGTAGGACAGACAAACAGACAAAAGAACCCATATTATTCAAAAGAAAAGCTATCGAATTCCCCTCTTGGATTTCCTAACTGGGAAAGAAATATAATATGTCTGCATTACAATATATTGGGTGAAGTGACTCACTCCTTTATGTAAATGGTACATATTAAATGTCTCACCTCTCTGACTGTTAAGTGCTTGAACTCGGATGACAGCGAGAACACTCGGAACAACTCGATCTCGCTGAGCGTAGGCTTCAGCAGCTGGTTGTAGGTAGCGATGGTCTCATTAGTACAGTAGTAGTGACTGGCGATCCGCCCGAGCTCCGTGCTCTGGATCTGACCAGTCTTCTTGTCATATTTGATCAGGTTATTTTTGTCCAAGGTCAAGGCTGCAGTGTGGATCAGGTCTTTACGTCGCTGCTGTAGAAGTGGGTCATCTTTCAGCATGTCATGGCCCACACCGTACAGCGACGGCGCTCGTAACATTCTGATGTACAAATATGTGTATCCTGCAGGAACAAAATAACAGCCATGCAAGTGATCATAAACACCACAAAACATAATAATAAACACCACAAAAATTGTTTTCACTTAACATAAAATACAATGCACAATAATGAAAACATTGATGAACTTTCTTATGTCATAATGATTGTAAAATTATTCATTCTTTGTCACCCTAATTTTTATCAGTATCATGAGTGTAGTTTACAATTATCTACGGTACATATTTCAAAATGTTTCAAAGCGTTCAATATGTAAATGACTAGATTTCTGGTTGCCAGTTTAGAGATCAACCTCCCCCCTCCTTACCCAGCCAGTCCACTGCTTCTTTCACAGACTGTACAGTTCCCAGAACACACTCCGCATTCAAGCAATCCGACATCCGACTGACAAACTGACTCTCAATCGGTAACTGAAAACACAAGACACTTTATAAAGGCTTACTATTCTCTAATGAGTTAATTTTTATTTAAAATAACTGGAATTGAATGTAACTTCTTTTGTGTTTAGGGATGAAGAGATAAAATTGAATTATAAGGAGATCATGTGACTGTCATGTGATTGCCATGTGACCTACCTGCTGGTTCATCAGTGACAGGTAGTACTGTAGCTCGCTGTGATTGGTTATCATGATCCCCTCCCCCTTTGTGTCATATTGGGGTCGCCCAGCTCTTCCAAACATCTGCAAGTCAAAGAAAACAAGAGGCCCATGGGCCATATCGCTCACCTGACCAACAAAGGCCACAATATACATGTAATCATATACTCCAAAGATCATGATTTGAATAATTTTTAATCTACACTACATAAACATGCCTGCACAAAAAATTAAACCTTTCTGGCCAAATGGTTGTTGAGAAACCATGGTGACTGACTAAAAATATGCAGGCCTATAAGTCAAAAAAGAAATTTTTTGTATACATACAATAATTGGGCACAGATTAACCTGTTTGTGGTTATTTCATTGACTGAACAGAAGTATTCTTCCTACAATAATCATCAATTATTGTGATGCCATTCTTCTCTGCGTTGGTTGGCTAGAACAAGGTCAACAAACTAACAATCAAATTAATGGAATTTTATTGATATGCCTTTGTTTGTTACAATATTATATATCTTGCCTCAAGCCATAGTTTGATGTGAACCCTTGAAATTTACTAGGTTGACTGAAACCTTTTACATGTAAAATGTTTTGTTCACAATTTGGCATGATTTGCTTATGAATTTAATTTCTATATATTGATAAAACACAAGGAGACATAAAATCTATTTTAAGAAAACAATTTTATTATGAGACAATAACTAATAATAAATAATGTCTAAAATGAACCTTAAGTAATTAAGCATTTTTTATGTGTACATACATTTCAAAAGTTGTTAGAAATATACAATTTTTTTTTTTTTATATGTTGTACATTCATAAATTAAATGATGGCAATAAATTTGAAATTTGATTTTCATGAGCATAAAGTACAGATATATGCAAGTCATATTTATACAGTTAATCAGTAATACATTTCAACTACATGTATTTAAATACACATTTTTACAAAGCTGAAAAAATTTACAAGTTGAACTCCTTTTTATAACCTTTCTTCGAAAAGGCGAAAACAGAAAGGTTATGAACAGTAAGGGTCTTTATAAAGTCAAAATTATGTAGAGATAATTGTTAATATATGTTTTTAAAAAAGTAATATCAATATGTGTCATTTCTAAGCTGTTACAAAAACAGTCAGTGGTTTATCATCAGAAAATGATCAAAAATATTTTTAAACAGATTTGGATCCATGTACATTTAATATATTATCATTTGAAACAATTGCAGGAAATAATGCACTTTATACATATACATGTAACAATCATCGAGAGTGCTAAATTGATAAGAAAACATGTTAAGAGTTGCCATGGGAAAAGCTACTAGTATTAACTTGTTTAAGAGAAAAAAAAATCATTGTTAGCAATGCATGTATTTATTATTTCTCAATTTAATTTTTCTCAAATTCATTTAATGAAATATAATTTTCTATAAAGTGTAAACTAAGAGTACACTTTGTCAAATAAGCATTCCAGCAATGTGTATGATTGTTAAGCATATTGCTTTTTCTTTAATGATGCATCATATTTAATTTAAAATATGATTCTCTCTCCATGACATAAATGATAGAAAAGGCAGGTTTACCGCACCGTCTACGGGCTGGCCAGTGACCTCCTTTCTTTATACTTACCTGTGTCTTTATGATAAATGGAAGTTATAAATCATGTACAAAAATAATAGTGCGTTTAGTATGTTTAAAATAAATACATGCATTTACAGTAATTAAAATCATTTAGCAAAATATAATTTTCCTTATGAATAATTAAACCCAGTATTACCAGTTATTATTTACAGAGAAATGAATTGGTACATATAATATAAAAATCTGTCAACAGAAAAATATCCCAACAGAAAAAGAAAAGAAATACTACTAGAGAGGTCTCTAATTTTTTGCTCCAATATTTCTTTTCTTATATCAGTATAAAACACGAGTACATCTGCTATGCACCCACATGATGAAAGGATTGCATGTACCGGTATACAATATACAGTCGATATAAATGAATATAAAACAATTTTGAAAAATAACAATTGAAAACATATTCGTGAATACATCTACTGTATTGTAAGACACCAACCATTGCTTGATATAGCTGGACTAATAATAAAATATCATCAAGTTAAAAAATATGGTCTAATTATTCACTTTGGATGCAAACATTATTGCTGTGACATCTATATTATGAGTACAAGGTTTATCAAAGCTTTTGCAAAAATTGAAAAATGACAGAAGGAATATATTAGAATATAACATCAGTATACAATTCTTTATACAATAATCAAGTACAGATGATTCTTTTGAATTACTATGTCTTTCTTTCCTGCAATAGTTTGTCAAGCTGCACATGCTGGCTTTAAGAAGGAAAGCTTTGATTTTGTAAATCAAATGTAAATTCATGAACAGTCCAGTTGTCATATTCACGGTTCACTCGCCTGTGATTCAGCTATTGTCAATTTTTTTTATTCTTGTTGATTAATTAATGACTTAAAATAATAAGCATACAATGAAGAGACATAGAATTAGATGACCCAATAATACACAAGAACATGCCAATTGAATTAAGATAATGAAGTAAATAAAATAATCACTACAGATTACCGATGTAAATAATTACTTAATATATTTATATAGCATAGGAATTCAACTGACTTTCATATTGTCATATTTTTCATATAGGAGGGGGCTCAGAATACTCCTCAATCTTCAGAAACAATGTACTAAATATTCCTCCATATTGAGGAAAAGTTGTATAATAACTCCTTTCCCCTCGACCATTCAATACATGATTTTGACACAAGCAAATGGTTGGTGTCTTAAAATACTTAAATTTATAGTCCATTTGTCACCTTTTTAAGGTGACAAATGTGATGAGGGAGGGGGCATTATTTTCGCAGCTCCCTCCGACAAATTTTTACTTTCGTGCCCCTTTCTTTTAGAAAACTATTAAATCATTCAAAAGCACAGTAAATCATTTTATGATCAGACCAGTATGCTTCAATTACGTCTGTTACACATGGTGATATGTTTGTAAAAATCAAGTCAAGCTGAGAACCAGTATCATGTGTAGCCTTTGTAACAATTTGTTTACATTGAAAACATTTCTCTAAAAACATTAAAAAGTCAAAATGCCCAGCAAACAAGTCACAATTGAAATCTCCTAAAAGCAGAAAATCCTTCTGGTTGTCAATTAAAGGTTTTAGATGCATGTCTACATATTGCTTAAAATTTCCCAAAGAACAAGATGGGTATTTATAAATTACGATGACCTTTACATATCTACTTTGACTTAAATGCACATTTGCACTGATGAATTCCACTGAGCCATTGTTAAACTTTGAGATACATGTTACTGTGTAGTCATTTTTCACGTACAGTGCTGTTCCATGATATGGACGTCTATTAAAATGACTTGTAACTTCATTGTTAAATATTGCTGTGTAGCCCTGTAGTTGAAAATTGTGTAATTCATCCACATCACATAGTCTTGTCTCTGAAAAACCAACTACATCTGATGCGAGAATATTTGGCTCGCTTTTTACTTGTGGAAAGTGTTTATGAAGTGATCTACTATTGTTGAAAGCAACTTTAAAACAATTAGAATTGACCTGGTATAATGGGATGTAACAAAGTTGCAATGGTGCCTCTTTTTTCAGTCTTTCCATTTCCTCAAGCACTTTTTCATCCATAGCTAATGCCTGCTTGTTGAAGTTTAGGATATGTAGATGATTTACTGACCGTACACGACTTAAAGCCACATAATGAATGTGTGGAATTTTCCTTACTTTAGTTTGAGACAAGTCAATTACAATTTCATCAACAGTACAACCTTGAGCTTTATGAACTGTCTTTCCAGCAGCAGGTCTCAATGGAAATTGAATTCTTTGGAAAGTATTATGATTCAATACAAAAGACCGTTGAACTTCAAAAATAGGTGTCCATTCATTATTTATTCCATCATGAAACAAATGTTTGTATTTTTTGCGAGTTGACTTTCCAACAGCTGAATCAAAAAATTTTACCCAAACTATGCTTGGTCTTGATATGCCTTCCATTCTGCTTTCAATCAACTGAACCTTGCATGATGACCCATTTGTTAACCCATCTGAGACATCTACATTAACTGTAATATCATATATCATCCCAACAGCAAGAATCAAAATTTGCATTAAATTGGCAGTTTTGCTAACATCATCTTCTTTCAATAAAGACCTAAGAAGCTTTTGTTTTACTTCCTTTGAGTAGTCTTTGATAACAGTATCTACCGATTTTACTGTGACCTTTTCTCCTTCAAGTGTTTCAATCAACTGATTGTTGTATGCATCTACTTTAGAGTTCTGAGTAAAAAGATGGGGAGCATGGTGGGGATAATTGTCACATGTTTCTGTTATCATGCATCTTTGTATTACATGTTTGTCTTCTGATGTTAGTTCATTGTAACGAAGGCGATTTAGCAGTTGGGCAAACTCAAGATCATCTTTCTGGCGCATTATTTCATCCAATTCAAACACACAAAAGTGTTCCTTCCAAAGATTGTTCGCAAGAGCTTGGGCATCATGCTTTAAATCCTGAAAGATCCAACTGTCCATCACTGGTTTGAGTTGAAAAAAATCACCAACAGTTATTATACCTACACCCCCAAAAGGTTTTTTGATGCCTGTAAGAAGTTGTAAGCGACTGTCAATAAGAGCTAAAGACCTATTGCCTACCATTGATATTTCATCAATAATTATCAATTTTAGATTTCTGTATTTTGTACGAAAAGTGTTCAATTCATCACAATGCAAGCTTTGTTGGCTTTGATTAATTTTTTGATGAAAAGCAGATGCTATGGTTGATCCTCCAATATTATATGCTGCTTTTCCTGTGTAGGCACATAGAAGTATTCTCACATCATCTGGATTTTCACCTTCTGTGGAACATAGATATCGGTGCAAAGCTTGATAAAGTGCTCTTATCAACACAGATTTGCCAACACCTGCACCTCCAGATAAGAAAGAATACATAGGCTCTTTTTTAGTTTTAACCCATAGCAACACATGGTTGAAAAATTCCCTTTGCTTCACATTCAGGTTTTCTAGAAGTTTCAAATATTCATCATCAGGCAATCTTACAGAACTTTCCTCTGTAATCTGTCTTGAGGAAATGCCAACATCTGCTCCAATATCATATATTCTTTGTTCAACAGGTCTTTCAGGATTAAACTGCACAAAGTTTTCAGATTCCAAAGATCCCTCAATTTCATCTTCTGCCTCTGTCTGCTGGGCATTAGGTGCCAATTCATCAAAAGCATTTTCAAATTCCTCATTTGCCATCTGCAAAGCTGCATCAAGCTGTTCAGCATTGAATTCATATTCCTTGATTTTGTGTGTCAGAAAAAACTTTTTAAGATTAAACGACTTCTCAAAAGTGTCAGTTCCACATAGCAGATCAATTGATTCATTTCTCCATGGCAAAAACAACATTAACTTTTCCCTGAAGTAATTTTCGGCATCTGTTTTAAGACTAAACCGAACATATCTAATCACTCTAGGTACCTTGCGACGCCTGATGGCAATGCCATTTTTCAGAGTAACAAGTGTATCACTTTCACTAAAGTCAACATCTGATTCATCATTCTCATCACACTCATTTTCATCATCATTTATCTCTGTTTCATTGAAAGCATTTCCACTTTCTTTTGGGAAAACTACATCAAGCTGTGATACATAATCAGCTAAGCACCAGTTTTCTAGTTGTCTGGGTCGTTTTGCATACCTTTTAATGGCATTACTGCATTCGACATCGGTAGAATTTGGTGTCAACTTTTCCAATTCAGAATCTGTTTTGATGAGAATTACTCTATCATCAGAAGGACTTGTGTTGATAAATACAACATCTCTTGATGCTTTTGTCAGAGGCATTTGCAACACTAAGTATGCAGCTTCTTGTGCTCCAACTTCCACGCTGTTGAGAAAATGGTTTCCAATATGCCGCACTTGTCGTTTTATGTCAAGATTTCCTTCTCTGGCTTCTTTTGCAGCTCTGTTTAGTAAATCACTCATTCCTCTTTGAGATTTACTTATATATGAGACAATATACATTGCACAGGCATATGGGTCCAATATGAATTGCATGTCAATGTTAGCTTTCCAAGCATTTAGAACAACACTGTTGTAGGAGTTGACTCTCATATCACATGGTTTTCTTTTTAGAAAAACCTTTGGACCTCTTAGAGAACTTCTAATGCATTTGATGTAATCTTCCTTGGATATTTTTAACACTGTCTCTAGGAGTTCCTTGTATGATAAATCACAGTCATTTTTCAAATCATTTAATTTTTTTTGAACTTCATTATACATTTTTTTATACTTGTCAACATCTGACTCTAAAGGCTCCAGAATCATAGTTTCCTCAAGCGGAGGTAAAGGAAATCCAAATCTGCAAACAGATTTACCTCCTTTTTTGCATGTATGTGAATGTTTATGCACTTGTAATCCTGTTAATTCATCATCTTCATTCTTTTCACATTTCAAGTAATGATCAACAAAATGCACCATCTCTTTTTCACTATTTTCTTGGTATTTTGGTGCATCTTCAACCCAAACAATCATATGAACATGAGGAGACCCTCTCTGTTGAAATTCAATTCTATAAAAAAAGTCTTTCACAATGCCTATTGGATGATGGTCACTCCTCAAAACAGAATTCAAAAATACCCGAAACCTATGATCAAAGTATCTTGTGCAGGTGATAGGGTCCTTTTGTACCAATTTGGATTTTTCATTCCATGTAGTATCATTAATTTCCTCATCTGTATATTCTTTTCCATCATTTAAGATACCAAGTGCTCTAATGAGATCATTCCATTTTGTATCTGCAGCAGAAAAAGACATGAACCATGTTGGTAAGCCTAGCTGTCTGATCATAGCAAATACATCCTTTTTTCTAGTTTCAAGGTATGCAGGTGAATTTCTCAACTGTCTAAACACAAAGAAACCTTCATCGTGTCTTACTATGCTATTCACATGTTCAAGGTTTTTTATTTCATTTGCTGTAATAAGTTTTCCTTTGGTTTTGCATTTTCTAAGAGCCAAGTTACATTTATCAGTAATCTGTTTCGTTTGAATTTTTTTGAGCTTGAAGAACAAGTTTGGAACTGACTGGGCAGCACGCCTATCTCTACTTCTCAATTCCCACTTAGCTATATCTGCATATGAGACATGAACTGCTCTTTCATCATCAGTAAGTCTTCCTTTTCCACAAAATATTGTTGGAAACGATAAGTATTCTGCATTTTGATCTTGATATAAACTAAGAGGACGCTGTCCTTCTCCTGGTGCAAATGTATATATCTGATTCATATCTCTCGAGGCATCTTCTAATAAAGTATCACAGTTGCCATCTCTACCAACTCCATCTACTTCACAAAAATCATCATACTCAGTATCTTTCTCAGAATCGTCATCAGTATTCTGATTTTTCCTACCTTGTGTTTCTACAAATTCTTGAACAATTTCATTTGCTGAAGATGTGATTTCTTGAAACCAACTTTCATCAACATTAATGTTTGCATTCCTGTAGAAGTCACTATTGTTCATTAACCAGTGTAATGCCATGAGTACTTTTGTGGGTCTTACATTTTCCTGATAATCACATTTTTGATAACACAGCCTCTTCTTTAGCTTGACAGGAACTGTGATATGTTCATCCATTTTTCTAGGAAGACTATTCACAGTTGGTTGAACATCAACTGGAACATTCACAATATTTCCTTTCACTGAATACTGTCCACCTCTCGGCAATTCTCTTATTTGCATGAAAGGAATTCTTAGTGACACAAGTCTTTCTTCCAATGGAAACAAATTTAATTCCTTTGGCTTAGATGGCCAACTCATGCCATTTAGAACAGATAGCTTTGGAATCTTATTTTCTCGTATTGATGAATAGCAGGTATTGCAAATCCATTCTGTACTTTCAGCAGATGTTGTGTTTGTAAGATATTTACTTTTACTTGCGCTATCCAGTTTTGTGTTATCTACATTTAAAACACTTTCTCTGAACCAAGTTTGATGACAGCATGAACAAACGAAAATGGGACCATGTTTAATCTGTTTATGAAAACTCTGAATGCAGTTCTGGAGATGCATTCCAAACATTCTTTGTTTATTTTGTTCACTTTCTTTTTTACGGTACTCTTTATTCAACCTTTTTTCTTGTCTTTTTTCTCTATCACATAGCCTTTCATTTAGTCTAAAGACATTGTCACTTCTTTGTGATTGCTTTTTTAACCTTTCTTTTTCAAGAGCTAGTGGTCTTTCTCTGTATCTTCTTTTTGAAATTCTATTTTTTTCACGTTCCTTCTGATTTATTTCATAACTTTGTCTTCTAAGCTTCTTTGCAGACTTATCTTTTTCTCTTTCTTTCTTTCTTACTTCATCATTTTGCCTTTTCAATTTTCTTGCAATTGTTTCCCTTTCATTTTCTTTCTCTTTCACTTTAACACTTTGTCGTTTTAATTTTCTAGCATCTCTATCACATTCTTTTTCTTTCTCTCTAACTTCAACATGTTGCCTTTTCAATTTTCTTGCAGTTGTTTCCCTTTCATTTTCTTTCTCTCTAACTTCAACATATTGCCTTTTCAATTTTCTTGCAGTTGTTTCCCTTTCATTTTCTTTATCTTTAACTTTAACATGTTGCCTTTTCAATTTTCTTGCAATTGTTTCCCTTTCATTTTCTTTCTCTTTCACTTTAACACTTTGTCGTTTTAATTTTCTAGCATCTCTATCACATTCTTTTTCTTTCTCTCTAACTTCAACATGTTGCCTTTTCAATTTTCTTGCAATTGTTTCCCTTTCATTTTCTTTTTCTTTAACTTTAACATGTTGCCTTTTCAATTTTCTTGCAATTGTTTCCCTTTCATTTTCTTTCTCCTTCACTTTAACATGTTGCCTTTTCAATTTTCTTGCAATTGTGTCCCTTTCATTTTCTTTCTCTTTCACTTTAACACTTTGTCGTTTTATTTTTTTAGCATCTCTATCACATTCTTTTTCTTTCTCTCTAACTTCAACACGTTGCCTTTTCAATTTTCTTGACAACATTTCCTTGTTTCTTTCAAGTTGTTTGAATTGTTCATTTTGTCTCTTTTTCTTCATGTAATCCCTCATATAGCTTTTTCTGTCTTGTTCCTTGTCTACTAAATTTGTCACTGGTTGCTTTTCATCCATTCTATAAAACCTTTTCTGAAAAGGATCTTTTTCTGGGAAGCTATGGCACAATGTTGCAATTGAGATGGGTAAAATTTCAAATTGCATTGAAAAATCAATATGCATACTACTATACATATTGTACAAATAAGAGACCAAATCATCAATATTCCTGTTGAACACTAGTAAAGATTTACCTTCAAAGGATGACATACCATCACTGTCATGACAATGCGAGTCAAAGAAGTAGTACTCATTGTTGGACACTTTATATATCGCAGAACAAATAGACCCAATCATTATCATTAGGTACCTTGAAATTTGGAATGATTCTTCCAAAGCTTGATGCAAACTTTTTACTTGGCTGTTTTGCTCTTCAGAGACTACCAATCCCCAAATGCTATTAAATTTCTGAATAACATGATGATTTTCTCCTAATGTTATGTTAAGAGGTAGTTCATCAAAAGAGAGAAACTTGTTCAAAAATTTTCCTTTTCCTTGCAAACTTTTCACAACTTTAACATAAAGCTGGTCTCCTGATATTAATGTCTTATCTATAAATTCAGATGTAAATGAAAATCCTTCATAACATTTCACTAGCATTGTAAGAGCATTGCAGGTGCACTGACTTCCTCTTGAAAATAAAGAAAATCTATCATCTCCTTGATGAAATGAGCCAAATATCATTTTCATAGCACAAACTTGCTTCTCTTCATTTATGTAACTGAGTGAAAATTTCAGACTAGCACATTTCTTCGAACCCAAAGGCAAATCTGCAATGTTACTGGCGCCCGAAGGCAAATCTGCAATGTTACTGGCGCCCGAGGGCAAATTGGCAATGTTACTGGCGCCCGAAGGCAAATTTGCAATGTTACTGGCGCCCGAAGGCAAACTATGTACTCTTTTTAATGAGGCAGTATCCCCCAGGTCAAACTGGCTCCTGTTTTTTACGTGGCCAGGTTCCACGAGTCTTACAGGTTCGTCAAATGTAACGTCATTTGTTTGGTCTAACTGGCTCCTGTTTTTTACGTGGCCAAGTTCCACGAGTCTATGGTCATTACTGCTGGCATGACTCTGGTTGCCCATCTTCACCAACGACCGCCGCCAACTCTTCTTCCGAGGCATTGTGTCTAGAATATAAACAATTTCACCCAATGCATTCTCTAAATATGACTTTAGCGTTTACTTTGGAATCATTAGAATTCGTGGTGACTCAATTTTGTGGTATTTGTGGGTAGCCCTCGTTAAAGAATTTACATTCTCAACGAAAACTAATTATAAAAGATTTAGTTTACCTACTGAAACTGAAAACTGACGCATCCAAGAAGTTACATTCCCACGAATAAGCAAAAAACCCATAATCCACGGAAATTGGCCCCCACGAAATTAAATGATTCCACAGTAACTAAAACAGTGCAATGGTGTAAAAAAAAGAAAAGAAAAGAGATGTTTGTAAAACACCTATTGATATGACCCCCCTCTGGACAACTTGGCATAAAAATTGTCAATAGCTAGTACCATATAAAAGCTTGACCTAAATATTCTTTATAAATCTGTGTACCAAATTTTATTCTAAATGTGAGTAACCTTTCTAGAGATAATTTGTTTGTTTAATGGACTTAAAAGTCAACTTAATCAAATGATGTGGTCTATTCTATTAATTAAACAAGATGTAATTATAATCAGGCGATAATAAAGTCTCCCAAACGAACGAGACCATCATTTGGGGTAGGGATGACCCATATGGGTCAAACTTTACAAACAAAGTGATTTAATACTTAATTAATTCTATTTCTAAAATTTCATCATGTTCCCCATGTGTCACTCACTGTATAACTGGTGAATCAACATGACGTTAAGGAACAAGAATATATATGATTTATGGGAGGGGGATCTCAACTGTTTTCAAGATATTTGGGCACTTCCTCTTTGAGGGGGGTCAGGACACAGAACCACCCCCAGGGCCCATGACCTATATTCCATTTGATGCCTCTTAACATGAACAAGAATATATATGGCTTAGGGATGGCAATCGTATCAGTTTTCAAGATGTTTGGGCACTCCTTGTTCACAGGACGGGACTTCCTGTTTTAGGGGGGGTCAGGACCACCCCTGGGGCCCATAACCTACATGCCATTTGATGCCCCTTAGCACAAGAAACAAGAATATATATGGTTTAGGGGCAAAGATATCAACTGTTTTTGATATATTTGGGCACTTCCTGTTCGAGGGGGGTCAGGACCATCTCCCAAGGCCCCATGACCTACATACTATTTGATGCCCCTTAACAAAAGGAACAAGAATATATATGGTTTACGGGTCAGGATTCTAACAGTTTTTGAGATATATGGTCATTTCCAATTCCTGGGGATGGCGATGTCCCTAAGATCTAATAAACACTACACATTGCCTGTAACAGTCAATATATGATTCTGAAAAGCCAACGTTATTGTCTCTGTCCATTTTCAAGTTATTATCATGTACAATAGTCTAAATTTTTCCCATAGGGTTCAATATTAGACCCCCCCTTTTGACCCCCTAAAACGTGGTTGGCCAACCCCAAATAAAAAAAATCAAACCAGGGTGCAACTAGATATGCAGGCTCATCATATCCTATAGCTTTAGGAATGTATTTCTAATGGTCATGTGAATTTTGAGAGTCAGTCGTAGAGTTATAACAAGATACATGGCTTGCAACTCTAGCTTGTGCCCTGTTTTTGTTTCCATAGATTCAATGTACCAGTAAAAATCTTTCAATGAAATTAATGTTAAAACGGGCTTGGCCCCTCATGGCCCGTGAAAATTAATTAAGGTACCTCACTACACCTACACTTATACTTTTTGAGACACTACGTCACAAGATGGCGATTTAAATGTTTTGTTAAACTGTTTAAATCGTTCGATTGGGTTGTATATCGTCGTAGCTAAGTGGCTAAAGTATTAGGCTTCTGAACCGCAGATCATGAGTTCGAATCCGCCTGGAGCTTTTGTTCATGTTAACTTAATTAAATTTTTGAAAATGTAATTTTTCATCCAAAATTGCACATTTTTTTGCCTATTAGACTTAAATACTTCTTATCCATTATGATATCTATCATAATCAAGTAATTGTCTGCTGATTGGAGAAAATATTTCACAGTGTAGTGAGCCACCTTAAATGCACCAATATATCTACATAATGTGTGTATGCAAGTGGTGTAAATTCAGTTTAAAATCATTTACTACATAGGGAAATCAAATACAATTAAAAGTGATTAATTAATTAAATAATCAAAACATTTAATTGAATAAAAAAAATTTTCTGAACAAAATTTTGTGTTGTTTTTAAAAACATTTATTCAAAAATAATAATATATACATATACAACCTTATGTACTTGACCTGATTTGTATAAAAGAAAAGATTTCCTGAGTCACGTTTTTATTATTTGGATCTTCATCATCCGTTGTACATGACGCCGCCATTTCACCTCCTACTAACAAGCTGTATTAATTTTTTTCATTTTTATTATTTTTCTCTAAATAATTGATTAGGAAAATCTTAATCGATGGACATCGGGAGACATTTAGTGACCAATTTTTGATTGTCTGTGATAATCGGGCCATCACTATTATTCTGTAGAATTAGTCAACTCTAACCAACTAGTTACTGGCCTAAAATCAAATCAGTAATAATTTGTAGAAATTCTTTAAAACATACCACTAACTGTTTATTTTCATTAAAATACTGGTAATGATTGTCAATTGGTTTCTTTTTATTAAAGTGACAATTCATTATGATGACATATCTCAATATCAAGTCAATTTATATTTTGTTGAAAATTCTAGTATTATCCATTTCCAAATTAAAATTCTAAAACCCAAAATGCTGACGATATTTAATTTAATACATGTACCAATGATTATAAAATCTCAAATCGATTATCATATATCAGTGACCTTTCCTACTGATCATAAATTACAAATTGATTAAAAAGTCTGTCCCAAGATACTTATGCTGCATATTTGAACGATTTTTAGTAAAAATACACATACAAGTACCTGTGACAGAAATGTAATTAAAATTGATGAAATTCCCAAGATAACTTCATACACACATTATCATTTTTCCCTCGTAAAAATTCACAGGAACAAAAACATATTTCCTACGGAGATTTATAATGGGGAATGTTGACACCTTTTCTCCATTCGGAAGTACTGGGGACACCTCGCACAATTTTTCAACATTATCATCTGGGCGTCTTCATCTCCTTGGCAATGGAAAAACCCGTATACTTTTTATTTTTAGCTGTGTATCTTATACCCGACAAGCTAGAAGGGGGCGTTTCAAAGAGGAAATATTGGGATTTTTTCATACTATTGAATGAACATCGTTTGAACCAAGAGGTATTTATAAATATCAAACAATTTAAGGAATTATGTGGCATTAATATCTTGGGACAGACTATAGTGACAATACTTGTCTGTATACACGCTATACATAATATGAGGACAAATTAAAAATTGATTCCTTTTATGTACTTTTACAAACCTATTAAAATAACCCCTACTAAATAACTGTTGTTTTTTTGCTTTTTAAAAGAGATTGTCTATAAGACTATATTCAATCTATATTAACAACTGATTAAGATTAATTTTTTTAAACATCTGTAAACATTGATTTTGTTTAGCTTAATTTCCCAGTATGATAAACAAAAAAGAATAGTCTGTAACTTTTAGCATGACTTATCATTTGCAAGAGAGAAAATTAAAGAAGACAAACATGCATCTACCTATCTACTGTATATCATGAAAAATGTGGAGTACATCAAACGAATAAATTATTAATGCTGACCAAATAAGTTCGGTAATCAGGTATTCAGTTTTTAAAATTTTAAATGCACTGTCTTCAGCTAAAAGTCCCCCTTTTTTAATATTGAAAAATACAACAAAAAGTCACCAAACGCTTTGTAAAATTTTGTATCGGTAAACTTCCGAAGTTTTTTTTCCCCAATAGTAGAAATATGTCTCTGCAAGAATGCAACTCTTGTTCAATGGCAGAATAAAAAACATAAATTTAAGTATCGATATCAGAAAACATAAAAACAAACATCGTAGATTAAAGCAGCTTCAAACTCACGATTATGCAAACCCGGCACGTTTTAAAACATAAGCACAAACAATGCAACAAATAAATTATTCATCGTCTATCGATATAATATATATGATAACTTAATGCATAAGTCGGTCACTTTGATGCCATTCGATCACTTTACCTGAACAGAACCTGAAAAATTATGAAGCTAAATCAAATGTAATCGTCAAACTTAGGAGACAAGCACACACTTTCAACTTGGCAATATGGCTGCCAACTGCAAAATTGGTTTCCGGAATACCGAGCCCGATTTCTTTAAGTTCAAATAAACGCGTCTTAAATATCAACCCTCTATATCCCCGGCAATAGTGATTTTCACAGTCTTGTATCGATCTACACTAAATAAAGATGCTTTCACATTAGTTTTAACTTCACTGACCAAATGGTTCTTGAGAAGAAGATTTTTGAAGATTTCCTCTATATGTTACAATGTAAAATTTGACCCTCAATCATGGCCCCACCCTACCCCTGAGGAATGTCAGACATGTCGGTCCCAGGACACCTCGACCAAGACAGGTCGGCCCAAAATTTGAGACACCTCGGCTCACATAAAAGACATCTCGGTTCAAGCAAAATTAATACAAAAATATTTGATTTAAAAATATGTTTTTATTTTATTAACATATCTATTTTATCAAAATATTACATATCAAACACTTGTAAAAGAAATTGAATTAATAAAAAAAAATGAGACCATTAAGTTCTAATTGTTAAGCAAACAAGAAAGTAAAATTAAGAAAATGACGACAATTTCGACAATGACGCTAATAGT